>NC_090750.1:31336980-31364480 GCF_036898095.1 Palaemon carinicauda | reverse complement strand
CGTCGTTCATTGTGATCCATTAGCGCCGAATGACAATATAATTAAACATCAAGTTTTTCAAGACGACCAGTTTCTACACCAAACAACTGCAAAATTAGGAGAAGAAAATAAAAAGTATCGGGCTGAAATAATAATTAAGGGTGAAATAAGTATGATAACCAACCAATTGTTGTTTTCTTCATAAAAAGACATCACCAAATCAATTATTTAATTAAGAGGAACACCAAAGAGCTCTAACTTAGGCATCATCATTTTCTTTTCTGATGGTGAGGCCTACATTATTCCCGAGGAATATAAACAATAACGGGCCAACACCGGCCACACAGACACAAAAGTTTTAGTGATAGAAATCAACAAGAAAAAGTACTAAGGAACTCCCTCTCCAACAGGTCGCCGTCATCTTCAGAGTCGAATTTGACCTTCAAAACTGAGCTGAGTCAGTCTTACCAACTTCCCTCTAACAAATACCGATTTAGAAGATTGCTGATAAACTTGGATCCATTATCGATAAAATGTTATCTTTGAACAATATTAAAGAAAAAAAATGACAACGCAATTCAACATTTGATGAAAGCTTTACTTGGCCATTTCATTGGGAATAACTTTGAGTGAAAAAGAAACATGCCACAGTAACACTGGTCCCAGGAAGGGAGATCAAGTAGGGCTGATGCCACTCAGGATTTTTTTTTCTACGTTTAAGTTAGCGATAACTCAAGAGACAATGATTATTTCAGCGTATCCTGTGGCTTTTCTATTTATAAATAAAATCTTCATTTACCGCTCAACATACATGAAATAAGTTCCTCAAAACATTGCAAACTACTGCGCAACGAAAAAAAAACCTCACTTCGCGCCAAAACCCCCTCACTGGGTTACAAAGAGGTCCATGAACCGAGTCTCTTCCTCCCCATCGGGGTCCCAAACAAAGCCCTCCCCAGTACCACCAGCCATGTCGTTTACATTTACTACTTTTTTCTTTCCTTCCAAATAGTTTTTCAGGTCCCTAACACAATCCAACCTTTATCCATGTTATATAAATAACCAGCGAACAGCCCAGAACACAGTTCCAACAAAATGGAGATATATGATATTAAGTTTTTCTTTGCATTCTCGATAAGTTTCCTTTTACCGAGTGGTGGTGGTACCAAGATCAAGGCTTTCCCGTTAACTGTTGGTTCGCACGAATCATCCTATCGCCTTCAACATTATCTATCCAAAATGAAACAACGAAGAGATAAAAAGAAAGTCATTCCGCTACGCCGTAAGCATCGTGATGTTCTCTTCCTCTTAAACAAGGAATGGAAGAGAACCTACAGTTCGTATATATAAAACTCAGACGATGGATAAACGCACATAAACTATGATCATGAAGCAATGAATATGAAACACAATCCAGCAAGGGGATGAGTAGATTTTTTTCCTGATACAGATACCACTATACATACATACAAGCTGATAAAAACGCGCATATACATATAATATATATATATATATATATATATATATATATATGTGTGTGTGTGTGTGTGTGAGTACACAGGTCGATTCACAATATTCGATACGAAAACACCATTTCATCCATGACTCAACCAACCCCAGGACAACAATATCCGGTAAATCTTGTGCCGATAGGCAATTTTCCAAATGTAACAGAAATGTCAATTACGAGTCCTCAGTCGGAGTCTTTTTAAATAACACTTAATAACATGAAAACTTGATGATGCTTCTAGATAATCCCATGTGTGACAGCCTCCCCCAACCACCACAATTGCGTTTAGTTTAGCAGAATAAGACAATGACGCAAATGGTTATGTCCCATGATATTACATCAACAAATAAAGCAACGGCAAGAATTTTCATCTTAGTATCACCGAGATATCAATTCAAATAAGAGTTTTGCAATTCAACTGGATTATTTAGTGTTCCTTTGTGGTGGTTTGAAGCTACTATATAGTTTGGTGAAGTTCACGCAAACTGCTAATGAGTATATACACACAGCATGGGTGCCAGCATGTTAGTATACTTTCGAAAAGAACAAAATACCAACAAGATCGTAAGGCGATCCTCCTAGCCGGCGGGAAAAAGAACAGCTTTCTAGCTGAAACGGCGCCATGTGGCCGATGACAGAGCAAGATGGGCGACACAACATCGGTGAAAGACGAAAGAGAAGGGCCATTTTACTGCAAGTACCACAAAGATTTCAATGGTATTCGTGACACACGCACGCACTCCCACCTATTGTAACGCTAAATGCCATAATAAAACGCTTTGGACAAACTTATTAAAAAAAAAAAAAAAAAGCAAATCGTCCCATAGTTATTAGAAAATAATTAAAACCAGCATTGAACACTAGAGAAAACTCAAAATAATTTCGGCAGCATCAGCCAAAATTATGAAAACTGACGACTTAAGTAAGTACCAAATTCATAGCGTCAAGAAATGAAGGGAAACTACTGTAAGTTCTCGAAATTACACAGGAATTACTTGGGAGTGAAGACTTGACCACTGTATTTATGATACAGCACTCGTGAGGATAATTAAAATTCTAGGAGCTTTCTTTAACACGTTTTTCGAAATAGAAAA
The DNA here is from genome assembly GCF_036898095.1 of Palaemon carinicauda. Classification (NCBI taxonomy): domain Eukaryota; kingdom Metazoa; phylum Arthropoda; class Malacostraca; order Decapoda; family Palaemonidae; genus Palaemon; species Palaemon carinicauda. The sequence goes on along the minus strand of NC_090750.1, from coordinate 31,361,897 downwards.
AATGAATTCAGATACCACACATTATATATATATATATATATATATATATATATATATATATATATATATATATATATATATATATATATATATATATATATATCAAGGGGTGGATACGCTACCCACTAAATCCATCCCTATTCAATTACACCCTCATCCCTTCATCCAATACACTCATCCTTCTCACGAGCTATAGAACACCGCAACAACCCACCCACAAGATACCCATCCCCATCCCAATTCCTAGACGGTGCCCACCACATCCTACCCGATACCCGGCCTCCATCCATCCATCTCGACCACGTCACACACCCGACCAGGGGGTGGGGCTAGCACGCGGGCCATTTCTTCCCGCCATGAACATAAAACTAACTAACATCCTCGACGGCTAACGTACCACGAAGTTTAGACATGTAAACCAAAATTTCCATTTCAAAACAGCAAAATTCCATTAAATTCAGTGTATATGGAATGGATGGCAGTTATAATATATATATATATATATATATATATATATATATATATATATATATATATATATATATATATATATATATGTGTGTGTGTATGTATCTATCTATCTATATATATAAACTACGAATGAAAGTAGACCTCCCCAAAAAAAACCTGAAAATAACCAAGCTTTCAAGCACGTGAAACCAATTATGAAAATTAATTCACGTAGTTTCGAAGATTTTACTTTCAACGCGAGGGATGGATACTGGAGGAAATTTGTGAATTTGGGTCATTTAGCGCCTATGTGCAACTAACTGGAAGAAAACTCCTCGGTCAGGTAGCAGGTTGGTTAGGACACCAACAACCCGTTACATACTACGGCTAGAGTTATTGGATCCTTTGACTGGCCAAAGAGTACTATAATGGATCCATCTCTCTGGTTACGGCTTACTTTTTCTTTGCCTACACATGCACCGAATAGTCTGGCCTATTCTTTCCACATTCTCCTCTGCTCTCATACACTTCAGTGGCTACTTTCCTCTAGTAAGGGTAGAAGAGACTTTAGCTTTTGAAATAAAAGAAATGGGAATAGAAGCAAAGTTGTGTGCATCTGGGACCGAAAGGACGGTCGAAAAAAATCTTTTCAATAACGCCTACAGTGCATCCGCTGAGGTACTCAAGGCAACCACGAGAAATACACTGGAGGAACCTACTGCTTATTAAACAAATCTGAGAAAACAAACAATCCAAATACTAGGCCAATTTATGACGTACCCTAAATCAATATTGGGAGCGATTCACCCTAAACTAAAAGGGTTTTAAATATATGAAAGAAAAAGTTTGTCGTTATCAATACGTGACCCCACATTATACCGTATCATATTGATTACCAATTTACTTAAATTGGCCATATTATTGATGACAGCTGTCTCATTATAATTAACCAGATGAGACTTGGCCCTTGGAACGTGTCGGCTAATTTGTTGCGTCAATAAAATCATAGCTGAGCCATGGAAAAATGAGTTCAATGACCGGATACAAGAATTGTAACTGCTGTATCACTTTCCTATTTAAGCGAAGCATACACGTAGACAATTTTCTGAAACCTAATTATTTTGAAGTGTCAAAAGTTGGGACGAATTTTCTTTCCAAATTTTTCCTTAAATACTGTGCAATGCCAAGAACATTTCTATTTAATATTTAGTTGTTCTCATCTTTATTTTTAAAATACTTTGACAATATCACATTATTAAGGCTATTTTCAAAGTGGAAATAAGAGATAAAATTGAGAAACGAAGCCTGGATAGGCACACTTATTTCTCCTTTGATTGAAGGTATGACATTGACCTGACTCGCACATCAGCAGTATGCAAGTGAGCAGTATGAAATATACATGTAGTGTAATTTGCGCCATACTCAAGTTATTTTTAAACATGAAATACTAAACCTCAAGTCCCCACCCAAGTTATAAAATCCTTTTTACCAGATATTTTGTTTCACTGCTATTTATTCTTTGAAATTTTGCTGACGCATAGACAAGACACAACCGTACACCAGGGTGGCCATGAATACAGAACATGATCTATTGCATAAAAAGATTTATGTGAATAAAATATGCAAGCAGCGGAGAAAACGAATTATTCACATCAACTAATTTCTATATAAGCCATAAACAACCACATCTATACCAAGTATACAATTAAAATCTACAAAACCAAGGATAAGGGTGACCTTAGCATGGGGATATAAATACTCCACCCCAAAACCCTTGTGCTCCTCACTGACGGACGGCAATAAAAGAGGCCTTGATGCTCAAGTTGGTGATGACATGGTCCCTATAATTGGCAGACCCAACATGAAAGTGTGACTAGCAAATGTGTCTACTTGAACACATACGGCTTTATTAAACATTTTTAGGCGGCATGCACAGTCAATCGTTTGGAAGATATTTTGCTACAAATATAACTACCAACAATGAAACAAAATTTGTAAACTTTATTATTATTAAAGCTACCCAAAGTCTTTTTTTATCTTTTTTTATAAAGAATAAAACACTAAGCACGTAGATCTCCCAACGCATGGGAAATGAGGATCAAATCAAATCTTTAACTGGTGATGATGGAGACAAAACTGCCGGACTAGAGTCAGGGAGTGGTCCACGTGACCTCTAAAAATTACCCATAAATTGACTAAGCCAGTACACTGTACTTCCTCATCTATGGATCAGCCTCAACAAAGGGGAAGAGCGCGCTAGCTCATACATCAACGATAAACCAAATTTAAACGACACACCCTACAATTTCACGTGTCCAGGACGACACCCACATTCGCAAGCACCACCAAAAAAAAAAAAAAAAAAAAAAAAAAAAAAAAAAAAAAAAAAAAAAAAAAAAAAACACGCACATACACACATACAGTGTGTGTGTGTGTGTGTGTGTGTGTGTGTGTGTGTGTGTGTGTAGTAAAAGATTTTTTTTTTTTTCGTTTTGTGGTGCTTGCGAATGTGGATGACATGAAATTGTAGGGTGTGTCGTTTAAATTGGGTTTACCGTTGATGTATGAGCTAGCGCGCTCTTCCCCTTTGTTGAGGCTGATCCATAGATGAGGAAGTAGTGTGATTATGGTCTTCCTATGCCGGTTTATAACTGTAAATTTTCCTAGTGTGTCAATCCATCGTCTTCTCTCCATTCCCTTCCATTTGCAAGCAAGGGACATTCTGTTATTTTCAATTTCCATATATTATTACTATCATATGTCTTGCCCTTGTCCATTTCTACTTTTTACATGTTTTTAGAATATTATAATATATATATATATATATATATATATATATATATATATATATATATATATATATATATATATATATATATATATATATATATTGTGTATATATATATATATATATATATATATATATATATATATATATATATATATATACATACATATATATATATATATATATATATATATATATATATATATATATATATATATATATATATATATATTAATTTTCAACTTCGCAAAGACCTTCGACATCCATCACGTTCTCTATCCATTGATTATTCCTTCCGACTTAAGCATTGAAGTCGCCAATCACAATTTTTATATCTCTGTGATCTCGTCTATTACACTCTGCAATTCTTTATAGCATTTATCTTTCGTTTCGTCTGAGGAATAATTTGTTGGGGCATAGCAAACTATAACTCATATTGTACTGCTTTGACTTGACAATGGCTAGATTAAGTAAAATATCAAAATCAAATCCCCAGAAATTACATAAAAAATTCAGACTATATATCAGTTAAGTGAGATCGGCGTTACTCTATGGACATGGGTCATGGTATGACAATGAAACAATCTCTAATAGATTTAGTAGATTTGAGAACAAAACCCTCAAAAAGAATATTGGGAGTTGAATGGCAGAACAAGACTACAAATGAAACTATAAGAGAGATTACTAGAGTGTCATATGTGAATGAGATAATGATGAGGTGATGGTTTGGACATGCTGTTTGCACTCCCTTTAATAGATTAGTTCACCAAACAATCAGCTGGGCTCCACAAGGCACTAGAAGAATTGGAAAACCCAGACCTACATGGTTGAGGACTATGAAGCGCGAAGTATTGAATTTAAAGCTCAAGAAAGAGCCGATTGGCAAAATCTAACCGAGGCCCTGTCATCCATTGATGTTCATATATGACGTCCCAGACTAGACTGACAATTTCAAGTAGTTTGAAAATACAGATCCAGAAAGCTACATCCCGAAGTTCACTTCGACTTCCAAATTAATTTTGAAATCTGCATATAATCATCTCAATTGCGCATGCGCATATATTTCACCACAGCAACAATCTTACATATCAGAAATGGAAATTAAGCTCAAGCAATTTCAACATTATTGTGGAGAAATATCATACCCAATAAAATGGAGGTACAGAGACAGGTTTCAAGAACCAGGTGCAAACAGAAGCCAACCATGAGAAATGGATGTCTATGCACTTGACCGCCTTCCACCGCAACTCAATAGGTAAGACACTCAAATTCATTCTGTAGACATCATATTCACGGCATTTCGATTGAGTTGGGACCAATTATACGTGAAGGTCAATCTGTGCCCTATGTGGTAGTGATTTTAACCAGACGAGATATTTCACAGTACAGTACGTGGGATGCGGGCAGAAATAAGGATTAGTAGAGAGAGAGAGAGAGAGAGAGAGAGAGAGAGAGAGAGAGAGAGAGAGAGAGAGACAGACTCCACATTTACAGGCCAATGACTTCTTCACCCAACATAACATTCAGTTCACCAGAAGACCTATTAGCCAAACATCCTAGGACCGCTGTTACTCTCATGACTGCCCATACTCATCGCCAACCAAGGTCGCAAATCAGGAGACAGGATGATGACAACAGTTAAGGTCAAAAGGGCATAAAACGAACGTCTAAGGATAGAGAACAGTGTCCAAGGACCAATGAGTCCAATTAATAACAAAAAACCTATTCAACTTGTATTTACACATTGCTAACGGTAACTACTGTATACCAAAGATAGCTAACATACTCAAGCAAAAACGTTACCACCACAAGCAACCCTGTATTTAGTCAGGAAATTCATGTTGTCCAGACCGTAATACAAACACCGAAGTTTCGAGCTTTATAAATTGACTGGTCAAAGGCACCAATCTTACCTGGATGGCAATAAATCATTTTGCTTTTAGAGAGGGGCGATGGGAAAAGACATTTTCGATTAAATGCTTCTGGATTTCTCGAGAAAAGCTATGCCCACTTTAGCAGTTATCGTAATGCAAGATACAATTATTAACGCTCTCCTTTTCGACTTGTGCTACACACACACACACACACACACATATATATATATATATATATATATATATATATATATATATATATATATATATATATATATATATATATATATATATATATATATAATGTGTGTGGGGGGGGGGATCCATTACACATCACACAAGACCGGAAACAACGTATCACCAAAAACCACAGAGGCACCAACATCATCACACTTCCTCCTCCTCTAAGTCTGGAAAGTTCAGGTTTAGAATTCAAAGGAACGAAATCGCACATCTACTACAATTAACTTAAATGATTCATTTTACTATAATCAGAATGTTGTGGACTGACATCAAACAAGTTTCATGAGCTTGCTATATTATTAATCTAAAGACTGTGATCAACATCCACGCAATAAAAAACTAACTATTAGTTTGCTAGGAACAGACGTCACTAGTCCACTACAGAACAAAGGCCTCAGACAGGTCTTTCCATACTCGTCTGTTTGTAATCTTTATATGCAAGTCCACAAATGCAAACTTTTTATAGTTTGACAATCCATCCTCATCTCTTCCTTTTCTGCTTCTTTTGCTATCTCTAGAGACCCATTCTATTATTCTTAATGACCATCTATTATCTGTTATTCTCATAAGTTATACCCATGTCCATTTCTTTTTCTTACATGTTAGAATATCCTCTACTTTAATTTGCTCTTGTATCCATGTTGCTCGTTTACACTTTTTATTTCCACCAATATTCTTTCCAAGGGCCTTTAAATATACTCGGAGAGGTCGGCTCACCAGCAAGCGAAAATACGTTTCCTCTGCGCATGACGTCACGCTACAAGCAGTCTCCCCTGACAGGTGTACGTAGTAGCACGATGCAAGGATACCTTTCCAAAAATAATTCTTAAGGTATAAATATTTCTACTTTGTTGTATTTAAAGTACAGATTTTCCTTATGGCAGACCATACATCCAAGTTTCATAATAATCATGCAATTTTCCGGGTTGGTGGCCGAGGTTTGACCTGGCTAGAGGTAGTCTTACTTGATCTCTATTCACGTTTATCAACTTCCCGCAGCCATGCCTCCATTTTCTGCTGTATTTGGATGCCATAGTAATTGCAGAAATCATTAATATGAATATTCGATATTTTCGTTTTCCAAAGGAGAAAAAACGAAGAAAAAAATGGCGCATGCTTGCAAACGCGCAGACGATGATAACTGTAAGCATGCTCTAATTTGTTCAGTCCATTTTAAAGCATAAGACTATGCTGATGACGTTGAAAATTTACTTTTCAAATAACGATAATAGTTGATCTTTCGTTATTGTGTAAAGAAGTCATTGGGACTAAACTATTTATGTACTCCTTAATGGTTATTCATTTATGTATTATTATTAACAAAGCTATAATCCTAATTGTAAATGCATAATGTTAAAAGCCAAAGTGAGCCTCCAAAAGTGAAAGAAATCCAGTGTTATTTTTCATTTCACATAACATTTGCTGGACTGTTCTCTTGAGTACTAGATTTATGGTTCGTGCATATCAGGGCTGCATGAAAAGACAATATTGCATTTCAGATTTTATGAAATCACAACAATTCCTATACACGAAAAAATAAGATTAGTTTGTAGATATTTAAGGGTTACTTAAGGGGACACGAAACCGAAAACATGAAAGAAAAAAACTTTGATTGAAAAACTCATTTCCAATCTTTTAACATTAAAAAATAGTATGGAAAATCTATTTGAGCATTTATAATAGCTTGAAGACGTGTTTAAAAAGATAGTGTGTTGTAACACTTTAACGAGTGTGCGAGACGCTTTCGAATGTATGTACCTCGGTAATGTTGATTTTTTTCCCTACAATTGCTGGTTATGTCATAAAATTATGTCTTGTATATCTGGTGGTTGTTTACAATTTTTCGCTTAGTAGAACCACTAACTGACCAAAGTCCGCCATACAATAACCAATTACAACCAAGGAAATTCGTAAATCTCGATTCCAGTGAAAAACGGCTGTTGTAGTTTCGCTCCTGAAGTGATATGTTAATTGTTATTTACGCATCCTTTGGCCATTTTTGTTTCTTTTTGGAATATACTGAGCAGTGGTAAAATTTAACCATGGAGTCCATTAAGTTCAGACAGCCACAGAAGTTCTGCAAGGAAGCAAGAAAACATACGGGAAAATGTGGTAAAAAGAATTTGTGATGGTATAAGAAAAGAACACAATAGAGACAATACAAAAAGGAAAAAGGAAACTAAGGAAATTTCAGGAAAAAGAACGTACTATTGCTGAAGAGGGAGATACTTACGGTCCCGGAATGGCACCACTTCCATAGTGCCATTTGTTTTTTGGGTGAGGAGTGCCATTGAGGAAAGGTAAGGGACCCACAATGGATAAAAGAAAAACCTCAGCAGTGAAGCAATTTGCCACCAAAGGTGCAAAAATGAAATCGAGACGATAATTAAAGTGATGCCTATAGAAGTAACCTCTCTCTCTCTCTCTCTCTCTCTCTCTCTCTCTCTCGAGAGAGAGAGAGAGAGAGAGAGAGAGAGAGAGTACCTAATTCTTAAACCACTTAAAATGATCGTCTGGCCACGATGCCATGCCAACCCTCCCTCATGATGGTGCGACACGCGATGCCTACCTCTATAGTTAAGTCACATTCACAGAGAATGACGTGTCTTCTCCTTGTGGGTATTTGATGAACTCTCCAAACGAGGCAAGGGACACCCCGTAAATATACTCCGGCCATTCAAACTTCACTTGTAATCTGTATCACTTTAGTCATAATTTGTATGACCTGGTAATTCAATCGTTGGGACTTTCCAAGATATAAGTTTCTAAAGAGGACGTCGTCACTTAATTTGATCAATAATAAGACTTTAAATGGGTTGAAAAAACTTAGCAATAGTTATCAATCCCATTGATTTCCGTGATGAAATTTCATTGTTGTTGCTAATAATAATAAGGATTTTGTTATCGGCGAGCTTTTAAAAGAAGGCGACACTCTACCGCAAGGCTAACATCGATCCTTTCAATGTGTAATGGGGAACTGCATACAGACAGGTATTATCGCTAAGGTTTTCAAAATTGCGAAGGCCAGAAATGATCTACACTACTTTCGAAAGGAGGAGATTTACGGTCATATAAAACTGTCTATGAATAAATGAAACCTGCTGTTATATCCTTGTCTCAGATTGTGAAAAGTGTCTCTATCTCATAGCCAAATTCAATGACTTGTGGGGCCCCATTATATCTGGAACACACACCCCACCTCTCCAAGGAGTTTGTTGCAAGGTGTGTATATGTTCCCCTTTCACACTCACCAGTTCAACAGCATTCGTTTTCGTTATTACACCACGTCCTGCTCCTATACAACATTAATAAAAATTCTACTAATCACGAGATCATCGCTTTCAATTACCGACAATATCCAACGTTGCTTAAATAAACCAACTGGCATATAAGGCTCCAATTATCACATTTCCCTTATTTGGAAAGTGGAAAAAATGGACAGTTTAAATAAGACTGCCTGAGAGAGAGAGAGAGAGAGAGAGAGAGAGAGAGAGAGAGAGAGAGAGAGAGAGAGAGAGAGAGAGAGAGAGAGAGAGTCTTTACTATGACCTTTCAAAATTAGAAGCCTCCTTTAGATAGCAAATGATTTGATGGTTACCACAAATAAAGAATGCTTGAATATCTCACAAGCACACATTCATTCATACATTCTAACGATCCTTGAAACATGACTATAATTTGTATTGTCGACTTCCAACGAACAGAATATTCGACAGTTAGTGTAAGGAAATACAACCATAGCGATTAGAAAACTGTTGAATTAGGGTCAAAAGCTCCAGCACTGGGACGGGGGAGGTCATTCAGCGCTCATGGGGGAAACCATTGCAGTTGCAACATGAAGCAAAACTTAAGAGGCTGGGTAACATGACGGAAGAAATGAAGTGAAAAAAATATAGTAGATAGGAGGAAAATAGGAAGAGCATCCCAATGCAAACGACGCACAGCAAAGGCAGTAAAACAATGCTCAAGTGCAGAACATAACTTGGACTGACGACACAACATGTACAGTTAAAATCATAAGAACGCAGACTCTCAGGGGAAGTCTTTTGTCAGATATCTGTCTCTAAAGCTTCCACAAGACAGACAAGGAGTTGCTCTTCTTACAACTTCAACGAAATGGGCGGAGCATTCTCCAACCCTAGAGAATCAAAGACAGTAAAGTTGTTAGCAAAAGCATACAAATGTTACAAACCGAGTTGCCATATTTCAATCTTGTATAATCATTTGACGTCTCAACTATCCACTAGTAATACAAAACACACACAAACACAAATATATATATATATATATATATATATATATATATATATATATATATATATATATATATATATATATATATATGTGTGTGTATATATATATATATGTGTGTATATATATATATATATATATATATATATATATATATATATATATATATATATATATACACACATACATACACACAAACATTTCTATGACTACTTTTCCGTAAGAGGAACCAAGTAGACACTTTCAAGGGAAAGGTCGGGGAGGGAGGGGAAAGTTTCTCTTTCAACTCCCCCCCCCCCCATTTCAACACTAAGGAAATAGGAACGTCATGACTTATTTCTGATTTAGGGGTTGTGGAGACAGGTTAGTTGTAGACCCTTTACACAGCATTTAAGATATTGTATCAGTGCATAAATGTTATCTGATAACCGTTAATGTTCTAGTACTAACATTTGGCTAACCTAATTCATTATCAGTTTATTTGTATAAGATAGCAGCAATAGAGTAAAGTAACTGCTGCTGCTGTAAGGTTGATAAGTAACGAAATTTAAGTATTAACTTAACATAGATAATCGATGATGGGTACAATATATACTGATGACTGCATAGAACCTTGAATAAAATTAAGAGTTTAGTATTTCGTATCGAAAGTAAGTTATATTGAGGCAAATGAGGATGCAATTACACATTCTGGTCAAAACTTTCAGAAATTTGTTTCATTAACAAATCATATAAAAAAAAGCTATGCTATTAAGTCGACATTTTGTTATGAAACTGATACTTATTTTTCCAAAATGTATTCTCCTCTAATTTGCCGGACAAAAATACATGTGGAGATGACATATGCACAAAATGATTCCCCATTCTAATACCTTGATTGTAAGTTATCGATGATTATATAATTGCTAGTAGCTTTATCTTGAGAAATTACACAGCTTGGAGTTCAAACTAAATTCTTATCAATTTCATGCACAAAGGTCTTAGAATCTTGATCAAATAGGCATAACTCTGTATGGTAAAGTCTTTATTTACAGTGATCAAGTGCTCGAATTAGCACAGCTATGTGGTAAATTACTCCAAGTAGATGGGCGCTTAACAAGCGAAAAAATACATTACTATCAGTGAAGCTTTAAGTTTGTATTCTACAAGCTGCTGGCGTAAGCGGGGGAAAAGGAAAAACCAAATATTAAAATATCTTAGAAATAAATTTTTTATTATCCCTTTGATTACTAAATCATACAGCTGAGGAGCGATACCCATGGATTCCTAAATATTTTCTCACTAGATTTTATTTTCTTAGCTTCTTCCTCTATTCCCTGATTTGTCGTGTTAGGTCTTTTTCTCTAACATTTATTCTCCTTTCTTGCATTCTTTTAGTCTTTAATATTTGTGTTCCTCTGATTCTTTATTAAACATTTGTGTTCCTTTCTATCATTCTTTCTTTATCAAACATTCTCATTATCTTTAAAACGAATGCCCTTCCGCCTCAGTGCTCGTCTTAGGCAGTCAATTTTGGTTCTTAGCTTCTCACTATACCCCCGGAAAAGGAATCTCTCCCGAGCGGCATCATGAAACACCTTCACTTGACCATTCCAACCTTGAACTATTTGGTAGTTGTGTCAAACCAAGAAAAGATTCATTAGCTGGATTCCGGAATATGGCATTTGAAGCACTGTATTTAATTTACTCTATCTTCATTTTTACAATCTCCATCAAACTAAAAAAAAACTTACATAGTGAAACATGCGTTCATATATAAGTGGTGTCGCTCAGATTTTTTATACAATAAATATCCCATTCCTTTATCATTAATCCAGTTAACGAAAATATTTTGGTTGATTTTAGAGAAACCGGGTAAATTTTCCCACAGAACATTTAAGTTATATAGAGGACAACAAAAAATAAAGATCTTACTATATCCAGCAAGACAAATGTTGGTATACGGATCCTTAAGGAAGCAAATCCTCCAAATGCCTAAAAGACGACTCATTAATTACAGCTACCCCCCAAAAAAAATCACACATTAGTCGAATAAGCATGTGCCTCTAACAAACTGCTCGCGTTATCACTACCCTGTAATAACTATCTCCAATTTTGCCATACGGCCTCGATAATTATCAAGCAAATACAGCTCTTGGGATAAAGATTGAATGTAGCAAATATTTTCATGCGTATGTTTAAAATTAGTTCAAATGTCAATGCTAACCATTCTCGACCAATATAAAAGACGGCGAGACGGCAAAACTGAACGAAAGGGAATAAACAAAAATGATGCATAAATGGAAAGTGGCTTAGGGTCTAAATAGTAAAGCGGCGCATACCCTTGAATCTGAATAACTTGGGAAATATTTTACAACAAAGTGTTCTCACATATTACTAAATGTTGCAACCTATGAATACCTAAAAGCTGAAAAATGTTTTTAGCAGTCAATCTAGAACCTGAAAAATAACGACGAGCTTTTGAATGCATAATACAAGCCTTTCTATTAGAAACATTGCATAATAATGATTAACAAAATTTTGAGATGCATAAATGTCTAAAAAGGAGTTTATGCGCCGGTAGATTACTTCATTAACTAGAGTAAGCTAAAACAATTTCATCTCTCTCTGAAAGTCCTTTAGGTGGGTATAACTCATGTATGATTTTATCAATATTTCACAAATTTTTTTCTTTCATTAGTAACTTGAACAAGACTAATGTCGAAATAATCTAATGTAGCTGTTAACTGAAGGAATTGTTTAGCTACGACACATGATTGTGGGTTTATGATTATATATGCTTCATTATATATATATATATATATATATATATAAATAAATATATATATATATATATATACACACACACTATATATATATATATATATATCCATAATACCTAATACCAAATAAATAATTGCGCATAGAGAAAATCGTGATTTGATGCTACAAAAATAGGCATAAAACAGTACCCTGAGCTATCATGAGTTTAATACCCGTGGCACACTAAAAAGTCTTCTAGTAGCTTTGGCAGAACCATGTAATACAAAAAAATTTAATTTCAAGCACGTTCGAAATTTATGTTTTGTTTCTGTAGAATGTCATTAAATAATGCCCCTAAAGATATCGGTGACACAAATATACTTCTTACCCCGCCACTTCTTCAAGCGAGGAAAATTGTTCGGGTCGTAGGACACGTTACTAAAGTAAATTAGTATCGATAAAAATACACTTACTTCACTAAATACATGTTGATTAATTCCTGAAAAAGGAAGACCAACGTACACTATTTGAGAGAGAGAGAGAGAGAGAGAGAGAGAGAGAGAGAGAGAGAGAGAGAGAGATTTTAAAGATCCTATAAGACGGGTTGACATTAAATGCAATGTTATCGCCGCTGATAATGATAAGATAAAAAAAATCTGAGAAGTAAGTTTCGTAAGGGCAGGTATTTAAAAATATCCTCTAATCAGCAATAGGACTATCTAAAAGTGGTTGAAATCCAACTGATTTTGAAGTGGAAATCCGTTTTCATTGTTAATAGTTCTTTTTTTTTTTTTTTTTTTTTTTTTTTTTTGTTATGCGCGGTTTCAAAGGTAGGGAGCCTACCGCTGATACTTTCAACATACTCGTATGATGGGGATCTATATGCAAACAGATATTATTGCTGTTTTTTTTTTTTTTTTTTTTACAACTACGTAGGCCAGGAACTGTCAATAAAATTTTCGAAATGCTTCTCTAAGAGAGAGAGAGAGAGAGAGAGAGAGAGAGAGAGAGAGAGAGAGAGAGAGAGTCTTCTCATGGAATTTCAGGTTACAATTTCGATTTCAGACTGAAACGAATCTTCATGCATGGAGTAATCGCACTGAAGCACGCAAAAGACAAACAATCTAGACACCGGGAAGGAAATTCAAAGTGACACTGAATGGCCTCATGTCATGCAACCAACCACCGTAACAATACAGGTCATTCTAAATCTCTAAAGTGTGTGTGTGAGAGAGAGAGAGAGAGAGAGAGAGAATCATCACCATCGTATTAGTAATTAAGCGCCCTTTTAATAACAATAATGGCAATATATATATATATATATATATATATCTACCTACCTATAATATATGCATACACACATACAATTAAATATGTATAAGAAAAATTAAACTGGCAACCCATAATAATAATTATTATGAATAATAATTAATAATAAAAAGACGTTATGTGTGAATTACCCTACTCAGTGATGCAGTAATTCTTTAACTGTTCTCAATGGTGCTTAACAAGGGAAGCCTGCCTTTCACATGTGTAGCCATTTACTTTAATTTAAAGGTTTAAAGGCCACTCATGAATGGCACAGAGGCAAGGGATAGTAACATTGCCCTAAGACTGACCATATTACATATGATCGGCGGCCAAGGCCAATCTCCACCCAAGCTAGGACCAAGGAGGGCAAGGCAATGTCTGCTGATGACTCGGCAGATATACCTTCTTGCAACCCAATTTACCGGAAGTGTAGGGGACAAAGATTAGGACCATTTCAAAATTGTATCCTTGTAAATAAAAAAAAACTTTCCCATCCCGACAACTGCCAGAGCCAACGGTGCATACAAAGTAATGGACCGTTAACTCATCCTCTTTAATTAATGTCACCGAGTGTAGCAGCCTTACAGAAATGACCGTAGTCGTACACTGTTCGCTTTGGCTTACAACACTCAACGTTTTGCTTTTCATTTTGAAAACTGCCAGCTTTAGAATACAGATTTGTAGCAATAGTCTCTACTAGCCGAACATCCATGACTAGCTACATAAATAAAAAGCCTGTGTATTTCTATTCCATACAACGCTAAATAGAAAATCTCAGTAAAAACACAAAATTACGGTATTTCAACTTTCGAGAACTAGCGTGGAAATTATATGCAAGAATTAAGTCAACCCCAGAGAAATTCAATGTACAATTTCCCTTTAACAAACACACCGGGATTTTTTCTCTCGTCTACCATAAGCAATCAACAAACCTCAAGATGGAGATTTTCCCTTCAATATTAATGTTTCATAAAGCTCAACTGGGTTTTACTGGAAAATAATATTAAAATACTGTAAAATAAGATGCTCGGCTTATTTTTCTCACGGAAAAGACAGTTTTTCAACAATCAGATATCTTGAGAGAGAGAGAGAGAGAGAGAGAGAGAGAGAGAGAGAGAGAATGTTCGACGAAATAGACATGTGATTTCTCTCTCTCTCTCTCTCTCTCTCTCTCTCTCTCTCTCTCTCTCTCCATTCTAGCTGGGGTGTAGAGCACTTTCAAATCCCTCATGGGGTCATTAGAAGTAACTTGGATTGCACGAAAGATATCCATATCGTTCTCAAGTGGAATTGTAAGCTGGATGCCCTACTTCAGCGTTGAAAGACCAGATAAAGGGTATTAAAAAAGTTTTGGGAGTCATTGAAATGTCGATCGTAAAAGACAAGTTAAGAAAAGTTGGATGCTCTTTCTCAGCGTTGAAAGACCAGATAAAGGGTATTAAAAATGTTTTGGGAATCGTTGAAATGTCGACCCTAAAAGACGAAGTTAGAAAAAAAAAATAGATGCTCTACCTCAGCGTTGAAAGACTATTCACAGGGTATTAAAGTTTTGGGAGTCGTTGAAATGTCGACCCTAAAAGACAACAGTTAGGGAATAATAAAAACATCCTATTGGAGAACTATGCATATAAACACAGTCTCTACAGACTGGAAAACCTTGGAAAACTCCCTACGGTAGTAAGGAGGCAATAACGCCTATCCGACGGACCCACCCACCTACACACGCTTGAGACCGTGCACCTACCTATCCCTTTCGCTGACCAACGTGTAACGTAACCATTTTAATACCTGGAGATGCCACTGGTCACTTTCCCTATAGCAATCGGCGAAGCCACTAGGACAGTGGACACATCTGCCGTGTAGGGCAAAATGGACCAAATCCTTTGCCGCCTCATGACCGTCATAACTATACCTCTAAACATTCAGACTGTCATCTTTTCGTTATAAGGGAATTAAAATTATATATTAACAAAATGAATATTTATAAAAATATTTTATCAACACAACATACAGAAAAGAATACATGATAGAAATATGTAACTGTGGCAGGGGAGGACAGAATCTTGTCCTCTTAAACTGCTACAAGCAACAATTATCAGATTAATATAAGACGTGTAGATGCACTCATTAAGGAAAACTCAACAATTAAGCCCTGAAATGAATCTGTCAACTCCTGATGCATTAAAGCAGAGGAGGGCAGAAGCTTATCCTACGAAATAGCTACAACACCGGGAATGCTTTTTTTTTTTTTGGAAAAAAAATTATCACGCCGTCGCCCTAACCCCTTTTTAAGGTCCTCATGTTTTGGAAAACTAAAAGTCAAAACATGAAAAACAAATAATTTGCACAACTGTGAGCGAGTGCACTCTTACAAAGATAGTTTTGACTGTACCCCATTATAAGACCATTTCATCGTTGCTACAGCAACATTTTAAAATTAATAAGTGTATAACAGCTGCATGCACAAATCTAAATTTTAATATATTATACAAATATGATACTGAACTTGATGTCACCACTTACAGCAAGATACGGGGGCACTGTGTCCCAAGTGAATGACGGAAATAAACATATTACTTACGTAAAGTATTAAATGAGATAGTTTACTTCTTAGCGTAAAGTATTAAATGAGATAGTTTACTTCTTAGCGTAAAGTATTAAATGAGATAGTTTACTTCTTAGCGTAAAGTATTAAATGAGATAGTTTACTTCTTTGCGTAAAGTATTAAATGAGATAGTTTACTTCTTAGCGTAAAGTATTAAATGAGATAGTTTACTTCTTTGCGTAAAGTATTAAATGAGATAGTTTACTTCTTTGCGTAAAGTATTAAATGAGATAGTTTACTTCTTAGCGTAAAGTATTAAATGAAATCCTTTTACTTCTGGTTTTCTAGTACAATCTATATAGCGTTCACTTTCTTCATAATGAATATATAAAAGAATATGCCGGTAGATACCTATGAAATGTAACCAATGGATTCAAAAGTTTTACAGTCTTTTGAGTGCATGCTTATGCGGAACACGAAATAGGTATTCTTCAAGCGATCAAATGACAGCTTATGTCTCTCCAAAACGATTATTCTAGTTGAACTGGGCTATCAGTGACATCTCCACTTTATCAAACATCGTGAG
The DNA here is from genome assembly GCF_036898095.1 of Palaemon carinicauda. Taxonomy (NCBI): domain Eukaryota; kingdom Metazoa; phylum Arthropoda; class Malacostraca; order Decapoda; family Palaemonidae; genus Palaemon; species Palaemon carinicauda. The sequence goes on along the minus strand of NC_090750.1, from coordinate 31,345,106 downwards.
CTACCGTGCTTTGGTAGGTCACGCCAAAGGTCTGTATATATCTGGACCGTGGTCTCGCCACAGACGATTGAGCTTTTTGCCATACACGCAGGCCAGTTTCACAAATCAGGGAATAGGGCACCTCCAAGTATTAAACCTACTTGCTCACGTACAACTGACAATCTAAATAACAGGCTTAATGAAGAGAGGACTTGGACCAGACAACCGTATGGGTGGCTTGGATCGAAAGTTAAAAAAATCCTGATTATTACACTTTACAACCTTATTACTTTATTAATAATTTTCCTTACGAAAGTTGTTTCCTTATTTAATATTCTTATTCCAAAGAATGTCCGACAACGAACAAAATTCGTTAACAACTTCCCCTACTCTTTCTGTAACATCATTATCTTTTTCTTCACTGTCACATACATCCGGCAAAAAAAATATCATCGCGGAGAGACTTTGCTCACGTTGTAGCGATTCGTCGTCTTTATCTGGAGAGGAAGTTATACTACTAAGAAAAGAAAAGGTTCCAGCTGTTAAGTTATCTAGTTTTCTTTCGGTTTCTGTATTACATTTCGACCCCATGAGATAATTGTCCTCCCCAAAAGATGAGATCTAATGCGATATTTAACGGCAACTGAAGTTGGGTGCTGATAAGAGGCTCCCATTTGTCGCAGGCAAGCAAAATGTTCCAGTCCATCTTCCTTCAGTCTGTATGTCAATATATATGATATATTGGATTTATTTTTTATCATCTCTAACAATTTGGGCAAAGATTTGCAAGACACTGTCACTCCTTTTTTGGGGTGGGTAAAGACTTTTACTTCCAATTACCTTCATTGATTTTACTGTGTCATGCATTTGTTAATTTTATTCCAATTTCTAAGTCCAACCCATTGGCAATTCTAGACATCTTTGAGTCATACGGAACTCGAGAATTGAACATGGTAACCCAAGAATCAGTTATGGAGATATAAATTGACTTGCTTTTCTCCAATGTTTATCTAGAAATAATCCTTTCCTACCAAAATATTTAAGAGATTTCGCAGTTGTTTCTGATATCAGTTGTACGGCTAATTTCACATTCATGCGCTGAAGGACACTTACATTTGTATGTTTCTCAGCTTATATGCTGTTTTCAAATAGCTTTTGCTTCTCTTTATAAGTTCTCTTATCGAACCGCTATGGACAAAATCACAGACACTTAACTGAAATCCATGGTCAAGGGAAATTGTTTCTTAAGAGTTTCATGAGATGAGGAGTATCAGAAAAGACACAAATTACACGATCGGGTGATACTGGATTCTCAAACGTTGAATTCTCCATACTTAAACCTAAAGATTTTCACAACCTAACGTTTGTAGGACACAGGTCGTTAACTATAGCCACTATTGGGAAACCTGCTGACTCTATCTCAGTGATAATATAAAATGGGAGTGATTTTGTCATATCTGCTTCAAAATCGTAATAAATAATTTGCTTCCATGAACTCACACCTCTCGTTTGCCCTTTCTCGCTCCGAGTTCAACTTGTCATTTCCATATGATTCCCTTTCTCACTCCGAGTTCAACTTATCATTTCCATACGATTCCCTTTCTAGCTCCCACTTTACCCTTTCTCTCGCCCATTTTTCCCTTTCTAATGTCCACCTTGCATGTTTTCTCTTCCACCTTGCCCTTTCCTTTTCCCTGTTCTCTTTCTGCTTTCCACTGTAGCTTAACATAAATAAAGTGCCCCTAATGCTCTCCAGTTGGTGTTGACATTCCTCTTCACTCGAAGATGGCACATCTCGCTCATAATCTTCAAGGATTTCTGTCTACGTTTCTCAGCGCGTTTTTCTTTGTAAACTAACTGTAGATACTGGAAAACAAAGGGTGGTATCTCCGCATGGGTGGACTGCGCTGTCTGACAAATTTTAGGTCACTGATGGGTAGACCTGTTATTCTATAGACCTTGATACATAGGTTCGAATAATTTGAAACTACCTACAACGATTCTCGTGTCAACATGATTTGTTGGCTGCAAATGTAGCGAATCTCTTAGGACTCCCGGCCCTGATAACTCGATGGGTTATTTTACATATTTTAAACTCACTTCTCACTTTAATAGGCAGCCAGTTAAGAATTATTAGTGAGTGAGTGATCCTTTCACGGGATGGGTAACCTTTCATCAGTCTTGCTCCTCTGTTTATGTTTCGTAATTACTTAATTTGCATTTTTGGTAAATTGTAACAGATGGAGTTACAGTAGTCAATCCAGTTATTAACCTTACCACGAGTTTCTTTACACAATGTTCATCCATGTACTTCTTTATGAAAGCAAAGTTTCTAAAATGATAACCAGCAGTTTTTACTACGTTATTTATTTAGGCATTCAAAGCAAGTTACAACAAAGAAATACGTTTCCCCTGAAGACAATTTCTGCCAACAGACAACTTGGATTCATTAGACAGACTAATCTTTCTTTACGCAATCTATTGTAAATCTTTATCATCCTCCCACAACGACTTATCAAAACAAAATACAATATATATATATATATATATATATATATATATATTTATCAGTTATACAATTTTTTTAATCGTTCTTGCATTGTTCATATTTACTGATCTTATATCTAATTCATGGAATACTACATTACCATTTGCTACATACACACACAAATATATATATATATATATATATATATAATGAAGAGAGAGTATATAATTCACAATTAAGTGAAATTTTCAACTTGTTACCCTGGTCCTAGACGGGCCAGGACTTACAGTACCCACCAGACTGCGTCAAAGTACAAACGATGGTCCTTCGGAATGTGTAAGAAAATATGCTTTGCTCTCAGTATATGACCTTCGTTCGCCATTCATAAAGAATCTGATATTGCTGTGGGTTACGACCCAAAGAACATCCAACACTTGATGGTCTAAGACGTAATATTTTATACCGCAATCATTGTTTACTATAGCTCTTATGTATCAAACCTAAAAGGCTGCATTGATTTTAATTACTATAAACTAACAAAACACATTAGGAGGCGGCGGCTCCTTGTGGTAGCATTCTGGCCCACAACCAACGCACTTCTTCCTTGCTATGGGGCCATCCATACAAGCATCTCTGCAAGCGTGTGCGAAGCTCATCAACAGACACTCTGCCTGCACACACAATACTCTTTCATGAAGCCAACAGCAGGACGTAGAGGCAAGTCATTGTGTGTGTGAGAGAGAGAGAGAGAGAGAGAGAGAGAGAGAGAGAGAGAGAGAATTTTATCTACCATAAGGTATTACTCATTTCTCTTCAATAATCCTTTTAAGAATCTTTCCCATTCATGCACACGGGCATTAATCAATAGTGTGTGCAGTGCGCGCGCACACAATACACACACGCTGTACACACGTTACACAACAAAATGAATGGTAATCGAATAAACGGCATAAATTAGTGCAATGACAGTATAAATAAATGAGTAGTAGTGTACAACCATGCATGCAAGCCAACTTTTCCATGGTGTTTCATATATAACTTATTCAGGGACGTGGGGGGCTAATATAGGCAAACATTGGCTTATTCTACTATCCAATAACAACTCCCCCCCCTCTTCGTAGCGGCTTGAGCATGGGAAAGCAGTGACTAATACCGATCCCTCTGCAGGTAAAGCAAGACATTCGTATATCCATTATGAGAGAGAGAGAGAGAGAGAGAGAGAGAGAGAGAGAGAGAGAGAGAGAGACTATGATGGTGTGTATTATGGTACTGGTCCTATTGCCTTACTCTTCATCCCTTCCCTCCACAGCTGGCACCAAACAGCAACAATCAACTCGAAACTTAGGAGGCATACGGCCTTTTGAAAACATGAATAGCTTTTCCCACTCACTACGAGCACCTAGTAACTGCCCCGCCTCAAAAAAAAAAAAAAAAAAAGAAGAAGAAGAAGAAGAAGAAGAAGAAGAAGAAGAAGAAGAAGAAGAAGAAGAAGAAGAAGAAGAAGAAGAAGAAGAAGAAGAAGAAGAAGAAGAAGAAGAAGAAGAAGAAGAAGAAGAAGAAGAAGAAGAAGAAGAAGAAGAAGAAGAAGAAGTAGCACTTATCAATAGGGGCGGTCTTCACGTTTTCAAATTCATGTATTTTCTATTAGAACCTGCCATTTTCACCAGATACAATTTCTCTATGCCTGACATACAGAAATGTAAATGAAAAACACCACGATATCGCTGGCAAGGGTGTCTGGAGCCTTGCATTCATGCACCTTTGATCAAAGCAATGAAGGCATGTATAAACAATGGGATTTCTATGCCATAGGTGTCACAACTACTCCTCTTTACCGGCAATATGTTGCTGGGATGGAATACTTGTGATAAGTCATGCCATTTTTATTGGTATCTCTACTTACAACAGCAAATGTTTTTATCTAGAACAGGCTGACTCAGTCTTTTTATAGTTTATATATAACATATCTGTTTTGATGTTACTGTTTTTAGAATAATGCTATTTTTTTTTCTCATCCCTTATTTATTTCCTTTCCTCACTAGGCTATTTTTCCTTGTTGGAGCCCTTGGGCTTATATCATCTTGCTTTTCCAAGTTGGGTTGTAGCTTGGCTAGTAATAATAATATAATGCTAATTTCTCTAAATATTAATGGCCCATCATCGATATATCAACACATGCAAGCATGTTTACATATGTACACATCATAAAAGATTATATGTATATTTCTTTTTTCTAGAATTTCTAATTTAATTTTCTCACTAGCTCTCATTATTGAAATTTTCAAAATTTGTAAAATCTAACATTCGCAATGTTCAAACTTACCCATTTTTACCAAATCTGAAATATAGCACAAGGTCTTTTTTTATAGAGTAATTTCATTGTTCAACTAGTGATGGCCTATTGGAAACGCCCCTCCCTGCCAATCTGCTGGACTGGAGAAAGACCCGCTCAAGGTCGATAGTTTCTTGTAGTGTCTGCAGCCTTATCACCTTGTAAGCGAAGGATGGGGAGTTTGGGAGTCTATAGGTCTTTCTACTTAGTCCTTACCACCAATTGACTGGCCCTTCCTGGTCTTAGCTTGGGTGGAGAGTAGGCTTGGTGGCCGATATGTAAATATGGCCAGTCTGTAGGGCATTGTCACCATCCCTTGCCTCTGACCATAATGAACGAAATTTAATGGATGGACTGAAACCCGTGTCGGCAGATCAAACGAACAATAAGCCAAATATTTCTTCCCCTACAAGGCTTGAAATGGAAACAACACTGCATTCATACCTGCACTAAGGAGGGCAAAAGGCCGTACCTAATAAAGCCTGTGTAACAAAACATAGTCAAGAGCCTAACCGAGTGCGTACTGCTAGGAAGAGCAAGCGATGGAAACAATAACTTAGAACAGACCACAGCATAATGCGAGCCAATCGTTACTCGTTGCATATGTGAAATAGGGTGGGGAGGGGAACCAACAACTCCAGTACGAAACTAATTCAGGAAGAATATGTCAGTGGGGCAGGTGGTGCGTGTCCTTGACCTTGGAAGCGAACGGATAGGTTATTATAGTAGTCTCAGTGACCTGTAACCTTTAACCTCCCCAATATAACTTCATGCGTGACTTACCATAAATGTATAGCGCATGAGAAATAGAATTCACGGACAGCATTGCTTTTAAGAAATGGTTGGGGTGAACAGAGTTACAAAACAATAAACCAATAGGAATGTCTTAAAAAGTATGATCATTCAATAAATATATAAAAAATACAATATGAACAACAGCAATATTAATAATGAATACACACACCACCGTCAACATTTAAGTAAACCAGAAAATATCTTACCCATATATAACGCTATTCCTGGGCTACGATATAGGGTCTGCCAATCTCACTCCTATAAACCAAAGATTTGTACTGAAGGTAAACATACTTTCCGATAATACACAAAACTATGCTTATTGGTTCTGATCACTAATAATATCCACAAGGTCTTGTCTCATTGATCAATTACACAGCTGTGGCAAATAAATTGATGGCACCGACTGATTTTTCTCTCCTTGGATTAGCCGCATCTTTCAAGGAGAAACGGTCCATTTGAGAATACTATACACAATGTGTGATTTTATGGAAATTTTCAAATCATTGTAATATGTAACAAATTCTAGAATATAAAAACAATCATGAGCAAAACAAGAGGCGATATTTCTTTTGAGATAAGTCTACGTGCAAATCATAGAAGTTGCACAGGCGTCATGATATGCTATGTCTAAAAGCATTTATAACGATGGAAAACAAACAAGAAATAGGAAGGGGAAACATTTATCTATTTGGGCGACAGTAAAATTCTTAAGATCCAATTCAGTAACCAACTACCTTTAAAATACAGATTCCAAAAGCAAACCCCAGGTCATCAAGCTGGCATATCTGAATGGGTTAATACAAACTGGAGACATGGCACACACTAAAGGTGAGAGAGAGAGAGAGAGAGATGAGAGAGAGAGAGAGAGAGAGAGAGAGAGAGGAGAGAGAGAGAGAGAGAGAGAGAGAGAGAGAGAATTACAGATGACATAAAATTAACTTAGAAGAAACAAATGTCAGAGTGTCTTCTCACCCTTTAACGACAAGCATTGCCTGGCACTGCAAGTGGTACAGTTGGCTTCATTAATTCAGGTACACTTCTTGGGAAGCCAAGAAGACGTCAGTGTACCGGAATTCATGAAGCCAACTGTACTACTCCCCTACTACTTTTCTGTAAGAATATTTTGGACGAGCAAATGTTGAAAGGCACCGTCAGATTCCTTGCCAAGGTAAACAAAGCAACTGACTCCTACATACATATTAAACCCTTAGTCCTCAAAGGGCATAAAGGTCCTTATGTCAAGGTCACAATCACATAGTTTACTTCAAAAGTTACATCAAAGGCCTATAGCTGTGTGCAAAGTCTATGGATTTCGGAGCCACAATTTCATAGACCCTTGTCGACGATGCTGTGTGTCCAGGGATCGAAGGTCCGACGATCCTGGAATTGGCGGAGTCTTCCTCCCACCGGAAGCACTTCATTGCTTCTGGTGTCCTGAGAGTGTATCTCGGCCGCTAGCTCCCTTTCCTCCTCTGCCTCTGGAGGGACGGCGAGACGCGTCTCTTGCCATCACCTCTGCTTGAGCCTCAACCTTTGGGACGAAAGGTAGTCGTCTGTTGCTCAAAGGCAGGGGTGAAAACCGGTGATTAGGGCAACACCGGTTGGGTGACCTGCTGAAAGGTCTGTTGTGGCTGAGCAGCCATTTGGGGAGTAGCGGGTCCCGGAAACTGCCGTCTCTGTTGACGTTGTTGGGGTTTCGGCTTGGAGGATTCTCCTCTTAGGTTGAGGGCCGTCGTCCTGAGAGGATTTCCTTTTCTTCGACATGCCCACTTGTGAAGAAGGTTCCTGTTCTCCGTGGCAGCCTTGTCGGTAATCTATTTCACTAGACCAGAGGGAAAGAGGTGCTTACCCCAGATGTTGGAGGAAATCAGCCTCCGGGGTTCGTGTCTCACTGTGGCACTTGAGAACACGAATTCCCGACAGGCTCTCCGAGCCTTCATGAAGCTATGTAAGTCCTTGACTACAGTCGCCAGATGCGTCTTGGCGAGCACCATGTAGTGGTCGGGGACTCTAGTGTAACCGGCCATGACGTCAAGCTGGACCTGGAGGGACATGGATGCGGCAAGTCTTTCTTTCTTATCTTGTTCCCGACGAAGGAGGTGGTTATTAAGTTTCGGGAGGTCTCCGTTAAACTGACGTCCAGCAACGTCAGGATCTAGTTTTCCCACCACGAAGGTATGTTGGACCTCCTTCCAGTGTCGAGCATTGGGGGGAGTGACCAGGGAGAAGGGTCTGCACTCCTCCAGTGCAGGGAAAGGTTTTCCCTTCTTCCACTGCCCTGTGTACCGCTGCGAAGGCCTTTTTCACGAAGGGGAGGATCGCATCATCAGGTGCGACGTAGGTAGGGTGCTTCTTGCTCAATGCCGGAAGCCTTGAGCAGGTAAAACCCCTACTTATAAGGGTGTTGGCCATCATAGCCTGGGCCTTCGGAAGATCGAACACTATCACCTCCTTAGGTTCGGTCTCTTCTTTAGAGGCAGGTTTGGATCGAAGCCGGACGTAACAGTCCAGGTAGGCCTCAAAACTTGG
>NC_090750.1:31132184-31336480 GCF_036898095.1 Palaemon carinicauda | reverse complement strand
AGTTAGTGTGCCATATAGTTCGGCAGTAGATATATAGGATACTAAAGGAAGTGCATGTCTACAATTAAAAGCAATACTATATAATACAAATCCAACGCCAGCATTGGATTTGAAACCATCAGTATACATAAAAGTTGAATTTCTGTGTTTTTCAACATGTTCCATAAAGAACGACCTGACTTCTAAGTCAGTCATGCTCTCAGTCTTCAGCCCTGTGGAAATAGCATGTGATTCAGCAATATGACAAATCAGGAAAACAAGGGGGCCATCTGTCACAACACTTGGCTAAAGCCGATTGAGCATTTCAGAGCTCCGAGGTAACAAAGCAACGGTTTTGTGCCTGCATTCGTCTCGTTACAGTTTGTTTTTCTTTAGTTTGCCTAATTGTACTTCCTATTCTGTGTGACAATTGGAAGGTGCTAAGGATGAGCAGGAGAAGACTGGTGGATCAGGCGAACGTCGAGGCGCTGACGCTCTGGAAAGCAGGCTGGTGCTGATGTGCTCTTTGAGAGCGCTGGTGCCCTGCAGGGCCCTGGAGAGCTGGAGAGCGTTGGGGTGCAGCTGAATGCTTCAGAGGAACATCCGGAAGATGTACAGAAGATAGGAACGGTGACGGCAGGTCAGCCAGCAGGAAGGTCGAACAGGAACAGGTATGTGCCCTTTAGAAGGGAGAACATCCACTGATGGTGATCGTGAACGATCCGCATGAAGAGTCCAGGACCGAGGTCCAAGGACTAGTGGCAGCGTCATCAGAAGGACCAGGGACGGGCGAAGGTATAGGGCCAGAAGACGACTGAAGTAGAGGGTTCTGTGCGTGTGTGTGTGGGGGGGGGGGGGGTGTCGCAAAGACGAGGCTGAAGAGTCGAAGAGACGCCTTTTCAATGATGGTGAAGGGTCACCTTCAAGGAGAAGAGGAGGGTGAGCTCTGCGACGGAGACGCCTTCTAGGGGCCGTTGGATCAGCAGTCTTCCGAAGAGGAGTCTCCAAGAGAGAGCTCCCTTGAGGGGGATAAACACTCGTAGGCGACCGACGGTCAGACTTAGTTTTCCCCTTACAGGATGAACAGGAACGGGGGAAAAGTAGTCAGCAGCAACAGCTGGAGTCTGGAGGGACAGGGGCATTGGCAGCGGTCTCAGAAGACGCCTCTGACACCACAATGTCGACGAGAGAGGGGATCCACCTCCGAAGTCAATGACAGCTGCATACTCGCCCCGCGGAGGATAAGTTGCAGCAAGAAGTCCTTGGAGGGCAGACCCAGAAGCCCCAAGGATGACCACACCTGTAACAGAAGACACAGATAAGGAAGGCCTCACCCGGGGAGAGAGGTGGGGGTCGCTTCGCTAGGTGAGGCAAGACCATCTCTCAAGGACCAGGGTTGGCCAAAATTAGAGGGTCTACGCTATGCTTGACGGTCTCTCGGAAGAGGAGCCTAGGAGGCAGAAAAAGTCTTAGGTTTTTTTCCCTGCGAAGGAGAAATATCCCGCTTAGACTTCTTCCTCCGTCGCTCAAACCTCTCCCACTGGGAGGCAGACATTATTGGCTTCTTAAAACCGGGTATAAGGAGCTCAGATGAGTGCCTCATATTAGAAACCAAAATTTCAGAGCATAAGAGAATATCACACTGTATGGACACAACTATAAGGTCTTGAATATTTGCATGAAGACCACAAATATTACAAAAAAGTAGACAACATTAACGAAATCTAGGATGTACTGGTCCTGGATTTTGCTCAATGTCTCCAGACGGCATAAGAATTAATGGTAATAAAAAGGCATCATACTTAAGTATGATGCCTTTTTATTACCATTAATTCTTATGCCGTCTGGAGACATTGAGCAAATAATAAAACAAGAATAAAAAAAACATGTACAGAAATATAAATAAAGTGACTGATCAAACCCTTAGACTACAGAAAAAAGTCAGAAATACTGGTCAACATGGAGGAGCCGATACACCATGCAAGGCTAAATACCCTCCAGGATAGCCACGTCAACTGACGGGCAGACAGTAAGGATGGTTCTGAGACTTGAAAAAGAATCAGATAAGGAAAAGACAACCTCTTGATAAACCACCAGGCATCCACACACACACACACACATATATATATATATATATATATATATATATATATATATATATATATATATATATATATATATATATAAAACAAGACAAAATAAGAGTGCCTCAGTGTACCCTCAAGCAAGAGAACTCTAACCCAAGACAGTGGAAGACCATGGTACCGAGGCTATGGCACTACCCATGACTAGAGAACAATGTTATGATTTTGGAGTGTCCTCCTCCTAGAGGGGCTGCTCACCATAGCTAAAGTCTCTTTCATCCCAAGAGGAAGATATTTATTTTACTGTTGTTACTCTACATAAAATATTTTATTTTTCCGTGTTTTCTTTCCTCAACAGGCTATTTTCCCCGTTGGAGCCCATGGGCTTATAGCATCCTGCTTTTCCAACTAGGATTGTAGCTTAGCAAGTAATAATAATAATACCAAGAGCTTTAAGTAAAGATATTACAAATATTTTACTTGTCACATCCCTTAAAATTTCTACATGTAGCATAACAGAAGAGCATTTTGTTTGTGTTTAGTCACCAAAAACAAAGTACTGCTAATGACAGTATGATGTGACAGAGAAGATTGAGATTGATTGGAGAAAGAGCAAAGATATTTCAAATCATGGTGGATTTTCCATTAAAAATAAATATGCCAATCTAAATCTTATTACTACCGTTAATAACGATACCATTAAAATTATCAAAACCTAAGGAAAGGCAAAGATAAAAGATTGTTGAGAAGATATTAGTTAATCTTATGGAGAAACTTAAGTGATAAGAAACGGACACCCACTATGTGCAGAAATATGATCCTGAAGTTCGGAGGGATATTCATGATAATGGGGACAAAGTTTCGTTACGATGGGGTATTTATAAAATACGTGATAATTACCATGTGATCACCTGCTACCACTGTCAGAGGTATGGACATCTTAGAAAAAGATTGCAAGTCTAAGAATGATGATAAAGTCGGCGGGAAATGTTCAGGAAAACATTCCACTAAGGAGTGTAATTTGGAAGTGTCAAAGTGTATAAACTGCACAAAGTTAAAAAAACCAAGTGACCACATAGTAAATTCTACAGACTGCAAAGCTTATGAATTGGAATTGAAAAGACTAGAAAAAAATACTGATCATGGTTACTAAGGATGTCATAAACTGTGGCTATGTAAATATACAATCTGAAGGTAACAAGACTATTCAAATTCAAGAATTGATAAAAGAGAAATATTTGGATAAGCTAGCATTATGTGACACATGGTTAAATAACTTGGACAAGGCTAAGTTCACTGAAATGACACCCCCCCACACTCTTTCACATACTGGTGGGGGTGTCGGACTCTTTAGTAAAAGAGTTATTAAAATCTTGAATTGTTGAAAAGAACTCGTGTAACAAGCTTTGAATATATAAAATAAACTTTACGCCAAAAACAGGAAAATATCCTTTACAACAATCTACAAACCCCCTAGAACAAACACTAGTATCTTTTTTGAAGAATTGAGTGCTCTCATTGATATGATTATCATGGAGAAAAACGAATTAGTTATTTGGGGAGACTTCAATTTTTGGAAGGATGACTCATGAAATCCTGACAATTTGGCATTTAGCTAGTTATTAGAATCATATCGACTGGTGAATGATGTCGACTGTACAGCTACTTTTACTGGGCATACGTTGGACTTCATGACATGAATAATATTGTATCTGATATAAAGTTGAAGAGAAATGTACCATCTCCCCAATACACAAGCTTATTACGTTTAGTCTACCTCTACAGAAACATGCATTAGTAAAAAAAATAATCTTTAGACATAGATCAAATTTTTCTCTGACCTTATTCACTGAAGAAGATACTAAGAAAATGAAGGATGCTATCAACATTCCCTGTGATCATGATGACAAACATCTGTTGGGAGCTAAGTGTGTTAACTGTCTACGACCACTTATAATAAAGTGAGTAAAAGTGAATATGATACCATGTGCCCACCGATGGAAAAGACTATAACTGTAAAAGACTAATCTCCTTGGTTTGATAGACACACTGGTGAAAAAGAAGGAAAAAGACAAAGAAAAAGTGGAATAGGTTGTTAAAAACTGCAAATACTTGGGGAGAATACAAAACTGCTGCATGTCAATAAGTGAATACTATAAGAGAAAGATCCTTGAAGCAGCAACAGACATAAATAAGTTATATCGTCTCCTAAACGGTATAATGGAAAATGTAAAAGAAAAGAAGCTACCTGATGGATACAGAGACCAGGAACTAGCAAATAATTTTTTAGTATTCTTTAAAAACAAAATTGAAAACATAACCAGGACAAATACTCAACATCAGATTAATGATACACCAGCCACACAGACAAAATTAATATGAATTAACAACATAACACAAGATGACATCACCAGGATTATCAAGAGCGCAAAGAAAACAAACTATGCGATCAATCCTATGCTAATATCTGAAGTAATTGGAGAGAGAAACTTTTCTAGTCTAGCCGAAATAATAATGAGAATAGCAAATGTAAGCATTGACGAATGTAAGTTTCCTAAATCTGAGAAAATGGCTATAGTCATACCAGTTCTGAAAAATGCACAGGACTACCAGAAATTGAGCTCATATAGACCTATTTCAAACCTATACTTTGTCTCAAAAGTGCTTTAATATATAATTCTTGAACAATTAGTCAGTCACTTAGAAGTAACAGAAGCTCTGCCTGACAACCAATCTGCTTACAGAAAAACCTATACTCTACGGAGACAGCCATCTGCTCTGTTGTAAATGACAGGCTGGAAATGATGGATGAAAATAAAAGTGGCATTTTAATATTGCTTGATCTCAGTGCTGCTTTTGATACAGTTGTGCATGAACTGCTAAATGATCCAAGGTCCATCAGCGTTGAAGATCAAGCCTTCGAATACCTAAAAGACTACTTAGTTGGTAGAAATTACTGTGTACAAATTGGAAACTTTTATTTATATGAACCTTTAAACAGAGGGGTACCTCAGGGGAGTGTACTTGGCCCAATCTTATTCAGCAGCTATACTATTGGCCTATCAATGCTACAAAGGCATGGCGTGAAGTTTAAACTATTTGTAGACGAGACACAATCTTACTTCTCCATAAATGATACAGATGACACTACTGAATCTCTAAACCGAATCCTTGATAATGTTAGAGAATGGATTACATTTAACCAACTAAAATCAAACGAGAACAAACCTGAATTCATGGTGGTGGGCAAGAGAAAAAGCGTTAGAAACTTGGATGATATTCAAATGAACATACATAATGATTTGGTGCCGATATTTAGTAAAGTTCGAGATCTACGTGTATTTCTTGACTGTAACCGGTCTCTAAATGCCCAAATAAATAATGTAACAAAAACTGCTCGTTATCTAAGAAATATTGCATTTATAAAATGTACCTGGACAAAAATTCTGTAAAGAAACTTGTGATAAACTGTTATTACCAGGATTGACTACTGCAACTCTATCCATTACAATTTACCAAAAGTGCAACTTAGGAAATTACAAAACATAATAAACAGAGGAACAAGACTAATAAAAGGTGTCCCACTTAGAGAAAGGATCACCCATATACTAATTGATTTACACTGGCTGCAGATTAAAGAGAGAATTGAATTTAAAATATGTCCAACAACCGGACAAGTTATCAGAACTGGTTGTCCAAAATACTTAAGAGAATTGCTACATATTGCGCAGCCAACAACTCGTGTCAACACGAGAATAGTTATAGATGGCTTCAAACTGTTGGAACCTAGATATATGCCTACTTTAGGCTCCAGTCTTTAAATATGCGGCACCCAGACTATATAATAAACTCCCATGAAACATTTGAATGATTGAAGACATTAAGGCTTTCAAGAGGAAACTGAAGACTTTCCTATTTAAAGTCGTACAACAGTGACGATTTAACAGTAATTGAACAATACGCGATATGAAACAAATATTCTGAACGAACAAGGTAAAACAACAGTGGAGGTCCTGTAGAGTGTGGGGTTCCCCTGCTGTAAAGGACTGGAAAAGCAGCCCTCAAAGTAAGTAAAAGACTTAGATTAAGCTGGGTTAGATTTGCCTAAGCCTACGGTAGGTCTTAAACTTTATCTGCGATGTATAAGACGCAGGGGAACTTTTTAGCCAAAATTTTGGGAAAAAAGTGGGTCCTAGAGGGTATCAAATACAATACTGTTTCTGCCCACATAATGCAGTTAAATACTTTGTAACATAAAATGAAAGAAAATAAAAAGAAGGAACAAGAAAATGACAAATTCGAAGATAATTTGTATTTTTCCTAACCATACAAACCTTAGCTATTTACAAAGGGTATTACTTTTAGCGTAGCTGAAATGGCGAGCCATTAGAATTTAACGAGGGTGTATTACCCCCGCGCTAGTTAGCGGGGGGGTAGGGGAGTGGTAGCTAGCTACCCCTCCTCCCCCTCACACACAGGTGAATACTCACTTTCACTTAGAGGTAGGACTTGTCTTGGGGGACAGGGCTGGCGGGCAAATATGTGTAAATAGCTAAGGTTTGTATGGTTAGGAAAAATACAAATTATCTTCGAATTTGTCATTTGTTCCGTAACCGAAATACAAACCACGCTATTTACAAAGGGTGACTTATCCCTTAGGAAGGGTGGAAAGTCCCCAGCCATACTGGCTTTGGCTTTACCCGGGGACTCAGAATCCGAGTGAGTCGCACTCGAGAAAAGGAGTCCCTGCACCTCACAAGTTCCTTGCACCGCAAGGAACCATGTGGCCTACGTAAGCTTGTGTGTGAAGGAAGAAGTGTGACCCGTCTTAGGCAGTTGACCTGGAGTTCCAGAAGGAACTCTGGGTTAGGACGTTCCCAATACCACCTCGTCAGGGTATGGGGGACGCGACAGTATTGACTCAATACTCGGAACACAAGGAAGCATGGTTTACCTGCAGAGGTTCGAGGTCAGCTATGCAGAGACCAGGATGCTGCTTCCCCGTAGAGGGGATGATGAAGAAAGAAGTAAGGGCCAGACATACTTCTTTCGTTCATGCAGACTAAAACCTGATAACAATGCCCTCAACCTTCTGCTACCTGTCCAAAAAGGAGCCTGAGGTTAGACCAGCTGTTGTGTAGCCACCACAGAGCGATAGAAAACGTATCGAGACTCCTGTGGGTCACGCCCTGCAGGAAGCGGGCTGCGAAGGTCATCAGACGCTTCCAGACTCCAGCTTGTAGCACCTGCGTCACAGAGTAGTATTACTCGAAGGCGAGGGACGTTGCGATGTATCCAACATCGTGCTGTAGGGCGACGTGACGGGGGAGGGTCTGAAGACAGGTCGAGATGAATGTCCTTGAGTCCGGGCTGAAGAGGTATACTGGTGACTCTCCCCCCATGTCCTCCTTGTGTTCCCAAATCGGCTGCAACTGAGGCCAAACTGCAGCTGTTCCCAGCGCTAACCTCTCGATTCCTGTACTGGCAAGAAAGAGAAGGTCTTGGGACATCAGATACAGAATGGAGACTCAAAATCTTGAATGAATCGGACCGAAGGGTCGGGACCCTCAGATTCTGAGTCTAGCCAACAACTCAGGAGCGAGCCTGAATGTTGCCTTCCCCTCTTCCTTAGAAAGGGGGGGAGTAGTAAGAGACCAAGAAGATTGCTTACACACTGGCCGTGGCCAGAGTGAGCAGAAGACCCAAGGCGGAATACAATCCGAGGCCTGTCGTAAAAGGGTCTTGAGAAGATCTCTTAAAGGACTAAAAGTCCGAGCCATGCTCCAAGTTGGAGGTCTTCCTCCGACTAGGGCAGGGACGATCGTAGCTTCGCATGAGCGAGAATAGATCCAGCGGGCAGGAAAAAGTTATTCCTTTAAGCCTGAAGGTCAGGGAAAGGCTGAGCGACAGGCTTCATTGCCAAGAGCGGAAAGGAGTTTCCTCCCGCCGAAAGGCAATAAGACCGTTATTGCTGGAGAAGAGGCCTCACGGGAAGAGGTATATCTCCCACGGCACCAACCACCTTAGACTCTTCACTTTGCCTGGGAGACCCCTGTGGATGACTATCGCAGATGACGCGACCTCCGTACCGCGACTGTAGCGGGTTGTCTCTTCTAGAGGAGGAAGCGTAGTGTCTCCAGGCATGAAGCCGAAGCGACGCCCCGGTTCGGGAGAGATGTCGCAGTGTGGTTGCTTGAGTAGCCTGCGCCGTGGGAGAAGCTCTCCCGGGAGTTCCGTCAGGGGAAGCAGAGGGTCCAGAAACCGTTCTGCGCATAGTCCCAGTGGAGCTCTCCCATTGAAAGGTTGACAGACAACCTGGTTTTGTTGAGACCCATTGTCCGCAGACAAAAAGGAGGGAAGACGCAGGCGTCGAAGTTGTCCCACCATCACCGGAATGCATCTTGCCAGAGTCTCGGGGTCTGAGACTGGGGGGAAAACTAGCGGAAGCTTGAGGTTCCAAGCTGTCGCGATCAGGTCCCCCAGATCAGCACTTGCTGGTTACCCAAGGTCAAAGACCCCTAGGTACACTCTCTCTATGAGGCTCTGCTTGGATAGTCTGAGAGAAACATTCCCCTGCCTGGAATGAGAGAGCCGATGGTGGAATTGAGAGAATCTCAATCATCCCGGTATCTCTACTGCAAGATGTGAAGGTGTGAAAATGCGTCCCCTGCTGGTTAGCATGAAGTCGACACGCAACGGGGCGACTTGGCAGGAGCGGTAGGACTGAAGAGGGGCCAGACTAAGGCCCTTAAGCCTGCCTGAATGATGGAGAGGTATCCTTCAGGTCTTGACCATAGGCCTGGACCGGAACATGCCCCCCCCCTTTCCTTTGACGAGTCCGAGAACCGCATCAAGAATGTGGGGAAAGGACGAGAATATCCACTACCATCAAGAGGCTCCATAGGTCAACACCCATTGCAGGTTTAATAGTTCCGCTGGTCCCATAGGGCCAGGGAGTCCGGTTAAACATTGCCTGAAGCCACCGGAACTTGGATCGCCCCACATGGAACTTATCCTGAGGCGACCGTTCGGACTATAAACGGGTCAATGAGGAAAGAAGAACTAGGAAACGTTCCAAGGTAGGGCTGAAAACTCTGCTTGACTGAGAACAGGTACTGCGACTCTCCTCAGTCTTGCCACAGTCAACCGAAAGGAAGGCTCGGAGGATGTGGTAACAGAATCTGGCGTCCCCAGGTGGTCACCCATCCAAGTGCCGACGTTGCTTAACCTCGCTGGACGGACGAGAAGCGGGGTTTCCAACGTGGTAAGGCGGTTGACTCAATATCATGGCCAGATACTCCAGATGTTGAGGCAGAGGAAGAGAAGGCTCCAAGCAAAATACCATGAGCCCACACTCATGGTCAGCATTCGGAAGCTTTTCCCGGCGCTGAAGAAGGTCGAAACCCGAGCCTACCGGAGTTGACCAGCCCTCCAAACAGCAGAGGAGGCGGAAGTCTGCACCTGAGCGGCCAAGAGGAAGGCAGGGAGAGTTCTCTGGGGAAACAAACCTGCTATGCCACGGCGGGATAGCCACACTGCATCATAAGCAGGAATACTTGCAGTTTAGGCTGAATTCGACGAGCACCCTGGAAGATGGATGGAATGGAAACTGAAAGTACCCGTCCTTCCGATCCAGGGTTAAAGGAGTCCTGTCGCCTCGTTACCAGTCTGATCGATTCTGCTGGTCTACGCTGGCCGAAGTTTGTTCGACAAACTTGATCAGGGCTGAGAGGTCGACTATGGACATCCCCTCTCAGATCCTTCCTTACAAGAAAGGATCGACTGAGGGGGCCGGGGGTGAAGCCGTCGATGATCCTAAGGAAGACCTTCGCCTAAGGTATGGATCATTCTGCCCAACCGGGCAACTCTGCTGATGCTATGGCATAGAGGTTCAGAGACACTGAATTCGCTGACAGAGACGGCAGGCGCGATATCCTTGGCTACTCACAGAGATTGTGCGGGAATGGGCATCGGGAAGCTGTCATTCGGATGAGTAACCTTAAGCATCCTCCCAGCGAAAAAACCTGCAATCCTAGAGTTCGTGAACTCCTTTTAGGACTATGCCCCCCCGGGGGAGTCTCCCGTGCCATCTGTTCCTGACAGGAGGAAACTGCAATTGGACACCTTGTCCCAGTTGTCGTAGCCGATAACTTAGGCCGACGTGGTTGAAAGAAAAGGGAGCTGGAGCCCTGCAGAGTCTGGAAGAAAGCGCCTTGGAGGAGTGAAACCGGAAGTCGATTTACTCCGCACAGCAGATGTTTAAGTCTCTGTCCTTGGGCAAAGACAAAACTCTTCTCAAGGATGGAAGGGTGTCTGAGGTCGTTGACCTCCACAGATGAGACACCCGAAGGAAGCCTTCAGTCAGTGCGTCCAGATGGTAAAACATCGAGCTTGTCCGCAAGTAGATACTTAACGACGAAAGGCCAAGGTGCCTGAGCTCGAGAGGAGGAAAGTACCCTTGATCTTCCTGTAGCTTCCTTGAACCAAACCTCGGGCCGTAACCGAGGAGGGAAAGAACCTGGTAAGCTCCCAGAGGAAGAGGTAAGCAGTCACCCCTTGTCCGATGGAGAAATCTTCAACGGAAAGCCCCCCCGCCAAAAATCCTTCCAGGGCGGGAGAAGGAGAGAGTACTCGTGCAGGAGAGGGGACCCTCGAGACCGACCTCTTGGGAACCAACTTCGCCCTGGGGGAAGTCACCACGAAGTCCACTCCTCTCTTTCTCTTCAGCGTAGGAGAGACAGCCGCTGGTTTGTTACCCTGGCCGGTGAGTGCTGGTTTCATAACCCTCATTAACGCCCGTGCCAGCGGATCAAACCATGTCTGCTGCTCCAAGGACACAGAGTCCGAAATCCTCGCTAAGGTGAAAGGGATCGGGCGATCCTTTGGAGAGGACACGACGGTTCCTGCCTGAAAAGAAGGTGGGAAGAATGCTGTACTGACCTGTCTTCGTCCTGCACTACCAACCTGTGCTTGGATGGAGGTGATCCCGAGTGCCGCCTAGGAGCACGCGTCCCTGCTGCTACCACCGGCTGTGGAATTCGCCGCGAACTATGGTCGCGCGAGGGCGAACGGTCGCGCAAAGGCGAATGGTCGCGCGGGCGCACAGGCGAGTGGTCGCGCGGGCGCGCAGGCGAGCGGTCGCGAGGGCGCGCAGGCGAGCGATCGCGCGGGCGCGCAGGCGAGCGATCGCGCGGGGCGCGCCGGCGAGCGATCGCGCGGGCGCGCAGGCGAGCGATCGCGCGGGCGCGCAGGCGAGCGATCGCGCGGGCGCGCAGGGGAATGGGCGTGACGGCGAGGGATCGTGCTGCCGCGTAGGTGAAGAAGATCGCTGGCGGTAAGCGATGGCGAGCAGCATGTGTAGGTGAATGATCGCGTGATAGGGTGCGATGGTGATCAGCATCCGCAAGAGGGCGAGCGTTCAGGGTTGTGCGATGAGGAGCAGCATGCGTAAGCGGGCTATCGTGCAGGGTTGTGCGATGGCGAGCAGCATGCGCAGGTGAATGATCGCGTGAAAGGGTGCGATGGTGATCAGCATCTGCAGGAGGGCGATCGTTCAGGGTGGTGCGATGAGGAGCAGCATGCGTAAGCGGCCAATCGTTCAGGGTTGTGCGATGGCGAGCAGCATGCGCAGGTGAATGATCGCGTGAAAGGGTGCGATGGTGATCAGCATCTGCAGGAGGGCGATCGTTCAGGGTTGTGCGATGAGGAGCAGCATGCGTAAGCGGGCAATCGTTCAGGGTTGTGCGATGGCGAGCAGCATGCGCAGGTGAATGATCGCGTGAAAGGGTGCGATGGTGATCAGCATCTGCAGGAGGGCGATCGTTCAGGGTGGTGCGATGAGGAGCAGCATGCGTAAGCGGGCAATCGTTCAGGGTTGTGCGATGGCGAGCAGCATCTGCAGTTGAGGGTCGCGCGATGGCGGTCAGCATCTGCAGTTGAGGGTCGCGCGATGGCGGTCAGCATCTGCAGTTGAGGGTCGCGCGATGGCGGTCAGCATCTGCAGTTGAGGGTCGCGCGATGGCGGTCAGCATCTGCAGTTGAGGGTCGCGCGATGGCGGTCAGCATCTGCAGTTGAGGGTCGCGCGATGGCGGTCAGCATCTGCAGTTGAGGGTCGCGCGATGGCGGTCAGCATCTGCAGTTGAGGGTCGCGCGATGGCGGTCAGCATCTGCAGTTGAGGGTCGCGCGATGGCGATCAGCATCCGCAGTTGAGCTAGTAGCTGGCGAACCATGTTCCTTCAGAAGTGTTGGAGAACGTTGGCGTGCCAGCTGTAACACACGTGGGCGATCTGGAGATCGCTGGCGAGCTGATGATCGCTGACGAGCTGACGATCGCTGGCGAGCTGATGATCGCTGACGAGCTGATGATCGCTGACGAGCAGAAGGCTACGCGTGGAAGCCTGCGCAAAGAAGAAGAGTCCTTGACCCCGACCTGAACCGAAGTTCTAGATCGCGAGGGCGAACGTGGGCGCACAGGGCACGTAACAGGAACCACAGGGAAGATCATCTTGAAAGCGCTGACGAACAGGAGAGCGCTGACGAACAGAAGGGCGCGCAGGGAAACCCTGACACGCAAGGGAAGAACCCCCGTGGGGGCAACCCTTTGCCCCGAAGGGATCGTTGTCCGCCGGGAGACTGATGTCCGTCGGAAGACCGCTGTCCGTCGGGAAGACCGTTGTCCGTCGGGAAGACCGTTGCCCGTCGGAAGACGAGATTAGACTGCTGTCCATCTGCACCAAGACGGAAGATCGAGAAAAAGAAGTTGTAGGCTGCAAACGGAGATTCAAAAAGGCGCCTCAAGCACCCTTATAGGGAGATGAGAGGCCCTTACGACGAGGCGGACGGAGGGCCTTACGGCGAGGGAGGCCAACAGCAACAGCAACAGAAGAAACCTCCGAAGAGGAGTCTCTATGAGTGTACTCTCTCGCGAACGAAAGAGAAACACTTCGTGGAAGAGACTGGTCAGCCAGTGACCTAAGAGGGGCAATCCTCCGAAGAGGAGCTCCTGCAGTTGCCCAGCCCCTTGAGCGAAACTGCAGGTGCGACCGCTCAGCACCAAGAGCATAGTCGCACGAAAAAAAGGCAAGAGAAGAACCCCCCAAAAGAGGAAAAGCTCAAGCCTGGACAGGAAAAAAAACTTCCCTCGGAAGGAAAGTTATCCGCCCAAGGAGGCAAGCCTCCTGACTGTTCTAAAATGAACTGGAGAGCTGTCCGTCGACACGGGAGTACTACCAGTAGAAGGAGACACGCCCCTGACGACAATACAAGGGGGGAGGCAGCAACAGCCGAATCCCCAGGACTCAACCAGACAGCTCACACCGTTGCTATATTACAGAAACGAACTAGATCGGTAACTGTAAAAAAATAAAACAAATAATATTAGTACACATTCATTCCCCCGGGAAGGCTCCGAAGAGGAATCCCGAGGAAAAGGAACAAGAATTACACAACAGGCACGTGCCCTCACAACCACTTACACTCGCGGAAGGAGAGCTGTAACCAAAACAGAATTATAACAATTATAATTATGTAACTATGTAATTATGTAATTTAAAAATGAATGAACACTAAAGAAAAAACGAAAACCCCGAAAGGAATCGTTCTACAAGCTGAAAAATTAACAACTACAATTAGATTCATAAACTAATTGAGACAAAATGTACGGCGTAGCAACCCCACCCACACGGGAAGGAAGCTACAAGGGCGTAGTAAAACATAGTAAAAGGGTGAACGACCTCAAGAGAGAGAGAGAGAGAAAGACCGAAGTCAAACTCGATCGCAACCCATAAAATTAGGCCGTGGTGGCCTAACTGCCGAGGCCTCCACGTAGATATCGTACACTACACACACACATCTGAAAAGGAAACTTACTTATTTCTATACTCAAATATATATACAAACATGAAAACATGTTTACATATATATTGAGTAAAAGAAAAGTAAGCGATTAAGTAAAGACAAAACAGACAATGGCTGCCAAGCGAGGACCAAGACAGAAACGTCTGTCACAGTCCGAGCCAAAAGTGAAAGTGAGTATTCACCTGTGTGTGAGGGGGAGGAGGGGTAGCTAGCTACCACTCCCCTACCCCCCCGCTAACTAGCGCGGGGGTAATACACCCTCGTTAAATTCTAATGGCTCGCCATTTCAGCTACGCTAAAAGTAATACCCTTTGTAAATAGCGTGGTTTGTATTTCGGTTACGGAACAAACCAACTTTATTAAGAATAATTTCATGATCTCAAACTTTTTGCAATGGTTTGTCAAAAAATATCATACATAATTGAAAGTGTTTTGGATGAGTATCAAAAGTTAATTTTCAAGTTATTTTGTGTACTTATAAAAATGGATCGTAAGTGGGTTGTTTTTGTTAAAACTGCTTTCAATATCGTTCGAGGTTTCACATGTTGTTTTGGATCAGCGTCAACGAGTTGATTAGTAATGCATAGTTTAATTAGGGTAGGTTGCGAGTATCACGGTAGATATCACGCTATAGTAGCACCTAATGTAGATATAGGCTATGTGTATGACGAGTCTCAATGGCGAGAGTCTACCTGCCGAAATCAAAACACTTAAGAGTGTTACCTTAGCTAATTAAGCTGTACTGAAGTGATAGTACTGAATATATAGTAATGTACACCAAAGTATCAGCGAATGTTTTATTGTTACAGTACATTAAAGTATAGGTGTGGCGATGACTTGTGTTGTGTACTGTACAATGTAAGTAGTACACAAATGTACACATACTGTGCACTTACTGAAATGTGTTAATGAATTAACACAATTCTGTACTCATAATGCGATAGAAACTAAGTAAAAATAATATTAGGCAGCGCAGTGGGTTACTTAGCGTGTTAGTTGGCAATACATAGGCAAAGGGTAGTAAGTTGTTAGGTTAAGGGTTCAACTCATCTTACGGCAGCAAGTAGTCGCGGAATCTCACTTTTCGTGAGTGCCTGTAACATGATCCCTGCGAATAAGGAAGGCACAGACAAAGAGCAGCGAGTTGGGAGTTAACCTACCTTAGAACAGTAAGTACGCGCAGATTCCCGCTTTTCGCAACTCTATATTGTAACACAAAACCCGGGGAATAAAGAGGCTGACCGTACTATCAAGGTGTGGGGTCAGGTAGAACACTACGCTTAGGGTCTACTTCAGAGGAAATGGTCCAAGCATTGCTGGAGGAAGAGCAGAGAAGTGAAGATACAGCTGCTATCCTGCAAAAAAAGAAGCCTGGCTAGACTTCTCTCATTTAGCAAATACCACAGCCACTTCTGCTGGTGGGAAGAATCTTGGGTAGTCTACCACATGGGTGTTTTTCAGAGCAAATGTAACTATCGCGGGCAGACATGCGCCAGGCAAAATTAGACGGAAAGGCGCCCTTTTGAGGACGCAATTGATCCAGATAAGGCACACTGGTAAAGCATAAGTTCTAGCACTTTTACTCTAGAGTGGACAAGTTTTCATAATATTTTTGGACATTAGGATCAGACAAGTTTTCAGACACTGACATGGCCACAACATCCAGATTCTGTAACTCCGGAGGCAAAAAGGTCAGCCGTTTGATGGTCAAGACGATCACGTAAAGTATCTGGTGTCAGAGCAACAAAATCCAAGTCAATAGATGGGGTTGGGATGAACTCCCATAGGAACGAAAAACTGGCGCTGATGGCAAAGAGCAGGAGGCAGTCTCAACGACCTACATGACCTAAGGGAGTTTTCTGCATCTGAAATTTACTTATTCAGATACACTACCTTAGTTACATAGAAAAATAGTAAACTCAAGACTGCCACTTTACACTATGGTTCTAGAAAGAAACTATCTACACGACAAGTGTCTCCCAAACACACCACTAGGAGTTCCACCAAGGCCGTTAATATGGCGAATCAGACGTTACTTTCCTGAAATTGGATGATTTGTTAGGGCCCGAGGCTGGAACCTGTCACCTCGGAGGAGTTGTATATCACTTTAAGAGATGAAGGGCCTGCACATATGTCTAGGCCTGGATTCGGAGTAAGTTCTATTTTAGAATTTTTCTAGTATGTTCATTCATTTCTAAAACTTCTTTTTGTTCATGGTGAACCTCTGACATACAGTGTAAGCAGAGCAAGGGAGATCTGTTCCAGTGAAACATGTTCATAAGACGGTGGAGGAAGATAATGTTTTTTTCCCCCTTCTCAGCCAATGAACCTATAATCATTTCTACGAACATCCTCTCTTCTAGATCTTTCCACTCATGGTTCTGTTCTATGCCAATGTGACAAAAGCTTTAGAAGAACTAGTTTTCCAACATTGTGATGGGGGTGCATGCTACTTGGAAGCAGGAGGAACAACTTTTGGAAATGGAGAATAAGGCTCTTAACTTTGTTTTTTATTCATTATAATGAGGTCAAGGTATAAACTCTGACAGTGAACACGACAGCTCTGGAATTGGGCATATGCATAATGGTGGTGGTTGTATGTTCAGTTGGCTGGACAACAGAAAGCAGAAGAGGGTGGAATATTCATGTGGATACACTAACGGACGTTTCTCTGAAGCTTTAAAAAAAAGAAATCTAAAAGGCGCTGCTCTAGGACTGTGGGACCACCTCTAGTTAGCACTAGGGTTATAGAATATAAACTGATGATCTTTTTCCTTATGAGGATTTATTAGGAGAATGATGCACTACTTCCCTCTTAGGAGAAACTGACCTTATTGAACGCTGTGGATAACAGAGGACTGAATATTTTTCTAGTACTGTACACTGTTTTACCACTTTTTTGCTTGGGGATGCTGTACCTATGCAACCTTGTGGGGTCACAGAAAGTGCTGGTGCACAAGATCTTGAAGGATGTTAAGAATCCTCCAAAGCCATAGGAGGTGTATGAGAGAGAAATGGGAGCCTTTGTAGTTTATGGGGACAGCCCTTTGACCGGCCGAAAATAGAGTAAAAAAAAAAAAAGTCCGAAATCAGCTATTTTTCACGGGAATGGTCACGGAATGGAATAATATTAAATTAACTAGTTTTGTAAATGTTTGTCCCAACAATCTACAGGACCACTCTGGTCATAGATGTCGGAAATGTGCGAGAAAAATGGACAACTAACCCAAAATTCCCCCCCTAACCTGGCCTACAAGCCCCCTGCGACCCGCCAACCACTGTCGCTAATATACAAACCCCACAAACCCAACCTAACCGAACCTAGTAGTTCCCAGGTCACTACCCCTACGCGGGGGCAAGCCCCCGGACCCCCTTCGTAAGTCTCTATCATACACACACAAAAAAAAAAAAAGGTATGGGCAGCACCCAAAATTATAAACCAAGTTGTCATAATAAAAAAAGTTACTCAGGCTTACCCTGATATTCGATGTAACTAAACTCAAAGTCCTTGGGTTCTTGCACCTTCAACAATTTTACACTTCTCACATGGACCCCTAAAATCACCTAAAAGCCCTTCTCGAAATAAATAATGAAAAAGTTCGGGGCAACTCGAGTAAAATCACGTAGGGGTAGATACCTTAGTCTTAATCGAATCAATTTGATCAATATGAGTGATAAACTCAGCAGCATCACTCAAAGAGAAACTGTACGAAACACGTCTATCCATTACGGCGGTTATAATTGTAAAGGGTCGACTCCAGGTCAATCTCGCGTCATGTAGGGGAGGGGGGGATTACAAATTTTAAATCACGCAGCCAATGAAAGGGTTATTTCGGTTGATTTGTTTGACACTGGCTTTATCTACCGAAATATCTTAACTAGATGTTGGCTAACCTAACCTTTGGTTGTATATAAAACAAATTAGTATTCGGCATAATTTCAGGACGTGTCCCAACGAAATAACAATCTTAACAAGAGGTTAAAAATGAAGATTGATGGAATTAGCGAAAACATAAGTCCGAACACCAATAACTGTTCAAGCTTGCGCCACCAGCTGATAGGCGAACCGAGCGCCGCCAAACGGGTGTTGTTATAGTCAGGTAGGAAACAATGCTTGCAGGAAATTTTACGATCGAGTAAGTTGGCCGTGGCTTCAGTGGACGACGCATTGTAACCTTTCCCTAACCTAACATTTCAAGATAATTATCCTAGAAGTATCAAATTTCTCTATAAATGACGTGTCCCTAATAACTACAAACTTAACGGAAGCCTAAATATGTAGATGGACGGGACAGTATTAAATTATAAAACTGAACGTTTCTTAGGCTGGGATGACACAGGCTCTATCTATCGGGAAAGTTGGAAACTAAGCAGGAGCTACCCGTGACTTGCGTTCAGACCGTGCTGAACTTAGAAAATATTGCCGCGGTAAAGGTAAATTATGATATTATTCAAAATGATAAAATAATATCATATTATGGTATGTTGGATCATTGTAAAGAACATCTTCCCCATAATGAAAAACGACTTGGCTAGTATTAAGAAAGATATAGCCCTGTCCCCAAAAACAATTATAGAATGACAAGGTGTACATTTTGGTAAATGTTGTCAAGACACTCCTTACCTTGGGCAATATCAGAGGCATAATCCTCATAAGGGCAGATGATATTACAGTACTGTAAATCAATAAACTCGTGTACAAAAGATTTGCCATTATCCTTTATCATCAGGGTTTTGGGAAATTCCAATAATGGAAAATGAATGCTCCAGCTTCTTTCCTCTTTACAAGACAGAAGTTGTTAAAGGGGAACGATCCTGTCTATCTTTCCTTTTCCAGCGAATGTTATTAGGTCGACCAGTACTAATAAATATAATAAGGGGAGTCCATTCACTTTCATTCCTCTACACGTAGCACACAAGGAATGAGGATCAATCACCACTAGGCTCATGAAGGTGACAAGGGTGACCTTGAAGACTGTTCCAGGTTTGCATAAACCGAAGTTTAATGCTCATTCTGCATATAGGAAAAGATTAAACCAAGGCACAGGAGGAGTGGGAAAGCATACACAGCATTTCACCGAAAGGTTATTGGGCCCAAGAAGCAACCACCGCTTCCCCAAGGCGAGACAAGCCTTCAGACCCCCGAACAATGATGGGGAACAGGAGCAGCTGGCAAGAACAGATAGTCAGCAGTTGAATACCAGGTACATTTGAGTCCCTCAATAGGCCAACTTGCCATGGTAAGCCTACTTCAACCATTGTGGGTGTCGATACGCCATGAGACGTCCAATATCTGTTCTCTTTTACTTATAACTGTCTCCCCAAGTGTCCGATCTCCCCGTGTGTCTATTATCTGCAAGTTAATTACTATTGTATTGAATTGATCAATGCATTTGAAAGTCAGCGAGAAACTTGCATTTCTTCTGTTCTGTAATCTCAAGATTTAAAGTTCTACTTCACTCGCCTGAAAATTTAAGCCAACTTCCTTGTGAAAATTAACTTAGACAAATCCTTTATGATGTAATCATCGTCAATTCTTCGCCTCTCACCATTTATAATTATTTAATTACCAACGCCATGTTGAACTAGAACCACAATAATTTTTCTATCTGGTCATAATAAAGGGGCTCCAGAGCTTGTTCCTCCCAGAACATGAGGGTTTGTATCCACAAGAACAAAATTAATTCTAAATTTGGGAATATACACTATTAAACTTTTACCTATAGTTAGGTTGACATGGCGTGGATTATGGTGAAGAGGAGGATAGATGGCATGGAAATAAACCATAACAATGAGCTAAAATTAATAGGAAAAAATTAAAAGCTCCAATGGCTCTGCCCTTAGAGTGTAGATGAAGTCAAATTAGCCATGAAAATGTAGTTAGCACTAAATATGAGGGACCTCACTAGTATTTATGAAAAAGGGAAAACCGCCGAATTGGAAAACGTTCTTGATGCGCTTATTGCGGATGCAGCAAATTCTATCCAGACTACCGATTCAGAAACAAATAAATTACCTTACTCAGAAGGTGAATAATTTAGCTATGGAAATGGAATCAAGTAAGTTACCACTTCAAACTAAAGCATGAAAACAAATCACTGGGAGGAAAAATGAGATTAAACATGCACTTAAGGATATACCAATTCTTAAAATGGAAATGTTGATGGAAACTTTGCTGATGTAAAGATCAGAGATGAAGCAGTAAACATGATTCAAACATTGGTTGCCAACACCAAGACGAGGAAAATTGGTAAATTAAAACCTTTTATATGATATGTATACAATGCTGAAGTATTAAATGCTTTGGATCAAAGAAATTGTTGCCCGGACCATATTCAAACCGTAGAAGATAAGTCTGGCATTCAAGAAAAGCGCTGCAAGTGGGACACCCTACTTCTTGTATAAATGTAATCTGGAAGCTCAAAAGGCTTTCCACAAGAATTTTGACAAACTTATATTGCTTTGCAATATGGGGTACTTTTATACAATAGGTACCATGTGATCCCCTGCTACCTTTGTTAAAAGTATGAACATTTTGAAAAATATAGAAAGTTCAAGACTGATAATAGTGTGCAAGAAATCACGCAAGTAAGAAGTAAAAGTAACTCAACATATAAACTTTATAAATTTTTAAACTAAACATTGTAATTAGACACAATGGGAGGAATGTAAACTGATTATTGTGAAAACAAGGAAGGAAGAGTTGACACATTTTTTTTGTTTTGTTTTGCCAGGAATATGAGGAAGGCCTAAAGAAAACTGTAGGATTATTCAAGGTGTATGTATGATAGTGGCCACCTGTATATTTGATTATGGCTAACTTAGAATACGGCAGTGTAAGGGGGGTCGCAGGGGGACATCAGCTCCCCCGTTAGATAAGTACACGGCTTGTAGGTTAGGTTAGGTGGGGGGGGGGGGGGAGTTTAGGTTTGTTCATGTTCATTTTTACACCACACGGGAGGAACTGGCCGCTGATATACAAATGCTCCAATTATTCTTAGTGAAACAAGTACAGAAAAGAAAAACAAGTATTAAACCGGATGTGGAGAAAAAGACACAATATAAGATAATCTTTGGAGGTACCATTGCCGAGGCTATGCCTCACCCCGAACTACACAAAGTTGAACACACTTGATAATAATATAGTGATTTCAATAAATTACAAAGCTTATGATTTGAAATTGAGATTAGCAGTAAATCAGACCAGGGATACTGAGGATGTCAAATAGTAGCTATATAAATATTCAATGTGTTGGTAACTTAAACTAGTTAAAAAACGAAAATTTATGATTACAAATATGATGTTCAAGAAGAAACTAGACTTTCTTGTTCTCCAAGTACTTCAATAACATATATTTAGCAATAAACGCTAGTTATGCAGTGTAATATGCAACATACCTAAAGTTATACAATAAATTGAACCTGTGGGTTCTACAGAGTTAGAGTTCCCTTTTGTGATAGATCATGAAAGCAACCCTTAAAATGTAGATATGGATAAAACACAAGATATCAAGTAGGACAAATATTTGGCTCAAAATTAGTCTCAAATTTACCTGGTAGTTTTACAGATTGAAATATGACAATACAGGATGCTTAGCCTAGTCTACTGCAAGTATGACGTGACTAATCATGCTACAGGTACCTAAGTTACATGCAGGATACCGTATGACAGGAAATAATCATGACAGTTATTCAACATTTCCACCCTGGCAACTGTAAATCCGACTACTGTACCGTACATAAGCTAAGAGACCTATCTCACATGGACTACACATGCGGCGAAGAATGAGGATCGGCCTATGGTTACCAATATGGTACAATATTTGCCTTTAACCTTTAAATTGGGTTCCCATTACCGCAACTCAGAATTGCAAACAGTATGGAAGATCCACCCTGAAGTCAACTAAATAATATAATTTCCAGTGGTGGCCTTTCAATGCTTTGTTAAACAATCTTTAAAATGACATCGTATGAGAAGAAAATTCAACAACCAGGCCTATGAACGGAGTGTAAAAAAATATGCATAATCATACACAGAAGTTAGCTTTGGAAAGGTACAACATGCATATGTGAGGATAGATCATCATACAGCTATTATTCACACACCCAGACCAGTCATTCTTCAGCACCACGTTGGTTTCGTGGAAGCGAACCCAGTGTCATTCCGTGCAATTTACACCTAGACTTCCCTTTTAATATGATTTATAAATGGCATATATATTCATGTTTCTGCTTACCTCTGCCTCCTGTCGAATTTTATTATCTACACTCAATAACGCCGTTAAAATCTGCTGGAATTGTTCCTGATCACCCGCCATTTTCACCGGGACCACTACGACAGACATATGATTGTTGTTCCAACACTTGGACCTGAACGACGCAACGTCTTCACATGACGAAATGCTTCCTGCATCAATTAATTCAGTCATGGCGCATAAAAAAGTTATCAGTAAACATAGTTATTAGGAAAACATTGCTTGTCTTACTATTGATATATGTAAAAGACTTATGAATAATTAATGACGTCTTAAACGTCTTTTCAAAAGACTGCTCAAATGAACTCTTAAACTCAGTTTCCCGCGTTTTGTTTTCAAAGGAAAAAGTCCGAGACTGAGAATTTTTCGTGTCATAGAACATAGAAGGCTTGAGACGATCATTTTGTCTGGTGCGGATTGTTTTGATTTGTCACTTGGTTCGCGCGTAAATTTAGTGTCTGAGTGAGAAAGTAGTGATTGCATCCATATTGACCAATTAATAATGGATTCTAATGCAGAAAATGGTAAGCAATGCTAAGGCAAAGTTACTGCTAGTGATCATGAGTCTCAAGAATGAAAGGTATTCGTTTCCATTGTTATTTTGACTGGGTACTCTAGTTTGCAATTGGTTGATGAAATCTCGAACTTGTGCATATTATCAACAGATTATTTTCTTGCTTCGGATCTTATTCATGTAATGATAATTAACTATAGCATATATGGATGTATAATGAACGTATGATCTATGTTCTTGTAAAATCTGTAATGGAACGCCGGGTTTAAGGTATTTACGGTAACTTATACCAGGATGAACATAAAACCCAATTCTTGTTTAATACCAAACTAAAAGTTTGGCACAAACATAAAGATCCACAATTAGGCCGCAGTATACTATAATTGTTTACTGATAATAAATGATATTTTATTTGTATAACTTTTTTATGCAATACTTTACGACACTGGTATCCTATTATGCAAAGAGCATGACCCCTACCAGGACATTACTGAAAAGTTTTGGTTTATGTTGTTTCATTCATTCCTTACTTTTAATATTACTGTACATGAACCTTAGAATATTAAATTATTCAATATTGACCCGTGTGTTGGATGTAATATATGTTGAAACTGATTTTTCCCTGTAACCCCATCTCTGAAGTCATGCCCTTATCCATTCACTGTCTCCCAGACCCCCTATTTATAGTTCATAAACTGACCAAGGATGCCCAGTTCTTTCTCATACATCAAAGTATCTGAATAGTGCCCAGGTATATTAGTCATAACATATTGGCAAAATTTCAGGAGATTAACAGGTACATTTTCTTGTTTGCTATCATATGCCTTGATGCAGGGTGGTTTAAGAATAACCAAGAAAAGGTACCTTACTGCTAAGATACTTAAATAAGAGGGGCGGGACCCCTTTTGAATGAGTTACCTTAGGTTGGATGGGAGAGCTTAAAGTTTTGATGTTTGCTAGAAAGGGTGCATGGGCAAAAATTTACTTACTTTTCCAAATCAGTTACATCTTTATCCAAGTGCTGGTGAACCAAACTAATCTAGACACTTCATCCTTATTCTTTGGAGCTTGGACTTAATTAGCCCCCTCCCACATATCCAGACTGAGGGTTTATGTATGATAGTAGCCACCTGTTTGTATGATGACAGCCGACTAAAAATATGGAAACCTAACCCCCCCTGCCCCCTGTTAGGTATGTAGGTAAGTACTCAGTTTGTAGTTAGGTTAGGTGGAAAGTTTAAGTTGGATGTTGTTCTTATGTAGAAGTTGTGCTGTAAAAGTCTTTCGAACTTCTAGGAAATGGGAAGAAAATTTCTGTTTTCTATGTATGTTGGAGAAACTGGCTGCTGATATACTAAGGCTCTCCAATCAGACCTGGGTTGGTGTGTTCTACTAAAAATACAAAGTAATTAAACTGCAAATGTGAAGAAATATGTTAACAATGAATTAGCCACTACTCGGGTTGTCTGATAAATAGAATATGAGGTTCATGTTTATAGGCTAGTCAGCATCATTCACAAAACACAACTCATAAAGAAGGAAGGTACTTTAAGGCCAATTACAGAATTGCATCTTAACCCAACCCACCATGACCAAAATTAACCAGTATCAAGTTGAATAGTTATTGGTCAAAGAAACTATACTATGCTTTAAGTAAGATCTTGGCAGCCTCATTTCGGTTAGGTAATAAGACTAGGGAAGCGAAATGAGGGGGGAAGGGGACAACTTAGGCCAGTTCTAACTAAACTTATAAATGAAGTGGAAAATCCTAAAATATGCTAAGAAACTAAAACATGAGCAGAACCCCTTGAAGAGAAAAGTAGGAATAACAAAAGATATGACGAAAAAGGAAAGAGAGGTTATGTCAAAACTTGAGGAAGAACTCCGAGGAAAACAAAATAATGGAGAGATTGGTTGGATGATAAAAAACGGGAAACTTCAGGGAACAGGGGACGAGAGAGACGGGGTAGGGCCATGAGAAATACTTAGTCGGGACAGAAAAAGGAACGAACATTGACCACGCAATGGCACAGTGGAAAAAAATTAGAGAATTAGTTTCAAAATGATAAATATACAAGGCTTAACAAAGAAATACATAGAAATGGAGAGTTTGCTAAATGATAGCATTTACGTCAGTTTAGTAGTAGTATTTGAAACAAAAAATAGAGAAGATTATTGCAAGTGATAAAACAATTAAGAAAGAAAGTATGAGGGATTTTAAAGATAACAAGGGAGGAGGGTAACGGTGATATACAAAGACGACAAGGATATAGAAATGGAAAAAGTGCTTATGAAGTATTGGGATATATTAATTATAAAAGGGAATAGCCTTAGAAAGAAAATGAGACACTTTAGTGTATATGGATTGTGGTGAGACATAGGAGAAAGAAAGAAACGTAGTGATACAAGCAGAGTAAGAGAAAAATATTGAGGAAGTGGAGGAAGATGAAGCTCTAATTATAATGGGAGATTTTAATGGTCATTTGGGTTGCTTGTATTTGCAGGAGGAAATGTGCCTCAGTTTCGGCAGTAAAAGGCTATCGCTCAGCCTTAAAGTCTTGCCCTTAAACTGAAAGGAATGGACATTTCCTCATCGCTACACTTTCCCTCCTCATACGGAGTTATGAATTTACCTGTCCTCTGAAGTGAAACCTCCTCTCTGGAATGTAGTTCGGGTAATTCGTTCTCTAAAGAGGCCTCCCTATGCACCATTACGCTGGGCAACAGATCGTCTCCGCATGTGGAAGATGGTGTTCCTACTCGCTTTGCCTTCGGCCAAAAGAGTCGGCGAACTTCATGGTCTCTCATATAACATTGCCCATTCAAGGGGAGGGAGAGAGGTAAGCTCCGGCTTTGTCCCCGAGTTTGTTGCCAAGACACAAGATCTGGGGATAGCCGATCGTAGATTCGAATCTTTCCGGATAATGCTTTTCCGCTCTGTCGTAGTTTGAGGCTCTACCTCAAAAGAACAGCAACAGCCCATCCCCTAGTGTCTTAGCTCTTTGTCAGCACATGGAGAAATAAGAGGAGGATCACAAAGAATACCATTTCTGATTGGATTCCCAGGGCCATTGACCATGCACTAAATTCAAATCCTATTCCAACACGTCAACCCAGAACGCACCATGTCGGGCATAGCTACGTCCATGGCTTTCAAACAAAACTACTCTGTGACGCAGGTACTTCAAGCGAGCGTGTGGAAGCGCCATACGACATTACCTGCAAGGCGGAACCCACACGAGACTCGA
Organism: Palaemon carinicauda; assembly: GCF_036898095.1. Lineage (NCBI taxonomy): Eukaryota > Metazoa > Arthropoda > Malacostraca > Decapoda > Palaemonidae > Palaemon > Palaemon carinicauda. The sequence goes on along the minus strand of NC_090750.1, from coordinate 31,310,542 downwards.
TACGTTCTTTATCGGTCTTGTGAGGGTTGCACAACACCTGGTATAATACCTCAAGCTCCTTAATGGACAAGTAGCAGAAGGTTGAGGGCACTGGTTACCTGGTTTTATTCTGAGTGAATGAAATTTATTTCCTCATCCTCCCCTCTCTTGGGGAAATCTAACGCCCAGGGTCCTCTGTATAGCTGACCTCAACCACTGCAGGTATATCATTGCTCCCTTGTGTAACCTAGTATTTTCCGTAACTGGAATACAAACCTACGCTATTTATTTAGGGGGTATTACTTTCTGCGAAGCTGAAATGATGAACCATTGAAATTTAGCGACGGTTAACTACCCATACCGCGAGTTAGTGGGGGGTAGGAGGGGAGCTTTCTACCACTCCCACTCACACACCGGGGATTTACCTCACTTTACTTTGGGCTTGGATGGAGACCGGTTGTGACCGTTCTTCCTCCTCGCCTATTTTGGACTGCCATTAATTTTTGTCTTTTTTAGACATTAAATTTACACGCTGGTTATATAAAAATAGCTTTGGTCCTCTGACGTCCGGCAGAAATTCAAAACTCGCGGCAATCGCAGATAGGGTAGCCAGGTGTACACTAGCGCCCTCACGCGAGCTACGCAGAACCATTCCATGAATCCCCAGATTTTCCCTGCCGGTCACATTGGCAACATCGTTTTAATATACTCGTCTTTAATCTGGATTTTAGCAGTTATCTTGGTGATGTACTCATAAATATGGTTCTTGGCAGTCGCTTATTGGTAGTCCTGTGCATATATATACGTGTGTCTATATATATATATATATATATATATATATATATATATATATATATATATATATATATATATATATATATTATATTTATTTATTTATTTATTTATTTACAGAAATGTTATAAGTTTCCTTTACAGTGTTTCTGCTGTGCGTTTGATAACGTATACGACAGGTTCTCATGACATTTGCGCAAGGCCGGGTAACCTTTCCTTCCGACCTCTCCCCCCTTGTCCATCGGTTTTTCGGTCGGCAGATAACCTACCGTTGACTCTGCCGCCGCCGCGGGGGAATAGTCAGCGTTTGGACCCTCCCCGTTCAACTGTTGTCTTTGCCTTTCCCTCTTCCACGGTGAACATATGGATTACTGAGTGTGGCCTTTCAGAGATTGACTTCCATCTTTTTCATCTCAAGGCCATTCACCTTTCATGGTACTAAGTGGGGGAGCACCTTTCCTGTCCGCACGTTAGGTTGCACTTCCAATTGATTTCTTTATTATTTAAGGGAAATTATAATTGTTTATAATTTCAGCATCTTCTCCATGGGGAGCACTTTGAGGATCAGTGGTTCTTCCTATTAGTGAATATTTTTAGCTGATTTAAATAATCGTAATTCTTGTTATATTACAGTTACTCTCTGCTCCCCTTCTCCCGTCGATGTCGACCGGGGAAGGGAGGACGAAGATGTTATTTTATGTTTGTTCCCTTGGTGGTCCTCTTTTCCTTCGTGGACTAGGTGTTCCTCCCGAGGGAGTTTTTTGCTAAATAATTTATTTTATTTTTCCTCAGCAATGCAGTTCTTCATTCGACGAAGAAGAGCTGTTCTTTTCATGCCTGGGGAATCTGCTGTCATTTCCGACCCTTGAAGGATGTCATCATGGGCGTCATCCCTTCTCCTAGAAGTATACCCGTGGCAGCACCTGATCAGCACTTCATCTTCGAGGAACTAGCTTCAGCTACGTTTCCTTAGGTAGCGTTCTTGCCAGATCATCTTAGAGCGCTACCAGGAGGTTCACCTCCAGGGGTTGGAATACTTTCCCTTCCGAGGGAGAGTTTTCCTCCCCTCCCCAGGTGTAGGGTTGTTTCTCCCTTGTGATGGAGAACTTCCCTGCATCATCTTTATCACTTCATCGACTCATACTGCTGTTGCTATCTTCACCTAGACTATGCTCCCCCCTTGCTGAGTCTCTTCCTTTGGGGGCAGAGCATAGTCTTAGTCAAGCCTCTCCTGCAATGTGATCACCTCTTTCGTTCGTGAGAGGGTCCACTCATAGAGACTCCTCTTCAGAGGATTGCTACTGCTGAAGGTCGGCTTGCTGATCCAGCGACTCTCATGGGTGTCATTTGTTCCTAGACCTTCTGACGACGCTGTAGCTAGTCCTCGGACTTCGGTCCCGGACTCTTCTGTGGATTGTTGGCGATCTCCATTGGTGGATGTTCGCCCTTCCATAGGGCACATCCCAGTTCCTGATCGTCCTACCAGCTGACCTGCCAACTGTTCTTGTCTCTGGTACAGCCTCCTGAGGCCTTACATAAGCGTGCAGCTGCACGCCAACGCTCTCCAGTTCTCATGAACATCTTGTCAGTGCCAGCCTGCTCCGTCACGCTTTACAGAGCATCCATGCTTTCCTGCTCGGCAGTGCTCTACAACGCTTCGGTGCGCGCATTCACCTGCTTGCCCTCAGCGCCTTCCAGCGCAATCTTACCATGAGAGAGTAACGAGAGCCGACACAGCAGAGCTCACTGAAACCTAAGTGCGCGTCCGCGCAAGTCCGGTCTCCTGCTTAGCAACAATCTCTAGCGCGCCAGCGTTCTCCAGTGCTGTCCTATGCGCCAACAATCTCCTGAGCATCAGTGTTCTCCTGCGCGTCAGCGCTCTCGCGCGTGCCCTCTTACCCCTGCGAATTCTAGGGAGACTGCACAGGGCCTTTCTGAGCGCCAACACTCTCCTGCTCACTTGCCCTCTCAGATCCAGCGCTTGCCAATGCGCCAGCTCTTGCCTAATAGCCAGCGCTCTTCTGCGCATTCACCGAAAACTGCGCTTCAGCAGAAACTGAGCACCAGCATCATCCTGTACGCCAACCCTCCAGTACTCTCCTGCGCACTCGCACGAGAGGGAAAAAGAATGAGAACTTTTTGACATGTCATCATTTCTCCATTCCCTACCCGCAAACGTTTTACAGCATGCCTGCTGGGAAAAAAGGGAAGAGGCTTCACAGAATGGTTCAAGATTCCATTTTCCAAGGCGAATCAACCACATCTACCATCAGTCGAGACTTCTCACCGGGAACCCTTGGTCCCTTTCTCTTTAGTAGTTTTTCCTGATAGTACCACTGTCAGCAAACACGATCTAAACCTTGCAAACGGCCTATCATTAGCTCACAAATCTCTAATTACCAGAACGCCGATCACTAGCATATCGACCGCCGTTCATTAGTCCACTGATTACCAATTTCTAGCTCATCTTGCCAATTTCTAGCTCATCTTGCCAATTTCTAGCTCATCTTGCCAATTTCTAGCTCATCTTCCGCCAATGAGAAATCATCAACCAACTGATCGCTAGATCACCGTTAGCTGATCGCTAGCTCGCCGATCGCCAAATCGCCATTGTTCCGTAACCGAAATACAAACCACGCTATTTACAAAGGGTTTTACTTTTAGCGCAGCTGAAATGACGAGCCAATAGTTTTTAACGAGGGTTAGTTACCCCCGCGCTAGTTAGCGGGGGTGGGGGGGTGGGGAAGGGTAGCTTGCTACCCCTCCCCCCTCCACACACCGGTGACTTGCTTCACTTCACTTTTGGCTCGGCGGTGATCAGACGTGTCTGTTCATCGCCTTCGTGACAGCCTTTAATTTTCTTCTTTTTCTTTTCAGCTTGTGTGATTGGTTGGAAGTTGACCTTCAGTTATTTTCTTTTATTTAATATGCGGACATGCCCTGGAGTTGCCGGCCGTCCTTGTGGGACTTTCATGTCGGACGTGATTACGGATCCTCACACCCTCTGCCCTCAATGTCGGGGCCGACGGTGCGACCAGGATAACATGTGCCGTGAGTGCGGGGAGTGGTCTGCCTCCCAGTGGGAGAGGTTTGGCCGTCGGCGTAAGAAGAAGTCCAAGAGAGACCGTTCTCCTCCGGGGTTAGCCTTGAAGGAGGAAGGTTCTCGGGACTCTTCTTCCGCCGCCCAAACCTCCTCCGAAGCTCCCCCTCGTCCGCCTCCTAAGGAGAGTCGTCCGAGTGGGAGCGCAGGCCCTTGTTCTGTTTCCCTACCTTCGGTGGGGGGAGAGGGTGTCGCCTCCCATAGCGAGGCGATTCCCCCTCCTCCTCCGGGGGAGGTTATTGATAATAATGCCTTATCCAGTGATGATCTTTTACAGATTTGGTCGTCCCTGGGGCTTAAGGGCTTGCCCTCCAGGGTCGCTCTTATTGACCTTGTCTCGTTGGGGGCCGCTGTTAAACAGTCGCCGGTGGTAGCGGAGGTAGACCCTCTGTCTATTGTCGACGTCGTGGTGGCTGGGCCTTCCGACGCAGGTGCTGTTGCTGGTGATGGTGCTCTAGGCTCTCCTCCTCCTTCCGTGCATCCTTCGAAGGGGGAAGTGAGTCCTTCGGTCTCGACTGCTGCCCAGCTTCCTTCTGAGAGAAGTGTTTTGACGGAGACTCCCCTTCGGAGGACCGATGGTCCCGACGATCTCCCCCGAGGCCGCCTCCGCCGTAAGGCTCACCGCCCTCTACGCCACAAGGGCCTCCCTTCCCCTTACAGGGGGACTAAGAGGCGCCTTTTTGGGTCTTCGTCCTCCGGGGGGGACTCTCCTCGTCAGCCTCAACCGACTGCTCCGCCCTCCTTGAACCTCTCTGCAGACCGCTCACCATCTCCTGCCGGATCTTCGCCATCTGGAGAACTCGTCACCCGACGGGCAACGGTCCCTTCGGGGCTAAGGGATTCTTCCCTTACGCGAGCAGGGCCAGCGCACAAGCGCTCTCCTGCTCGCCAGCGATCTCCTGCTCGTCGACGATCTCCTGCTCGTCGGCTCTCTCCTGATGTTCGCCCCCCTCGCCAGCGCTCTCCTGCTCGTCAGCTCTCTTCCGAGCGTCAGCGCTCATTTGAGGACCATCGCCCTGCGGTCTCTGACCACCCTTTAGTTCCTGCTGAACTCCCTGCTCACCATCCACCTGGTCCTGTGGCTACGCAACATCGTGCTGCGCGTGTGTCAGAAACACATGTTCGCCAAAGCGCCAGCGATCTTCCCGTTCCTGCTCGTGAACGCGCCGCTCCACCTGTCCTCTCACAGGACACGCGTCGACCTTCTGCTCGCCAGCGATCACCAGTTCGCCAGCGATCACCTACACATGCTGCCCGCCATCGCACGACCCTGCATGATCGCCCGCTTACGCATGCTGCTCCTCATCGCACTACCCTAAACGATTGCCCTCCTGCGGATGCTGATCACCATCGCACCCTTTCACGCGATCATTCACCTGCGCATGCTGCTCGCCATCGCACAACCCTGCATGATCGCCCGCTTACGCATGCTGCTCCTCATCACACAACCCTGAACGATCGCCCTCCTGCGGATGCTGATCACCATCGCACCCTTTCACGCGATCATTCACCTGCGCATGCTGCTCGCCATCGCACAACCCTGCACGATCGCCCGCTTACGCATGCTGCTCCTCATCGCACAACCCTGAACGATCGCCCTCCTGCGGATGCTGATCACCATCGCACCCTTTCACGCGATCATTCACCTGCGCATGCTGCTTGCCATCGCACAACCCTGCACGATCGCCCGCTTACGCATGCTGCTCCTCATCGCACAACCCCGAACGACCGCCCTCTTGCGGATGCTGATCACCATCGCACCCTATCACGCGATCATTCACCTACACATGCTGCTCGCCATCGCTTACCATCACGCGGTCATTATCGCCAGCGATCTTCTTCACCTACGCGGCAGCACGATCCCTCGCCGTCGCGCCATCGCTTGCGTTCGTCGCCTCGGACACGTGTTCATTTACCTGCCCACCCTCACGCCCACTCGCCTGCGCGCCCGCTCGCCCGCGCGACCGCTCGCCTGCGCGCCCGCGCGATCACCCGTGCAACCATTCGCCTTTGCGCGACCGTTTACCCTCGCGCGACCATAGTTCGCGGCGAATTCCACAGCCGGTGGTAGCAGCAGGGACGCGTGCTCCTAGACGGCACTCGGGATCACCTCCATCCAAGCACAGGTTGGTATTGCAGGACGAAGACAGGTCAGTACAGCATTCTTCCCCACCTTTTCAGGCAGGTACCGTCATGTCCACTCCAAAGGATCGCCCGATCCCTTTCCCCTTAGTGAGGATTTCGGACTCTGTGTCCTTTGAGCAGCAGACTTGGTTTGGTCCGTTGGCACGGGCGTTAGTGAGGGTTATGAAACCAGCACTCGCCGGCCAGGGTAACAAACCAGCGGCTGTCTCTCCTACGCTGAAGAGAAAGAGAGGAGTGGACTTCGTGGTGACTTCCCCCAGGGCGAAGTTGGCCCAGGGCGAAGTTGGTTCGCAAGAGGTCGGTCTCGAGGGTCCCCTCTCCTGCACGAGTACTCTCTCCTTCTCCCGTGGACGAGGCCTTTCCGTCCTCAGGTGAGTCCAGTGGGGCGGTAGTCTTCCCCTTGGCACCAGAGGGGGAGACTTCGCTTCAGGCAGGAGAATCGTCTCGTGAGGAAGGGGCCCCTCGAACCTCGTTGTTGGGATCCTGTATCCCTCCTAGGAGGGAACCCAAGGATTCCAAGACCATCCCTAAATCCTCTGCAAGGATTCGACAGGAACCCACGACTACCCAGGGGAATGTCCACGTATCACCCCAGGAAGAGATTCCTGGGGCAGGAGACTTAGCTGCCAGCCCGCAGGGAGGAGAACAGCAAGAGTCCGAACATGCCTTCTGGCAGGTCCTAAGCCTGATAAGGCAACTTAACAGTCTTACGGATCCAGTCATCCCCCCCCCCCCCCCCCGTGAAGGCAAAGACACGATTCTGGATGAAGTGTTTGACGTTCGGAAGGCCCCTAAGACCAGTGCAGCTCTGCCCTGGTCTCGGGGGCTGAAGAGTGCCAGAGCTAGGGCCAATGCTCAGCTCGCACTTCTTGCCTCCTCCAGTCGTTCCACTGCCGGGAACAAACTCATCCCTCCTCCTCGCCTTCAGCAGAGGAGGTATTTCGAGATCCTGGGTGAGCACAACCTCGCTCTTCCTCTCCATCACTCTGTGGAGGAGCTGGCGAAGGGAGTTCCCTTGGAGAAACTCTCTGCCCGGCAGGTGTCGTTCTCGGCGGCAGAGATCCTTAACCACGAGAAGGTCGCTAAGTGTGCCAAGCAGGCCACTTCGTGGCTGGACTTAAGGTTAGGATCTCTGGGCATCCTATTGCGATCGGAGGACTTGTCCAAGGAGACCAATAGGAAGGCCCTAGAGACCTTCTTGCTCTCGGGCACCCGCTCCATCGAGTTTTTGGCGCACCAGGTTATCACCCTGTGGGCCAACTCGGTGTTGAAGCGTCGCGATGCTGTGTCCGAGAGATTCCATCCGAAGGTCCCCGCCGTAGATGTGTGTAGGCTCCGACATGCCTCCCTCCTGGGGGAGAGCCTGTTTGAGCCTCAAGACTTGGAGCGAACGGCTGGGAGGTGGAGGAAATCCAGCACGGACTCCCTCCTCCACAGGGCCCTTACAACTCGGCCCTATAAGCCTCCAGCCCCGCCACAACAGCAGCAACAGCCTCGTAAGGCTCCCAAACAGGCACCGGCAGCTAAGAAAGTGGTGTCTAAGCCCCAGCCCTTTCCAGCCAAGGTTAAGAGGGGCGGTAAGTCCTCCAGGGGAGGCAAGACTTCTAGGGGTGGCAGTCCCCCTGCGTGTCCACCTGTGGGGGGATGCCTTCAGCGTTGCGTCCGCAGGTGGCAACATCTCGGGGCCGATGCTTGGACGGTCTCAGTGATCGGCCAAGGTTATCGCGTCCCGTTCACGTCATCTCAACCTCCCCTGACAGCGAATCCAGTGTCGTTGAGCTCCTATGCCATGGGATCGGCAAAGGGGCTGGCCCTTCAGGCCGAAGTCGAGACCATGTTCAAGAAGGGTGCTCTCCAGGAGGTCGTGGACGGCTCTCCAGGCTTCTTCAGTCGACTCTTTCTTGTAAAGAAGGCTACTGGAGGCTGGAGACCCATCATCGATCTCTCGGCTCTGAACAGGTTTGTCAAACAAACCCGGTTCAGCATGGAGACAGCAGACACGGTCAGACTTGCGGTGAGACCACAAGACTTCATGTGTACACTGGATCTAAAGGATGCGTACTTCCAGATCCCAATCCATCCATCTTCCAGGAAGTACCTGAGATTCTGCCTAGACAACAAGATCTACCAGTTCAAGGTGCTGTGTTTCGGTCTCTCCACAGCTCCTCAGGTGTTCACCAGAGTGTTCACCCTGATTTCGACTTGGGCGCACAGGAACGGCATTCGTCTCCTTCGTTACCTAGACGATTGGCTGATCCTAGCAGACTCGGAGTCGACCCTTCTTCGACACCGAGAAAGGCTTCTAGATCTTTGCCAGGATCTGGGGATCGTGGTAAACCTCGAGAAGTCCTCTCTGCAGCCGTCCCAACGACTGGTTTATCTAGGCATGCTAATAGACACCAATCTCCACAAAGCCTTTCCATCAGACGACCGGATAGCAAGGCTGAGAAGGGTGGCGGAACCTTTCCTCAGGCGAAAAGAACTCCCCGGCCAATCGTGGTTGCGTCTCTTGGGCCACCTATCCTCCCTGGCCCGTCTGGTTCCAAACAGCCGCCTCAGGATGAGATCCCTTCAATGGCGGCTCAAGTCCCGGTGGAATCAAGGATCCGATTCCCCGGACACTCTGATCCCAATGGGGTCTCTGGAACAGACGGACTTGCGGTTGTGGCTGGCCGACGAGAACCTGCGAAAGGGAGTGAGTCTTCTCGTCCTCCCCCCGGAATTGACTCTGTTTTCGGACGTGTCAAAAGAAGGGTGGGGGCCGCACGTTCTGAACCAGAGGGCCTCAGGCCTTTGGTCAGAATCAGAAAAGTGCCTACACATCAACCTGCTAGAATTGAAGGCCGTCTTTCTGGCCCTTCAACAGTTCCAACGGTTCCTGGCGGGTCACTCCGTGGTGGTGATGAGCGACAACACCACGGTAGTGGCTTATATCAACAAGCAGGGAGGCACTTTTTCGCAACAGCTATCCCATCTTGCAGTAGAGACTCTGAGGTGGACCGAAACCCACTCGATAACACTATCAGCTCGCTTCATTCCTGGCAAGAGGAATGTGCTCGCCGACAGTCTGAGCAGGGCTTCGCAGATAGTGAGTACCGAGTGGTCTTTGGATCCTCAGATAGCCAACAAAGTCCTGACTTTGTGGGGTTCCCGGACGGTGGACTTGTTCGCGACAGCCTTGAACTTCAAGCTGCCCCTGTACTGCTCACCAGTCCCGGACCCCAAGGCACTCTGGCAAGATGCTTTCCAGCAACGGTGGGACAACATCGACGTGTACGCCTTCCCACCATTCTGTCTGATGAGAAGGGTGCTCAACAGGACCAGACTATCGGTCAACTGTTCCATGACTAGTAGCTCCGCTATGGCATCACGCGGAATGGTTTCCGGACCTTCTGCAACTCCTGACGGAACTCCCAAGGGAGCTTCCTCCACGACACGAGCTTCTCAGACAACCCCACTCCGGTGTCCCTCACAGGGCCGTAGCCTCGCTTCGGCTTCACGCCTGGAGACTATCCAGCGTCTCCTCGCGGAGAGAGGCTTTGGCAACAGGTTGCGGAGAGAATGTCTCGGCACCTGCAAAGGTCCTCTGAGGGAGTCTACCAAGCGAAGTGGAGAGTCTTTTGTGGTTGGTGTCGTGGAAGGGGTATCTCTCCACTCGATGCCACTATTCCAGCAATAGCGGACTTCCTTGTGTATCTGCGAGAAGAAATGCGCCTTTCTGTCTCGGCAGTGAAAGGCTATCGCTCAGCCTTAAGCTTGGCCTTCAGATTGAAGGGCGTGGATATTTCTTCATCGCTAGAACTCTCTTTACTCATACGTAGCTATGAGCTTACCTGCCCCCAGTCGGAAGTGAGACCCCCTCCTTGGAACGTGGTTCGAGTCCTCAGGTCTCTCAAGAGACCTCCCTTCGAGCCATTACGCCAGGCCTCCGATCGCCACCTGTCTTGGAAGACGGCTTTCCTACTCGCCTTGGCCTCGGCCAAGCGAGTTAGTGAACTTCATGGTCTCTCGTACGACGTCGCCCATTCAAGGGGATGGGGGGAGGTAACGTTCAGGTTCGTCCCTGAGTTTGTGGCCAAGACTCAGAATCCTGGAGTGCCGGATCCTCGGTTCGACTCTTTCAGGATCGCGAGTCTCCGTTCTGTAACAAACGACCCAGACCAGCTGCTACTATGGCCAGTGAGGTGTCTGAGGTACTACTTGAAGAGAACGGCTGCAGTCCGTCCTCATGTGCGAGCTTTGTTTGTGAGCATAGGCAAGACAAAGAGGAGGGTCACCAGGAACACCATCTCAGCTTGGATTCGAAGGGTTATCCACCATGCCCTGAATCCTGACCCTCCTCCGTCACGTCGCCCTCGGGCCCACGATGTCAGGGGTATTGCTACATCCCTGGCCTTCAAGAGAAACTTCTCTGTGACGCAGGTACTTCAAGCTGGGGTCTGGAAGCGTCAAACGACCTTCACAGCCCACTACCTGCAGGACGTGACCCACAGGAGCCTCGATACGTTCTCTATCGGCCCTGTGGTGGCTGCACAACAGCTGGTCTAACCTCAGGCTCCTTTTTGGACAAGTAGCAGTAGGTTGAGGGCGTTGTTACCCGGTCTTAGTCTGTGTGAATGAAAGAGTATGTCTGACCCTTACTTCTTTCTTCATTCTCCCCTCTCTTGGGGAAGCAGCATCCTGGTCCTCGCATAGCTAACCTCGACCTCTGCAGGTAACCCATGCTTCTTTGTGCTCCTAGTATTAAGCTTAATACTGTTGCGTCTCCCATACCCTGACGAGGTGGTATGGGGAACGTCCTATCCTAGAATTCCTATCTGAAGGTCTCAAGGTCAACTTCATAGGACGAGTCACACACTCCTCCTCACACTACATATGTAGGCCACTCGTTCCTAGCGATGCTAGGAACCTGTGAGGTACAGGGGCTCCCTCTCTCTAGTGCTGCTCACTAAGGGATCGAGCCCCCGGGCAAGCCGAAGTCAGTAAGGCTGGGGACTTTCCACCCTTCCTAAGGGGTAAGTCACCCTCTGTAAATAGCGTGGTTTGTATTTCGGTTACGGAACAAATGACAAATTCGAAGATAATTTGTATTTTTCCTAACCATACAAACCTTAGCTATTTACACATATGTGCCCGCCATCCCTGACCCCCAAGTCAAGTCGTACCTCTAAGTGAAGTGAAGCAAGTCACCGGTGTGTGGAGGGGGAAGGGGTAGCAAGCTACCCTTCCCCACCCCCCGCTAACTAGCGCGGGGGTAATTAACCCTCGTTAAAAACTATTGGCTCGTCATTTCAGCTGCGCTAAAAGTAAAACCCTTTGTAAATAGCTAAGGTTTGTATGGTTAGGAAAAATACAAATTATCTTCGAATTTGTCATATTGCTAGCTCGCCAATCGCCAATTGCTAGCTCGCCGATCGCCAATTGCTAGCTCGCCGATCGCCAAATCGCCAATTGCTAGCTCATCTCTCTTCGATCATTGACCTCCAGTCTCGACAATTTCTAATGATCTCCAATTCTAGCATGCCGATTGCCAAGTGCTAGTCAATAACCAGTCATCAGCTTGCTGATCACTAGATCGCCAATGGGCAGCTCGCCTTTCTTCGATCATCGACGTCAGCTCGATATCTGACTAGCCAATTGTCAGCTTGCTGATCTCTAGCTCACCGATCGGCAGTCTGCGATCGAGTGCTGATCATCAATGGCTCACCAATCACCAACTGACAATCATTAAACCATTCTGCTGTCTTAGGGCTCTTCAAGCTGATCACTAACTCATTAATCGCCAACCTTCCTTGGGTGACTGACCAGACAGCCTTCATCTGCCTGTCAGTTACCATCTTCGGCTCACAGATCGCCGATTCACCAATCATCGGCAGTTAGCCATTTACCAGCAGTTCATCACTTGGACTTACTAGTCGACCTCTGCCCGTGGTTCCCTATATCTGAAGGCGTACAACACACTTCTCGCTACTCGCCGTTCGCCATCACACCAATCCACTAAAGCGATCGGCAAACGATTGACAGCCCCCATCAGCGGCTTGTCGGCAGGTGACTATTCGCGAGCACTCTCCAACTGCACAGTAACTACGATACCCAGCCGTTACCCATTGATTAACATTTGCCAGACTGATGCTGTTCTAAGGAATAGCATCAATCCCATCAGGGCGCATGGTAGTGTTAAGCGTTGCCTTCTATCAGTTAAAGGAGTTCTCTCCCAGGGAAGAATCCTTACATAGGGTATCGCGTCCCATCCTTTCCGCCATGAGTCAAGACCTCAGCGTCAACAATCTCCCATGCAAAAGGAGCTGTCCCTTTGGGTCGATGTCCACACCATGTTTGAGGAGTTCAAACAAGGGCTAAGACCACAGGTCTTCATTTGCATGCTGGACCTAAAGGACGCACACTGCTAGGCCCAAACCATTCATCTTCTAGGAAGAATTGAAGATTCAGTCTAGACAATCAAGAAACACCAGTTCAGGGGACTATGCTTTGGTCTTTCCACAGCACCCATCCGGGACTCGCAGGAACGGCCTCTGTCTCCTGCGTTTCTGGACGATTGACTGACCTTAGCAGACTCGTTGGCAACTTTGCGTTAGCACCGGAACTTCTGAAGTCTTTTTACCAAGATCGGGTGATTATGGTAAACCTTTGGAAGTCTTCCCTACTTCCCACTCGGATGACTGGTATATCTGGGAATGATTCTAGACACTAATCTCCACAAAACCTTCTCATCAAAGACAGACATAGAAAAGTCACAAGACCCTTTCTCAAAACGAGAAGAACTCCCAGAGTAAATATTTTTTTCTCGGACCTATCATCCAACGGCCACCTCAATATTTGTTCTTACCAGTGGCGGCTTGAGTCCGATCGGAATCAGGCCTTCGATTCCCCGGACATTCTGATCCCCATGGGACCAGAAGTTTGGACGAACCTCAAGGGGTGGGTGTCAGTCGAGAATCTACAGACTGTTTTAACCTTCTCATCCTTCCCCACTCCTCAGACTTGATGCTGTGCTTAGACACATCAAAAGAAGGGAGGAGGGACCATAGTGCTGCACCTTCAATTAAATCTCTTGAGAGATGAAGGCCAACTTTCCGGTCCTTCAACAGCCTCATCAGTTCCTAACGGGCCACTCAGTGGTGTGATGAGCAACAACATCACATAGAAGCTCACATCAACAAGCAAGAAGGAACTTGCTCGCAGCCTCTTCCCATCTAACAGTATAAATACTAAGAAGGGCCAAAGTCTGTTTGGTACCACTATCAGCCTGCTTCATTCCAGACTAGAGGAATGTGCTCGCCGACAATCTTGTACAGCATCTCAGATGAGGTGTACCGAATGGTCTTTGGATCACCTTGTAGCTGACAAAGTCCTGACTTTATGGTGTTCTCCAACTGTGGATCTGTTCGCAACGCTCCTGAACTTCAGGCGTTCGCTGCTCCCCAGTCCTCGACCCCAAGGCTCTCTGGCAAGAAGCATACAAACAACGGTGGGTACAACAATGACGTTTATGTCTCGCAAATGTTTTTGTCTGAAGAGAAGGGTACTCAACAAGGCTAGAACATAGGTCAGCCTCTCAAGAACTCTCCTAGCTCCACTATGGCATTATGCAGAATGGTTTCCAAACCTTCTGCAGCTCCTGATAGAGCCTCCAAGAGAACCCTCTCCACGTCACAGACAACCACACTTCAACATCTACCACAAGCTTTGCTATGATTGTACTCCTGGAGACTACACAGTACCTCCTCTCTCACAGAGGCTTTTTGCAATAAGTTGCAAAGAGGTTGTCTAGATATCTGATGAATTCCTCAGCATCAGTCTACCATTCAAGGTATAACGTCTTCTGTGGTTGGTGTCATGGGAAAGCGTATATCTCCACTCGATACCTCTATTGCAGCAATAGTGGAATCCTCTAGTATATGCAGGAGGAGAAGACCCTCTTTTCAGTTTCAGCAGGTAAAGACGATCACCCAACCTTGAGCCTTGCCTTCAAACTGAAAGGAAGGGACACCCCCTCATCGCTAGATCTTTCCTAACTCATTAGGATTTGCAACTTTCCTTTTCCCAGTCGGAAGTGAGACCTCCCTCTTGGAACATGGTTCGAGTTCTCCGGTCTCTAAGGAGACCTCCTGACATTCCACTTCACCTGGCAACAAATTTTCACCGCGTTTAGAAGACAGTGTTCCTACACACTTTGACGGCGGCCAAACAAGTCAAGGAACTTCATGGTGTCTCTTTCGACATCGCTCATTCATGAGAAGGGTGACAAGCAACGTTCAGTTTCGTCCCCGAGTATGTTGCCAGACACAGTCTCCAGAGGGGATGGATCCTAGACAACAAGTCTCCTCTCAGTAACTGATAATCCAGATCATCCCCTACTGTACTTGGGGTAAGGTTTGAGGCTCTACCTCAAGAGAACGGTAACAGCCCACCCGGGTCCCTTCTCTTTTCATCAGCACTGGGAGAGACGAGGAGGATCACCAAAACGTCATCTCTGCTGGATTCACAGAGTCATCAATTATACAATGAAACCAGATCTTCATCCAACACATTGACCCGCGATGTCAGGGGCATAGCTATGCCCTTGGCCCTTCTAAGCTGATTACTCTGTGACACAGGTTCTACAAGCAAGGGAGTGAATGCTCCAGGTGACTTTCACAACCTTTTTCCTGCAAGATGTGACCCACAGGAACTCGATACGATCTCTATCAGTCCTCTGGTGGCTGTACAACAGCCGTATTGGACAAGTAGCAGATGGTTGTGGGCACTGTTACCCGGTTTAGGCTGCGTGAATGAAAAGATTTGACTGGCTCTTATTCTTATCTTCATCCTCCCCTCTCTTGGGAAAAGCAGCATCCTGGGTTCTCTGCATAAGCTGACCTCGAATCACTGCTGGTAAACCATGCTCCCTTGTGTACCTAGTATTAAGCTAATACTGTTGCGTCCCCATACCTTGACGAGGTTGTATTGGGAAAGTCTTGGTTACTACAGTTTTTCCTACTAAAAGACTAAGAATAACTTTACCTAGACAGTCACGCTTCTTTATAGCTCAACACACAGCTTGCGTAGGTCACGGACCTTACGTAGCAAGGTTTTAGCGAGGCGCAGGGACTCCTTATTCGGGGTACCAGCATACTCAGATAAGGAGCCCCCGGGTAAAGTCAAAAGCCAGATTGACCGGGACATCCACCCTTCCTAATGGGTGAGTCACCCCTAAATAAATAGCGTAGGTTTGTATTCCAGTTATCAGTCATGGAGCTAATGACAAATGCGTAGATAATTTGTATTTTTCCTAACGATACAAACCATAGCTATTTCTACAACTTATTCCCCTTGAAGTCTTACCTCCAAAGCAAAGTGAGCTGAATCACCAGTGTGTGAGCGGGAGCAGTAGCAAGCTACCCCCGCTAACTCTCGGTATGGGTAGTTAACCCTCACTAAATTTTAATGGCTCGTCATTTCAGCTTCGCAGAAAGTAATACCTGTAAATAAATAGCTAAGGTTTGTATCGTTGGGAAAAATACAAATTATCTGCAAATTTGTCATTTTTATGAATAGAACTTACCTGGCAGTTATATATACATAGCTAATTATCTCTATTTCGGCAGAATTTTTCTAAAACTAGGCAACCGCCTTGTGGTGGTTGGGTGGTAACACCCGTTAAAGGGTGGTAGGAGGAATCATTCCCGTTTTCTGTTCTTCAGTTCATCTCTGCCGGCCGGATCGACAACATGTTGGTCCGTCATTAAGAGTTTTTCTTCGCTTTCCCTGCTCGGTGTACCAGTCTGCTTTTTTGGTGAAGTACTCTGATTTGGGGTTTTGGCAATCGTTGTATTTTGTTTTCTCTTAACTTTTTTTGCTGTTTTTCATTATGAGTGAAAAGAGTCATTACCGTATCTGTGCGAATGAGGAATGTAAGGTGAGACTACCGAAAATGGCGGTAGACCCTCACACTGTTTGTTCTAATTGTAGGGGTTTTGTTTGTGCCCTTGATAATAGGTGTGGGGAATGTAAGGTTTTGGATGAGAAAGATTGGTTAATTATGAAGCGCTATGTGCGTAAGCTAGAGCTCGATAGAGTTAGGAGAGCTTCTAGGTCTAAGTCTAAGTCTGTTAGTGGTAAGGAAGACGAACTTAGCGTAGATTTATCTATTGATCCTATTATTGATTCCTCTTTGGAAGTTGATCCTTCCCTTGAGGTAGTAACTCCTGCCCCTCCTACAGGTTCCGTATCTACGGATGACCCTCGGTATGCTAGCCTGGCGGCCGAGTTGAAGGCCATTAAAGAACAACTGGAGGCCTTTAAAGGTAAGGAAAGTGAAAGTGCTTGTGTTAGTGCAGTGGAGGTGGCGACTGACCGAATCTGTCATACCCCTAGGCCTAGACCTCTACCAAGCTCCCAGGACCAAGGGAGAAGGTACGTCGATGACCGAAAGGGGGTGAGAGGTACGTACCCTCGGTCAGCCGTCGCCTCAGACAGTCCTGTTGTCGATTCCCAGGCTGCTCTTGACCGTCACGGGAAAGACGTGTCGGATGTGTTGTTTTCTTCACCGAATTCGTCCAGACGTAAATGGAAGTATGAAGCTTCAAGACCTACTAAGAGGAGATGGAACCGCGACGAACGGTCTCGTTCTTTCTCTCCCGGTTCTAGTAGTTATGAACCTTGTCCGTCGGAGGATGATTTCGACTCCGTGCCTGTGAAAAGGGCGAAGCCTGCTGCCGAAGATCCTCCCCCTTCTACGAGTGTTATTCGTCAGCCCCCCCCCCCCCCCTTCGGGTCCGCAAGACCCAGCTGATGTTGCTAAATCCTTTATGTCTGTCATGCAGGAACAACTTTTGACTTTAGTACAAGCCTTTAGCCGCCCTCACGCCCAGTCTGACAGACGTAAAGACGACTCGTTGCCGATTAAGAAGTCCGCTTCTAAGAGAGAACGGAGTTCTTCTTTAAAGAAAACTTCTCCCTCTCTACGCCAGGATGAGGAATGTGTGCTTTCGCCAGGCGATACTTCTTCGCGATACCAGGGCGATACTTTTTCTCGTTCTCGATACCGGGACGATACCTTATCGAACGATGCTGCTTTTCGTTCTCAATGCCAAGACGATACCGCCTCCCGTTCACGTTACCAGCACGATACCTCCTCTCGTTCGCTTCGCCACGACGATACCTCCTCTCGTTCGCTTCGCCACGACGATACCTCCTCTCGTTCGCTTCGCCACGACGATACCTCCTCTCGTTCGCTTCGCCACGACGATACCTCCTCTCGTTCACGATGATACCGACCCTAGTTCTCGACGCCACGACGATACCTCCTCTCGTTCACGACGCCACGACAATACCGCCTCTCATTCTCGCCGCCACGACGATACCGCCTCTCGCTCTCGACGACAGAACGACTCTGCCTCTCGTTCTCGGTCCCAGGGCGATACCACCCTGCCTCTTCGGGACGATACTGCCTCTCGTCCCAAGGATTCTTCTAGCGCGGGACTCCAGGATGCAACCCGTCTTTTGCAGGATGATGCCTTTGATTTGCCCTTGTCGGGTTCTAAGGATCCTTCTTCTCTTTCGAAGGATATTGCAGATGTGGATCAGGACCTCGAGGATGTTTCTGATGACGATGATAATCCTGCCGACGCTGTGGGAGATTACAAAGTTCTCTCTCGCTCCCTTCTTGAACTTTTTGGAGAGGAATTCCAACCTGCTGCCCCTCAATCTCCTCAGTCCCAATTTAACAGAAAGAAGGCCAAGAAACAGTCGGCCTTCATCAAGATGAAGCTGTCTATCTCCGCAAAGAAGGCTCTCACGAAGATTGATGACTGGATGATGGAGCGGAGACAAACAGTTAAGACTTCCTTCTCGTTTCCACCAGCTCGTCTTGCTTCAAGAGCGGGTATGTGGTATGCAACTGGAGAACCTTTGGGTCTGGGAGTGCCTTCCTCCTCCAAGGGTGACTTCTCTGGTTTAGTGGACTCTGCTAGAAGGCATGCTCTCAACTCAGCCAAGGTCATGTGGTCGATGTCGGAGCTGGATCATCTAGTCAAAGGTATTTTTAGAGCCTTTGAGGTTTTTAGTTTCCTAGACTGGTCGCTTGGGACTCTCGCAAGGAAAACTGAACAGATGGAAGGATCTAGGGACCTTACCAGTATTATATCCTGTATGGATAAGGCCCTCAGAGATGGGGCGAATGAGTTGGCTGCTCTGTTCTCAGCTGGGGTCCTAAAGAAGAGAGCTCTGCTTTGCTCTTTTGCTTCTAGGTCTGTTACCAATGCACAAAAGTCTGAGCTTTTTTACGCCCCCCTCTCTCAACATCTTTTTCCCGAGTCCCTGGTTAATGACATTACGCGTTCTCTGGCCCAAAAAGCCACCCAAGACCTTTTATCTCGTTCTGCTCGTAATCCCTTGGCAGCCCCTCCTTCTTCTTTGAAACGGGAGGTAAGGAGATTCCAGCAGCCCTTTCGGGGCAGGACTACTTCAAGACCAGATTTTAGAGGGAGAAGGCAAGAATCAGGACCAAGATCTACCAGGGGTTCTTTCAGACCTCGCTCCAGAAAATGAAGTTCGTCTCCTCCAGACAGTAGACGCAAGACTGTCAGGTTTTTGGCAGTCTTGGAAGAGGAGAGGGGCGGACACCTGGTCCCTCTCAGTCATCAAGGAAGGATACAAGATCCCCTTTCTGAAAAAACCTCCTCTCGCAGATGCTCCACTGGCCTTAGTAGCCCGGTACTCAGATCCGGGGAAACAGAAGGCCTAGTAGACCTTGTCAACCAAATGCTAGACAAGGGGGCGATAGAACCGGTTCGGGATCTATCCTCCCCAGGCTTTTAAAATCGCCTGTTTCTGGTCCCCAAGAACTCGGGCGGATGGAGACCCGTCCTGGATGTCAGCGCTCTCAACGTATTTGTGGAGAAGACAAAGTTCTCCGTGGAGACGACTCAGTCGGTGCTGGCGTCAGTACGTCCAGGGGACTGGATGGTGTCCCTCGACTTGCAGGACGCATATTTCCATGCCCCCATCCATCCGACTTCGAGGAAGTACCTGAGATTTGTAATGGAGGGCAAGTGCTTCCAATTCAGAGCTCTTTGCTTCGGTCTCAGCACGGCTCCTCAAGTCTTCACCAGGGTAATGGCGAATGTGTCAGGTTGGCTGCATCAGGAGGGGATAAGGATATCCTTCTATCTGGACGATTGGCTGATTCGTTCACGATCGAGGGAGAAATGTCTGGAGGATTTACGGAAGACTTTTATGATGGCTCAAGATCTAGGCCTGGTCATCAACAGGGAGAAGTCTCGGATCAGACCGAATCAGACTATTCTCTATTTGGGGATAGTTCTGAATTCAGCTCTTTTTCGGGCTTCTCCCTCTCAGGAAAGACAGGCCAAGTGTCTCGTAAAAGTCAGAACTTTCCTGGACAAGAAGAGATGCACAGCGAAGGAGTGGATGAGTTTGCTGGGGACTCTATCCTCCCTCGAACAGTTTGTCTCTCTGGGGAGACTCCACCTAAGGCCTCTTCAGCACTTTCTTTCGAAGACGTGGAACAGAAAGATGCAGGAAGACTCCTTTTCCTTCCCCATTCCAATAGAAGTCAAGACTCTTCTGAAGTGGTGGCTGGACCCAACCTTGTTAGGAGGAGGGATCTCCTTACACAAGAAGAACCCAGACCTAGTGTTGTTTTCAGACGCATCAGAGTCAGGCTGGGGGGCAACACTAGGAAGCAAGGAGGTCTCAGGCTATTGGGAAGGAATTCAGCTGGGATGGCACATCAACAACAAGGAGCTGATGGCCATTTTTCTGGGGCTAAAGGCCTTCAAGGACTTGGTGTCTGGGAAGATTGTGGAGGTCAACTCAGACAACACCACAGCTCTTGCTTACATCAGGAAGCAAGGAGGGACTCACTCTCTGTCTCTCTTCGAGACAGCAAGAGAGCTCCTTCTTTGGGCGAAGGAGAACAGGATAAATCTGCTGACGAGGTTTGTTCAGGGACAGAAGAATGTGAGGGCGGACATGCTCAGCAGGAAAGGGCAGGTCCTTCCCACAGAATGGACCCTCAACCAACAGGTCTGTCAGAGTCTCTGGAGGCTGTGGGGGAGACCCCTCATCGATCTTTTTGCCTCCAACTTATCCAAGAGGATCCCCATCTATTGCTCCCTAGTTCCGGACAGAGAGGCAATAGCAGTAGACGCCTTTTTGATGGATTGGACGGGGATGGACACTTATGCTTTTCCCCCGTTCAAGATCATCAATCTGGTAGTCAGGAAATTCGCCCTCCTCGATTCGGGACGGATGATCCTGATAGCTCCGTTCTGGCCGATGAGGGAATGGTTCACGGAGGTGGTGGACTTGTTGATGGACTTTCCAAGAAGCCTCCCTGCAAGTCCAAATCTGCTCAGACAACCCCACTTCGAGAGATATCATCAAAACCCCCTCGCTCTCAATCTGACTGCCTTCAGACTATCGAGAAGCTCGTCAGATCGAGAGGCTTTTCAGCGCAAGCTGCGAAAGCTATCGCCAGAGCGAGAAGGGTCTCTTCGCAGAGGGTCTACCAGTCCAAGTGGGAGACTTTTAGGGCTTGGTGTAGGAAGCACAAGATTTCCTCATCCACTACCTCTGTGAGCCAGATTGCGGATTTCTTGTTGTACCTCAGACAGGACGCTAAGCTAGCTGTGTCCACTATCAAAGGGTACAAAAGTATGCTCTCTTCCGTCTGTCGGCATAGAGGCTAGGACTTGTCTCGCGATAAGGACCTACATGACCTCTTGAAGTCTTTTGAGACGACCAAGCAGACCCAGTTTAAGCCCCCTTCTTGGAACCTTGATGTGGCTCTTAAATTTCTGTGCACCAAGAGATTTGAGCCCATCTCACAGGCTCCCCTTAGGGAGGTTACCAAGAAGACCCTCTTTCTTTTGGCCTTAGCAACAGCTAAAAGAGTTAGTGAAGTCCATGCAATTGAAAAACAGGTAGGCTTCAATCTGAATGGGGCAGTTTGTGCCTTGAGATTAGACTTTCTCGCTAAGAACGAGAACCCTTCTAAGCCCTGGCCGAGGACCTTTGAGGTTCCTAACTTGACCAACCTAGTGGGTCAAGAGCAAGAGAGGCTGCTCTGTCCAGTACGAGCCCTCAAGACCTACTTGTCTCGCACGAAAAGTGTGAGAGGCTCTTCTAGCTCCCTGTGGTGTTCTGTGAAAGATCCACAAAAGCCCCTTTCCAAGAACGCTTTGTCCTTTTTCCTGAGGGAAGTGATAAGAGAAGCGCATCTCTTGTGTGAGGAGGAACACTTCGGACGTTTAAAAGTGCAAGCTCACGAAGTGAGGGCCATTGCGACCTCACTTGCTTACCGCAAGAACATGTCGCTCCGTCAAATTATGGATGCGACATTCTGGAGGAGCAACTCTGTGTTCGCCTCTCATTACCTCAGAGAGGTGAGGGTGGATTATGAGAAATGTTATACCTTGGGACCATACGTAGCTACGGCTTCTGTATTAGGCAAAGGAGTTACTACCTCCCCTCAACCTTAGTTTTGTTTACTTGTACATAGGTTGGTGTGTTTTTTATTGGTTGTCTGAGGACTTCGACTTGTGTACAGTCACCTCAGTCTAGTTAGATAATTTTTATCTACTTTGCAAATGTTAGGTGGTTGGTTTGGTAAAGTTGCGGTTTTTTATTTTGGGCAATAGGTAGTCCTGAAGTCTAGTCAGATTGTTGGTCTCACCCCGTTGACAGACTCGATTGAGTGTTTTCAGCACTGCAGGTCACATCCTGGCTGACACTCCTAAGGGAAAGCGACTCAAGAGGCAGGAACCTTGGAAGTCAGCTACCTTAGCAGGTAAGGAATCAAGGTGTTTATTTATCCTACAACTTTTTTGGTTGTTTCCCCAACGATGTTACTGTCTATCACCCTCCTCCAAGTGTGTTAATCAGCTATGTATATATGACTGCCAGGTAAGTTCTATTCATAAAAATGGAGTTTTTATGATAAAACAAAGTTTTGTGAATACTTACCTGGCAGTTATATATACATTCGAAGGCCCACCCACCTCCCCTCAGGAGACAGGTCGGGCATAGATGA
This sequence comes from Palaemon carinicauda, assembly GCF_036898095.1. Taxonomy (NCBI): domain Eukaryota; kingdom Metazoa; phylum Arthropoda; class Malacostraca; order Decapoda; family Palaemonidae; genus Palaemon; species Palaemon carinicauda. The sequence goes on along the minus strand of NC_090750.1, from coordinate 31,288,466 downwards.
ACTGAAGAACAGAAAACGGGAATGATTCCTCCTACCACCCTTTAACGGGTGTTACCACCCAACCACCACAAGGCGGTTGCCTAGTTTTAGAAAAATTCTGCCGAAATAGAGATAATTAGCTATGTATATATAACTGCCAGGTAAGTATTCACAAAACTTTGTTTCATCATAAAAACTCCATATTGTGTTAATAATGTTGTCTTCATACCCTGGTGAGGTGGTATTTGGAAGGTCTCGGTGAACTCCGTTGATTCCTATGGATTCTGAATAACTTTTACCTTGATAGTCACACCATGCATAGGAAGGTTTAGAGATGTGTTAAGGTTTTCTTATTTTCGTACTAACCTACATAAAAAAAGATTCCCTGGGTAAAGCCAAAAAGCCAGATTGGCATGGACATCCATCCTCCTAATGGGTGAGTTAACCCCTATAAATAGTGTAGGTTGGTATTACAATTACGAAACAAACAAAAAATTTGGAAATAATTTATAATTTTCTTAACAATACAAATCTTTAGTTATTTATACAGATGTACCCGCCAACCCAGTCCCCCTTTGAAGTCCTACCTCCAAGCAAAGTGAAGCACAGTCACAGGTGTGTGAGCGAGGCGGGTAGCTTACTACCCCCTCCCCCCCTGCGCTAACTAGTGGGATGGGTAGTTAACCCTCGCTAAATTCTAATGGCTTATCTTTTCAACTCCGCTGAAAGTAATACCCCTATAAATAGCTACAGGTTTGTGTCGTTAGAAAAAATACAAATGCGTGGGAGTGTCAGAAGTCCTTCCCCGCCCACATCCTGCAAGATGTAATCCACAGGAGCATGGAGACGTTCTCCATTGGCCCTGTGATGGTTACACAACAAATGGTTTAAACACGTCAGGCTCCTTGATGGACCAGTAGATGATACAGAGCAGAGTTAACCCTGGATTAAGTCTGGCTTGAATGACAAGAATGACTGGCTCTCTCTTTCATTCATCTTCCCTTCTTGAGGGGAACAACACCTACGGTACTTTGTAAGCTGGCCTTCTCTATGTGCTAGTAAAACCTTTTTCCTTGTGTAACCGGGTATAGAGATATATACTTATGTCCCCATACCCCTTGGCAAGGTGGGATTAAATAACGTCTGTGGTTGAATTGAAGATTCCTACGTTTCTGAGAATTGTTATCTAGCCTGGTGACACTGCTAGTATCATACAATCCCACAGATTGCTCAGGCTGCTAACCGTGCTTTGGATGGAATTTAGCGAAGTGTCAGGGTTTCTCCCTGCTTATGTGCAGAGCATGTACGGGAAACTCCCTGGTAAAAAAACAGCCAGTTGGTTTCGACTTCACCCAACTAAAGGAGGAGTCTTCCCTAATAAGGAGTGTAAGGTTTGTTTTCTGGTGTCAGAACAAATGACAAATTTGGATGTAATTTGTAATTTTTCTAACAACTCAAACATATAGCTCTTTATACAAATTGGCATGTCATTACCTATCCCTCTGTAAGTCCTGCTTGCAAGCAAAAGTGACAATAGAGCACAGTAGTGTATGTGAGAGGGGTAGCCGGCTATCCCCTAATGCCCTCCCTCCCGCTAACTAACAGTAGGGCTAGTTACACCTCACTAAAAGTCTAATTGCTTGTTTCAGCTTTGTCAAAAGTATATTCCCTTATAAAGAGCTACAGGTTTTATGGTTAGGAAAAATACAAATTACTTCCAAATCTGTCATTTTTCCTAGCTATACAAACCTTAGTCATTAATTCATCTGTCTAGCTTCATCCACCCGTCAAGTCTTGACCATGAGCAAGTGATAGTCTGGCTGACTCACCCGTTCTTACCCAGTGTTGGTGAAATGCTGGAAAACATTGTGTTACTAGTATCAATATCACAAGATTTCCTTAATTTTGGTCCTAGCAAAACATCAACAAAGTAAATCTATGAAAATGATTCCGGTATGTACAATATAGATACAAATTAGTTTCAAAATTTCTAGTTTTTCTTTACTACTGTACGATACAAACCTGGGCTCAAAGTTACACAGCCCACCTCAACCACCCCGAAAGCACCTAGGCTAAACATCAAAGTGAAGGTTGCTCTACTTGTTGACTGAATGGGGTTACCCACCACCTTGCGACCAAACATGTTTATCTTGTTGAAAGTCTAAACAGCTGTTGCCGTTTCACCGACGTCATACTCCTACTAAAGGTCTCTGGTTTTTATAGTTTGGATAGATATAAATTACTTCAAAACTTTGTGATAATGAGTGTATAAATGTACTGTAAGTACTGCCATTTTATAAGAAAAAACTGATATGTTTCAAAGATGTTTTATTTTACAGGTCAAACATCTGACGAAAGTATTGCAGCCTCTCGTTCACGGCGCACACGTAAAGACAAACATGGCAGATTGGCTGCATTGGAAAGGTTGCGAGGTTTGAAAGGTTCCAAGCACAAATATGAGGTAATTATGTTTTTAATATTTGAAATTTATTTGTTCCTGTGCTTCAAGAAATTTTTTTTTTTTCTTTTATGTAGGAGTATCAATTGCTGCTAGATATAGTGGTTGAAGCTTGGTAACAAGGTAGCTGACGGTCATTAGGCAGGTTAGTGACGAGTGTAGGCTGTGGTGTTATGAACAGTGGGTAAAGTTTGTGAAGAAGAGGAAGAATCTTATAATAAACTTTGACACCTGAAGGAATTTCCCAGAAATTGATGCTGAAAGGAATTTTTGATTCATTCCTCTACCCCTTCTTGTCTGGACTCTCTCTTCTGGAATTATTTGAAATGTGGACATCAGGCAGGATGCAGAAAATAAGTTGGAGAGACCACAAGACAAAGGAAGAAATACTAAGAATAATTGGAGAAGAGAGAACCTTAATTACAACAATAAAGAGAAGGCAGAAAAACTGGATAGAGGAGGTGGGTTACTGGAGGACATTATAGAAGGTAAATTTAAAGGCCAAAGACCCAAAGGAATTAAAAGGATGTCAACACTAGATGACCTGAAGGGAGCGAGAAGGTACAAAAAGCTATAAGATGTGGCCGTGAATCGAGAGTTATGGAGAGCTACTAATCCATGAAAGGATTTGCCTTAGGGCTGTTAGATTAATCTCTAACCGGCATCAAATTAGGGGTAAAGTCTTTATTTATCAACTTACCTGCACTGTAAAAGCGTTGCAATAATCTTGAAAACTGTTCAAACTTAAAGTTCACTTTTTAATGGAAGGAACACACGTTCCCGGGGAATGCCGCCGACAATGACGGTGTAACGACTTGAGCTCAACTAACTCTTCCAGTCTGATTCAACTTGAAAACGACTCCCGTTTTCTTTCCTTTGTTCGAATACTCTCGAACATTCGTTGAAAAATGAAGACGGGAAATCAAAACTGTTTCCTTATAAGGAATACATTTAACATTTAATTAATTAATTCAATTAGAATACAAAAAAAGAGAAAGTTAAACATTTACATTTAATTTTTAAATATTAAACTTAGCCGGTGAATATATAAATAGCTGACGTCTCCGACGGCCCGACAGATTCCAAAAAACTTGAGAGTGATCGCCATGAAGGTTGCGGGTGTGCCCACCAGCGCCGACTATCGGCCAGATACCGCATATACTTCTCAACCACTCCAGTTCTTCTCTGTCGGTGTCACCGACAACATTGGTTCCGCTCGCTCTAGACCTCGAGTTTTCTACCGAATTGGTGAAGTACTTTGTTTTGGGTTTTATTGGCTTTCGCTGTGTTGGTGTGTTCCTTCAATAAAACTCTTGAAACCTTTTTTGTTTTTTTGTTGATGAACTTGGCTTTCCTTTGGATTTTCTCTGGTTTTTCATAATGGCTGACCCTTCTCCTGTATATCGCAAATGTGCGAAAGATTGTAACAAACGTCTTCCGAAAGCTTCTATCGACCCTCATACTGTTTGTGCTAATTTCCGGGGTAAATCCTGCCAATTAGGAGATCAGTGTGAGGAGTGTGTGGTTTTATCGGAATTCGAGTGGTTAGAGTATGAAAAGTATACTCGTAAACTGGAAAGAGATAGGGTGAGGAGAAGCTCATCTAGATCTTTAGAATTTTCCTCCTCCCATGCCCCTGAACCTAATCCTTCCCCTGTAGTGGTAGTTTCTGAACCCCCTATTAGCACTCATGAACCTTCAATGCGCGATATGTTTTTAGCTATTCTAGCATTAGGTGAGAAGGTTGAAACCTTAGCCTCGGACAGGAACCAGCTTATGTCCGATGTCAAGCTGTTAAAGAGTCAAAGTGGTAAAGTGGAAAATCAAAGTGGTAAAGTGGAAAGTGCGCAAAATGTGTTTAGTGTTGCGACCGAGGGTTCGTCTGTTCGTGCTTGTCGCTCCCCTAGTCCGAGACCTCTTTCAGGCTCCCCTGCACCAGGGAGAAGGAATGTCGTAGGACTTAAGGGAGCGAGAGGTGTAAACCGACTTACAGACGTTCCCTCTAAGGTATCAGACGTTTCTCATCAAGAAAGTCCTTACCATAAGACGGGGGAGACTTAAGTTCTCCTCGTCTTCCGATGATTTGCCGCATAAGAAACCTTGGCCTCAGGTTTCTAGACCCTTAAAGCGCAAGTCAGTCCCTTCAGGACAGGTCCAGCGTCCTGGCTGTAGCCATTGGGGCAGCTCTGACCACTTTCAGTCATCGGATGGCTGTTCGCCTGTTAAGCGAAAGCGTGACACGGAGTCCGAGGGTCTCGTTAGGTGCGATGATTTGCATGCACAGGCGTTGCCGACGTCACGGCCCGTTCCGGCTCCTGTTGACCCAAAGTGGATTGTCCTGCAGGACATGCAGTCTAAACTTTTATCTTTAATGGAGGTTTATGAGCATGAGCAGGTTCGTAAAGATCCTTTGCTTGCGGTTCGCCAGTCCGACAAGCGTGACTCTGGCCTTCAGCCGCCTAAACGAGTGTTTTCTCGTCCTTATGATGTTAGCGCTAACGTTATCAGTGCTGTTTAACGCGATTCTGATCGTGTTCCTCGTCATTCACGTCAGTCACGTGACGTGGAACCCCTTTTGCCGCAGACACAAGGTGACGTTCAGCAACTGTCGCCGCAGTCTCGAAGTGACGTTCGTCGGCCGACTCCGTTGCCTCGACGTGACGTTGAACGTCAGTCACCGCAGTCGGGTGTTGTTTTTCCTGCTCAGACCCTACAGTCAATGCAGTCCCGACGTGATGTCGAACGGCAGTCGACTCAGGCTATTGTTATTTGCCAGTCACAAGACTTTCAGTCTTTGCAGCCTCGGCGTGACGTCGTTACCTCAGCTGTTGCTGCGGCTCCGTCGCATGTTGACATAGCCTGTCATGCGTTGCCTCCTCGGCATGTCTCTCAGTATCGCGAGACTCGGCCGTTGTCGGATGAGGAAGTCGTTGATCCCCTTCCAACTGATGTTCCTTTGGGGACTTTTTCGGATGGAGAGGAGCCTAGGGTTGCTCAGCCCTCTCTTGATTTTAAGAAGATCATGCTAATTTTTAAGGATCTTTTTCCTGATCATTTTGTGTCTGCTGCTCCTCGTTCGCCCCCATCGGAGTTCACGCTGGGCCTAGCTTCTTCGACTCCGTCGTTCACGAAGTTAGTGCTCTCTCGCTCTTCTAAGAGAGCTTTGCGTTTATTGGGCGACTGGTTAATGACCAGGAGGAATTTGGGGAAGTCAGCTTTTGCTTTTCCCCCTTTCAAACTGGCTTCTCGTGCGAGCGTCTGGTATGACACGGGAGAAGTTCACGGCTTGGGAGTGCCTGCCTCTGCCCAGGGAGACTTCTCAAGCCTCGTAGACTCTCCTCGTCGTCTGGCCATGAGACGCTCGAAGGTTTGCTGGTCCTCTTCAGACCTAGATCATCTCCTCAAAGGAATTTATCGGGCCCTTGAGGTTTTCAACTTTTTGGATTGGTCGCTGGGAGCCTTGAGTAGGAAGATCTCGTCAGCAGACCGTGATGTCTCTGTTCAAATTATGTCCTGCATGGACAAGGCTATTAGAGATGGCTCTAATGAACTTGCTGCTACTTTCACAGCAGGGGTTCTTAAGAAGAGAGAGAGACTTTGTTCTTTCCTGTCTGCAGGTGTCACTCCTTGTCAAAGGTCAGAACTGCTCTTTGCGCCATTGTCTTCTGCCCTGTTCCCGCAGCAGCTTATTAGAGATATCGCAGCGTCTCTTGTACAGAAGGACACTCATGATTTGATGGCCACGTCTGCTCGAAAGGCTGTACCTTCGTCCTCTTATGTCAACAGACCTAAATTTGAAACTCCAGCGACAAGGTTTATCCCGCCTTTTCGTGGCAGAGCTCCCAGTAAGGGAGGCTCTCGTGCCGATAGTAAGCGGGGTAAGAAGAGAGGATCTAAATCCTCCCGTGGCAGAGTCTGACTTCCCACGTCCTCAGAAAGCAGTAGGGGCCAGATTGACCAACTTCTGGCAGGCCTGGGAGAGGAGGGGTGCAGACCGGGAGTCTGTTTTGTTGCTAAAGGAGGGTTACAAAATCACTTTTGTACGGAGACCTCCTCTAGTAAACGATCCGATAGACCTCTCTCCCAGGTATCGAGAGGAGTCAAAGAGACAGGCATTACATCTGCAGGTGTCTCAGTTGTTAGAGAAGGGGGCGGTGGTGAAAGTCTCGGACCTTCAATCCCCAGGTTTTTACAACCGTCTCTTCCTGGTTCCAAAGAACACAGGAGGTTGGAGGCCAGTGCTGGATGTCGGTGCTTTCAACGTTTTTGTTGTCAAAACAAAGTTTACGATGGAGACCACCAAATCCGTTCTAGCAGCAGTCAGAGAGGGGGACTGGATGGTCTCTCTCGACTTGCAGGATGCGTACTTCCACATTCCGATACATCCAGACTCTCAACCTTATCTGAGGTTTGTATACAGGAATGTGGTGTACCAATTCCGAGCACTGTGCTTCGGCCTCAGCCCTGCTCCTTTTGTTTTTACGAGGCTCATGAGAAATGTAGCAAAGTTCCTACATTTGTCGGGGATCAGAGCCTCCCTGTACCTGGACGACTGGTTACTCAGAGCGTCGTCCCGTCATCGCTGTCTGCAGGACCTACAGTGGACTTTGGATCTTGCGAAGGAGTTGGGCCTCTTGGTGAACATGGAGAAGTCACAGCTGACTCCCTCCCAAACGATTCTCTATTTGGGGATGGAGATACAGAGTCTAGCTTTTCGGGCTTTTCCGTCTTCCAACAGGATCGAGCAGGCTTTGCTCAAAGTCCGTCTCGTGCTAGAGAAAAACGGTTTCTCTGTGAGAAGCTGGATGAGCCTCCTAGGGACGCTTTCATCCCTGGAACAGTTTATCTCTCAAGGGAGACTTCACCTATGCCCTCTCCAGTTCCACCTAGACTCCCATTGGAACAAGGAGAAAACTTTGGAGGCGGTCTCGATTCCGATCTCCTAACCAGTCAAGACTTGCCTGGCCTGGTGGGACAGGAATATAAGACTTCGAGAAGGTCTGTCTCTGGCAGCCAAGAACCCAAACCATGTGTTATTTTCAGACGCGTTGGATTTGGGTTGAGGGGCGACTCTGGACAGTCTGGAATGCTCGGGTCTTTGGGCGGCAGACCAGAGGAGCCTTCACATCAACTGCAAGGAGCTGTTGGCAGTCCATTTAGCACTGAGGAGTTTCGAGAGTCTGCTTCGAAACAAGGTGGTAGAAGTGAATGCAGACAATACCACGGCCTTGGCTTACATCTCGAAGCAAGGAGGCACTCACTCCCACGCTCTTTTCGTCATCGCAAGGGACCTCCTCATTTGGTCAAAAGATCGAAACATCTCGCTTTTGACGAGGTTCGTCCAAGGGAAGTTGAACGTCTTGGCGGACTGTCTCAGTCGAAGAGGTCAGGTGATCCCTACAGAGTGGACGCTCCACAAGGATGTGTGCAAGAGTCTTTGGATGACTTGGGGTCAACCCACCATCGATCTCTTTGCGACCTCGTTGACCAAAGGGCTCCTGACTTATTGCTCTCCAGTCCCAGATCCAGAGGCGGCCCACATAGATGCCTTTCTGTTGGACTGGTCTCACCTGGACGCTTACGCCTTTCCACCGTTCAAGATCCTCAACAAGGTGTTGCAGTAGTTCGCCTCTCACGAAGGGACCAGGTTGACGTTGGTTGCTCCCCTCTGGCCCGCGAGAGAGTGGTTCACAGAGGTACTTCTATGGCTGGTAGACGTTCCAAGGAGTCTGCCTTTGCGGATGGATCGCTTACGGCAGCCTCACGTAAAGAGACTTCATCAAAGCCTCCCCGCGCTTCGTCTGACTGCCTTCAGACTATCGAAAGACTCTCAAGAGCTCGAGGATTTTCGAAGGAGGCAGCTAGAGCGATCGCGAGGGCTAGAATATCCTCTACCATCAAGATCTACCAGTCAAAGTGGGAGGTATTTAGAGAGTGGTGCAAGTCCTCCTCTGTTTCCTCCTCCAGTACCTCTGTAGCGCAGATTGCGTATTTTCTCCTATATCTGAGAAACGGTCGCTCCCTCTCTGCATCCACCATTAAAGGCTACAGAAGCATGCTAGCTTCTGTGTTCAGGCATAGAGGCTTGGATCTTTCGAATAACAAAGATCTCCAAGACCTCCTTAAGTCTTTCGAGACCTCTAAGGAGCGTCGTATTTCAACTCCTGCTTGGAACTTGGACGTAGTCCTACAGTTCCTAATGTCAGACAGGTTTGAGCCTTTAAATTCAGCCTCCCTGAAGGATCTGACCCTCAAGACACTTTTTTTGGTTAGCTTGGCTTCGGCTAAAAGGGTCAGTGAGATCCATGCTTTTAGTAAGAACATCGGCTTCTCGACGAATAAAGCAATATGTTCTCTTCAACTTGGTTTTTTTGGCCAAGAATGAACTTCCGTCTCGTCCTTGGCCTAAATCTTTTGAAATACCTTGTCTTTCGGAGATCGTAGGTAATGAAGTAGAAAGAGTGCTGTGCTCCGTTAGAGCTTTTAAGTTTAATTATCTAGGACTAAACCAATACGAGGTTGTTCTGAGGCTTTATGGTGCTCCGTTAAGAAGCCCTCGTTGCCCATGTCTAAGAATGCGTTATCTTACTTTGTTAGACTTTTAATCCGGGAGGCACATTCTCATCTAAGTGAGAAGGATCGTAGTTTGCTTAAGGGCAAGGCTCACGAAGTTAGAGCGATAGCGACTTCGGTGGCATTTAAGCAAAATAGATTCCTTCCAAGTATTATGGACGCGACCTTTTGGAGGAGCAAGTCGGTGTTCGCTTCATTTTACTTGAAAGACATCCAGACTCTTTATGAGGACTGCTACACACTGGGTCCATTCATTGCAGCGAGTGCAGTAGTGGGTGAGGGTTCTACTACTACATTCCCTTAATCCCAATATCCTTTTAATCTACTCTTGAAATTTTTAATCTTGTCTTGGGTTGTACGGAAGACTAAGAAGTCTGTCGCAATCTTTTTGATTTGGCGGGTGGTCAAAATGTTGTTTCTTGAGAGCGCCCAGATTAAGGGTATTGATTAGGTCCTGTTATAGGGGTGTTTGCCCTGGATATAACAGTTCCTGGGAGTCTTTCAGCATCCTAAGAGGATGGGTGGGCTTCGTGAGGAAAGTGGACTAATGAGGCAGGTTAATCATCAGAGTCAGCTTCCTTACCAGGTACCTATACTTAAGTTTGTTTTTATGAAATATTTGTCAAAAACTCTTGAGCATATATGCCTTTATTGTTATAATACTGGTCTCTACCCACCACCATGGGTGTGAATCAGCTATTTATATATTTACTGGCTAAGTTTAATATTTAAAAATGATATTTTCATTGTAAAATAAATTTTTGAATATACTTACCCGGTGAATATATAATATTAAAGGCCCTCCCTTCCTCCCCGATAGAGACCCTACGGACTGAGAAAAACTGGAGTGGTTGAGAAGTATATGCGGTATCTGGCCGATAGTCGGCGCTGGTGGGCACACCCGCAACCTTCATGGCGATCGCTCGCGAGTTTTTTGGAATCTGTCGGGCCGTCGGAGACGTCAGCTATTTATATATTCACCGGGTAAGTATATTCAAAAATTTATTTTATAATGAAAATATCATATTAACAAAAGGCAATCATTCAGTTTACTTATCGTCCATGACCGAACACCAAAACAAAACAGATTCGACTATTTCTACAGGGCAGAACACTATAGGAGTAGTAGTATACAGTAGTGTACTTACACCTATACAGTAAAGTACTTCTAAACAGTAAGTAATACATAAAAAGATTCCTTATATGTATTCCTTTCGTGGGGTCTGCACACCAGTGATGCCATTTTGTGATATTTGGTATATCTCCTCCTTTTTGAACAAACATACCCGGTAGTTACATATAAAGCTTACGTCCCTGATGTCACGGCAGGAAATTCAAAACTCACGCCAATCGCCGATTGGATAGCCAGGTGTACCACCCCTGCGCCCTAGCGAGGTACCTGGGAACCATTCTAGGAACCCTTATATATTCCATGCCTCTAGTCTCTTAGAGGGAGGAGGGTGGGACTTAAATTATATATAATGGATAGCCAGGTGTACCACCCCTGCACCCTAGCGAGGTACCTGGGAACCATTCTAGGAACCCTCATATATTCCATGCCTCTAGTCTCTTAGAGGGGAGGAGGGTTGGACTTGAATTATATATAACTACCAGGCAAGTATGTTGAAAAATTTATTTCATAATGAAAATACCATTTTTTAGCATTTCTCTTTGTTTTTATTAGTAATTTTTTAGCATTTCTCTTTGTTTTTATTAGTAAGGTAAGTGAAACACATGGTCAGAAGTAAAATATTAGTCTTTCATGTTTTTCAGATAATTTGTGCCTCTCTGTACATTATTATTCAGGCTTCTGTTGCCGATATACTTACGCCTTTACACAGCAGTCAGACTCGGACGTCGTGAGGGAGCCAGTCGAACTGAGCGTCTAGATCGCGGACGCCTTAGTTCCGATCATAAGGATTGCGAGCGTCTTAGTTCTGAGCGTCAAGCGTTGAAACAATGTGACGCCAGACGTGATGATCTTGGGCCCCTTGACGCCAGAAGTCAGGGCCTTAAGAAGTTGGCTCCTGATATCCAAGACGTCTCTACTTTGGTTAGAGCTTTGTCGGAGGAAAGGATCAACCATCATCTTTCCCCTACTGAACTGTTAGAGTAATTCTCGGAAGGAGAAGATCCTAAGACCCTTCATCCTTCAGATGACCTAAAGAAACTCATGAGAGTTTTCATGGAAGAGTTTCCGGATTGTTTTGTGCCTGTTGCTCCTCGTTCACTGCCTTCAGAATTTACGCTAGGGTAGGCGTCGAAGGAGTCTCTTTTTACAAAGATGGTTCTGTCTCGATCATCAAAGAGAGCTTTGAGGATGTTGGGAAACTGGATGCAGTCCTTAAAGGACCAGGGAAAGACGTCTTTTTCTTTTCCCTCGGCTAGATTGGCCTCCAGGTCTAGTGTGTGGTACGAGACGGGAGAAGTTCTCGGCTTGGGAGTTCCTGCCTCTGTCCAAGGAGACTTTTCGAGTCTAGTAGACGCTCCTCGTCGGATGGCCATGAGAAGGACCAAAATACTCTGGTCAATGTTAGAGCTTGATCATCCTCTCAAAGGCGTCTTCAGAGCTTTCGAAGTATTCATTTTCCTTGTCGGGACTCAGGGAGCCTTGAGGAAGAAGTTTTCTCCCTTGAATGATGTGGACACTGATAGTCTCAGCCTCATTTTGCCAGGCATGGATAAAGCCTTAAGGGACGGTTCCAATGAGTTGGTAGCCCTTTTCTCAGTGGGGGGTCCTTCAGAAAAGAGCCCAGATGTGTTCTTTTCTGTCCATTGGGGTTACACCCATTCAGAAGTCAGAATTGAGGTACACACCTTTTTCAATATTAAACTTAGCCGGTGATCATATAAGCTGTCAGCTCTGCTGCCCGACAGAAAAACCTAAGGACAAAATATGCCAGCGATCGCTATACAGGTAGGGGGTGTTCATCAACAGCGCCATCTGTCGAGCAGGTACTCAAGTACTCCCAGTAAACACAGAACCAATTTTCTCTCTGTCGTGCCACCGGCAAGACCTACTAAATACGCTGTTGCTTTCTGTATTGATTTTCACGTTTTTGGTGAAGTATTCATTTCTGGTTATTAGCTTTCGCTGTGCAGAGGTTATCTTCAATACTTCCTTGCATTCTTTGATTGAATTTTGGATTATTTGTTGACGACTTGGATAGATTTTGAATTCCCCCTTTGACTAATTCAAGATGTCTGACCCTTCTCAAGTCCCCATATACAGGAAGTGTAGTGCTAGGGACTGTTCAAGGCGTCTTCCGAAGGCCTCTATCGATCCGCACACCATTTGTTCCAATTGTCGGGGTAAAACCTGTCAATTGGAAGATCGATGTGAGGAATGCGTTGGGCTTTCGGAATTCGATTTTCAAGAATTCCTGAAATATTCACGTAGGCTAGAGAGAGATAGAGTCAGGAGGAGTTCGTCTCGCTCAGTTGATTTTTCCTCTCCCCATGCCCCACAACCTATTCCTTCCCCTGTAGTGGTTACTCCCGATCCCCCTTCTAGCACTCATCAACCTTCGATGGCAGATATGATGCGTGCCATCCAGGCTCTGGGTGAGAGAGTCGAGTCATTGGCGAATGACCGCAACCAACTCATGGCAGACGTCAGGGAGTTGAAGGGTAAGAGTGCAGTGGGAAGTGAAGTGAGTGTTAGTGCAGTGAAAAGTGTTAGTGTTGTGCATGAGGGTGCGTCTGTTCGTGCCTGTCGTCCTCCCAGTCCGGGATCTCTTGCAAGCTCCCAAGCCCAGGGGAGAAGCAATGTCGTACGACCAAAGGGTTCGACAGGCTTTAATCAGCGGACAGACGTTCCCTCCGTGGTTTCGGACGTATCTTTCCTAGATCGCCCCACCCACAAGAAGACGAGTGAGCCCGTTCATTCCTCGTCTGCGGAAGAGGTTTCACGCCAGAAACGATGGACCAAGGTCTCACGGCCTCTCAAACGCAAGGTCCCTTCCGCGCAAGTCCAACGGCCCAGGTGTAGCCACTGGGTCAGTTCGGACTCGCTGCAGTCTTCCGACGACTGCACACCTCCTAAGAGAGGCAAAGTGGTACCGCAACAGGCAGTAACACCGTCTGTTGCCGCACCTGCTGCTGTAGACCCTAAGTGGTCTTTGCTACAGTCTATGCAGACTCAGTTAGCTTCCTTTATGCAGGAGTATCATGCGGAGAAGGTTGACGCTGCACCCGTTAGCCTACAACCAACCACGGTTGTGCGTCCAGTAGACGCTGAGGCTACCTGCTCCCGCACTCCAGCTGTGAGAGTTCCACCACCCATGCGCAGTCGACCCTGCCAGACGCATGTTGACGTTCACCGACGCACGGAACCCTCCGTTGACGTTCGCGTGTTACCACAACAACAGGAGGGTGGAGTTAAGTTGCCGTGTTTTGACGCTGTGCGTCAACCTCCGCAACCCACTGTGGTTTCCGCTACTCGACCGCAGCAGTCAGGAGTAGACGCTTTGCGTCCCCACACAGCCATGGTTGTTGCCAGCTCACAGACTGACCAACAGTTCCATGACGTTGGGTCCAGTGCAGCCACGCATGCACCCGTGCTGCCGGACTCAGCCGACCAGCTTATTCCTACTCCTTTGACGCTTCCTCCTCAAAATTCAGACGATGGACTCTCTGATGATGACGATGCTGCACATCTTGACGACCCGCACACGGACATCGACGAACCCAAGACCACGCCTCCCTCCTTGGACTTTAGAAAAGTGCTTGCACTGTTCAAGGATTTATATCCTGATCAGTTTGTGTCTGCAGCACCTCGCTCTCCTCCCTCTGAGTTCGTTTTAGGCACGCAGTCATCCGCACCTGCCTTTACGAAGCTCGTCCTCGCCCGCTCGTCCAAGAGAGCTTTAACAGTGCTGGGAGATTGGTTGCAGTCCAAAAAGCAACTTGGGAAGTCAGCCTTCATGTTTCCCCCTGCCAAGCTTGCTTCCAGATCTAGCGTCTGGTATGCCACGGGAGAAGTTCTCGGCTTGGGAGTTCCTGCCTCTGCCCAGGGCGACTTCTCAAGTCTTGTAGACTCTCCCCGCAGGCTGGCCATGAGACGCTCCAAGATTTGTTGGACTCCTTCGGATTTGGACCATCTGATGAAAGGAGTCTTTCGAGCGTTCGAAGTTTTCAACTTTTTGGACTGGTGTTTGGGAGCGTTGAGCAGGAAGACCTCCCCTTCTGACAAGGAAACTTCCATGCTCATAATGTCCTGCATGGACAAAGCCATACGGGACGGTTCTAGTGAGCTTGCGGCTTCGTTCGTTTCCGGGGTCCTCAAGAAACGGGAACACCTTTGCTCCTTCTTGTCAGCTGGAGTCACCCCATGTCAAAAGTCGGAACTTATGTTTGCTCCTCTCTCGAAGTGCCTCTTCCCTGAGGAGTTGATCAAGGAGATTGCCACCTCCTTGATTCAAAAAGACACCCATGACCTGGTTGCGTCATCCGCACGCAAAGCCACCCCTTTGCCCTCCGTGCCTAGACCCAGGATGGACACTCCAGCGTCAAGGTTCATTCCACCCTTTCGTGGCAGAGCCCCCAGCAGAGGAGGTGCTCGTGCCGAAGGTCAACGTGGGAGCAAGAAGAAGGGTTCAAAGTCCTTTAGAGGCAGAGTCTGACTGCCACCTTCTTCAGACAGCAGTGGGAGCCAGGCTCAAGAACTACTGGCAGGCCTGGGAGAACAGGGGCGCAGACACACAATCTGTGAAGTTACTCAGAGAGGGGTACAAGATTCCATTCTTGCGCAATCCTCCTCTAGCAACAACTCCCATCGACCTCTCTCCCAGGTACAGAGAGGAGGACAAGAGACTAGCTTTGCAGCAAGAAGTGTCTCTCTTACTACAAAAGGGAGCGGTAGTCAAAGTCCGGGACCATCATTCCCCGGGCTTCTACAACCGTCTCTTCTTAGTGGTGAAGAAGACAGGAGGGTGGAGGCCGGTGCTAGACGTCAGTGCTCTGAATGTCTTTGTCACAAAGCAGACGTTCACCATGGAGACGACAAAGTCGGTTCTAGCATCGGTCAGGAAGGAAGACTGGATGGTCTCGTTAGACCTAAAGGACGCTTACTTTCACGTCCCCATCTACCCAGATTCCCAACCTTTACTAAGGTTCGTGTTCGGGAAGGTTGTATACCAATTCCAAGCCCTGTGCTTTGGCCTAAGCACGGCACCTCTTGTTTTTACGAAACTGATGAGGAATATTGCCAAATTCCTACATTTAGCAGACATCAGAGCCTCCCTCTATTTGGACGACTGGCTTTTAAGAGCTTCGTCAAGTCGTCGCTGTCTGGAGAATCTAAAGTGGACTCTGGATCTGACCAAAGAATTGGGTCTCCTGGTCAATATGGAAAAGTCTCAACTCGTCCCATCCCAAACTATAGTGTACCTAGGAATGGAGATTCAGAGTCAAGCTTTTCGGGCTTTTCCATCGGCCCCCAGAATCAGTCAAGCCCAAGAATGCATCCAGAACATGCTAAAGAAGGACCGATGTTCAGTCAGACAGTGGATGAGTCTGATAGGGACGCTTTCATCACTGGACCAGTTCATTGCGTTAGGGAGACTCCACCTCCGACCCCTTCAATTTCACTTAGCTGTTCACTGGAGAAAGGAAAAGACGCTAGAAGCGGTCTCGATCCCTATTTCCGAGAAGATGAAGTCGTCACTGACTTGGTGGAAGGACAACATTCTCCTCAGGGAGGGTCTGCCACTGGCTGTTCAGACCCCCAACCACGTTCTCTTCTCGGACGCATCGGACACGGGCTGGGGTGCGACATTAGACGGTCGGGAATGCTCGGGCACGTGGAATGCGGATCAAAGAGCGTTGCATATCAACTGCAAGGAGCTACTGGCAGTTCATCTGGCCTTGAGAAGCTTCAAGTCCCTCCTTCTAGGCAAGGTGGTGGAGGTGAACTCCGACAACACCACAGCCTTGGCGTACATCTCCAAGCAAGGAGGGACTCATTCGATGACGTTGTACGAGATCGCAAGGGACCTCCTCACCTGGTCAAAAGATCTAAACCTATCTTTAGTAACGAGGTTCATTCAAGGCAACATGAATGTCATGGCAGACCGCCTCAGCCGGAAGGGTCAAATCATCCCAACAGAATGGACCCTTCACAAGGATGTATGCAAGGGACTATGGGCCTTGTGGGGCCAGCCTACCATAGATCTATTTGCAACCTCGATGACCAAGAGGCTCCCAATTTATTGCTCGCCGATTCCGGACCCAGCAGCAGTTCATATAGATGCCTTTCTTCTGGATTGGTCCCATCTAGACCTTTATGCATTCCCCCCGTTCAAGATTGTCAACAGAGTACTGCAGAAGTTCGCCTCTCACGAAGGGACAAGGTTGACGTTGGTTGCTCCCCTCTGGCCCGCGAGAGAATGGTTCACCGAGGTACTGCAATGGCTAGTAGACGTTCCCAGAACTCTTCCTCTAAGAGTGGACCTTCTGCGTCAGCCACACGTAAAGAAGGAACACCCAAGCCTCCACGCTCTTCGTCTGACTGCCTTCAGACTATCGAAAGACTCTCGAGAGCTAGAGGCTTTTCGAAGGAGGCAGCCAGAGCGATTGCTAGAGCAAGGAGGACATCCACTCTTAAAGTCTACCAGTCGAAGTGGGAAGTCTTCCGAAGCTGGTGCAAGTCGGTGTCAGTATCCTCAACCAGTACCTCTGTAACTCAGATAGCTGACTTCCTTTTATACCTAAGGAAGGAAAGATCTCTTTCAGCTCCCACGATCAAGGGTTACAGAAGCATGTTGAGTGCAGTCTTCCGTCACAGAGGCTTAGATCTTTCCAACAACAAAGATCTACAGGACCTCCTTAAGTCTTTTGAGACCTCGAAGGAGCGTAGTTTGGCCACTCCAGGTTGGAACTTAGACGTGGTACTAAGATTCCTTATGTCAGAGAGGTTCGAGCCACTTCAATCAGCCTCCTTTAAAGATCTCACTTTGAAGACCCTTTTCCTCGTCTGCTTAGCAACAGCTAAAAGAGTCAGTGAGATACACGCCTTCAGCAGGAACATCGGATTTTCATCTGAAACGGCTACATGTTCCTTACAGCTTGGTTTTTTAGCCAAAAACGAACTTCCTTCTCGTCCTTGGCCAAAATCGTTCGATATTCCAAGCCTTTCTAATTTGGTTGGAAATGAACGAGAAAGAGTCCTATGCCCTGTTAGAGCTCTTAAGTACTATTTGAGATGTACTAAACCTTTACGAGGACAGTCTGAAGCTTTATGGTGCGCTATTAAGAAACCTTCTTTACCTATGTCGAAGAATGCAGTTTCTTATTATATCAGACTTTTGATTCGAGAAGCTCATTCCCATCTGAATGAGGAGGACCATGCTTTGCTGAAGGTAAGGACACATGAAGTTAGAGCTGTCGCAACTTCAGTAGCCTTCAAACAAAACAGATCTCTGCAAAGTGTAATGGACGCAACCTATTGGAGAAGCAAGTCAGTGTTCGCGTCATTTTACCTTAAAGATGTCCAGTCTCTTTACGAGAACTGCTACACCCTGGGACCATTCGTAGCAGCGAGTGCAGTAGTGGGTGAGGGCTCAACCACTACATTCCCATAATCCCATAACCTTTTTATACTTTCTCTTGAAATGTTTTTTATTGTTGTTTTTTGGGTTGTCCGGAAGGCTAAGAAGCCTTTCGCATCCTTGTTGATTTGGCGGGTGGTCAAATTCTTTTCTTGAGAAGCGCCTAGATTAGAGGTTTTGATGAGGTCCTTTAGTATGGGTTGCAACCCTTCATACTTCAGCTCCTAGGAGTCGCTCAGCATCCTATGAGGATCGCGAGGCTCAGTAAGGAAGACGTACTTAAAAAGGCAGAGTAATTGTTCAAGTCGACTTCCTTACCAGGTACTTATTGATTTTATGTTTGTTATTTTGAATAACTGCTAAAATGAAATACAAAATACTTAGCTCTTAAATGTAAACATATAATGCTGGTCTCTACCCACCCCCCTGGGTGTGAATCAGCTTATATGATCACCGGCTAAGTTTAATATTGAAAAATGTTATTTTCATTAGTAAAATAAATTTTTGAATATACTTACCCGGTGATCATATATTAAAGGACCCTCCCTTCCTCCCCAATAGAGACCCAGTGGACCGAGGAGAAAATTGGTTCTGTGTTTACTGGGAGTACTTGAGTACCTGCTCGACAGATGGCGCTGTTGATGAACACCCCCTACCTGTATAGCGATCGCTGGCGTATTTTGTCCTTAGGTTTTTCTGTCGGGCAGCAGAGCTGACAGCTTATATGATCACCGGGTAAGTATATTCAAAAATTTATTTTACTAATGAAAATAACATTTTTTCTTCCTCTCTTTTCCTCAAGAATTGGTCAAAGAGATCTCTTCCGCTTTAGCCCAAAAGGCCACACAGGATTTAGTGTCTAAAACCGCAAGGAAGGTTCTGCGTACTTCTTTCTGAAGCCGCACAAACAACTGTAGGAGCCAGACTAAACAACCTCTGGCAACTTGGAAGAGGAGAGGAGCAGACCTTTGGTCCGTACAGTTACTAAAGGAGGGTTTCAAAATCTTTTTCCTAGGGAAACCTCCTTTAATAGTAACTCCGATAGATCTCTCTGCCAGATACAGAGAGGAGTCAAAGACACAGGCTATGCAACATCAAATGTCTTTCTTATTGGAAAAGAGGCAATAGAGACCAGTCCTGGATGTAAGTGCTCTTAATGCCTTCGTTCAGAGGACAAAGTTCTCCATGGAGACATTGAAATCAGTCCTAGCAGCAGTAAGAAAGGACAACTGGATGGTCTCTTTAGACCTCCAGGATGTTTACTTCTACACCCCCATTCATCCGAACTTCAAGCAATACTTGAGGCTCGTGTATAAGGAGGAAGTTTTCCAGTTTTGGGGTCTTTGTTTCGTCCTAAGCACCGCCCCTCAAATAGAGGGTGCGTCAGCTAGGACCTGTCGTTCTTCTAGCCATAGACCTCTTCCAAGCTCCCCAACCCCTGGGAGAAGGAATATCGAACGACGAAAGGAAACTAGAGGCGTTAGCGCCCAAGCACTTTCCCCCTCGAGCGTACTTGTTGACACTTCACAGGATGCTCGCCCTCGCCATGTGAAAGGCGAGGTGAAAGTATTTTCGTCCTCCTCGGATGATGCAGCGCCCAGACGTGGCTGGCGTCTTGCATCCAGACCTCTGAAGAGGAAGATTGCCTCTGTCAAACAGCGTCATGTCATGACGCCTCAGGCTTCAGGTTGCAGCCATTGGAGCAGTCTGGAGCATGTCCTACTCGGAGCTCATTCCTACAATCGCTGCCTGGAGGATCTGCAGATGACATTGTGCTTATCAGAAGAACTGGGTCTTCTGATAAACAGAGACAAGTCTCAACTGACACCATCCCAAGAGATCATTTATTTGGGGATGGAGCTTCAGAGTCAAGTTTTTTCAGGCTTTTCCATCTGCCTCAAGGACGGAGCAAGCCCTGTTAAAGTTCTTTGCCTTCTAGTGAAACGGAAGTGTTCTGTGAGAGTGGAGGAGTCTGTTGAAACCCTCTCCTCGTTGGATCAGTTTGTCTCCCTGAGAAGACTGAATCTTCGCCCTCTTCAGTTCCACCTCAAACCCCATTGGAACAAGGGAAAGGAAATAGAGACAAAATGCATCCCCATTTCGGAATCCGTAGAAGTTGCCTTCAGTGGTGGAATGAGCCGGTCAAACTTCTAGAAGGTCTTTCCTTGGAACAGAGGCATAAACCAGAAGGAGCTGTTGGGAGTCCTGTTGGCCCTCAGAAGCTTCGAAAGGTCAGTACTGACCAGAGTGGTGCAGGTCAACGCCGACAACACTACAGCGTTGGCCTACATAGCCAAACAAGGTGGAACCCACTCAAGGTCATTTTACGAGACAGAGTTCTTCTTTACTGGACAAAAGAGAAGAATGTAACCCTTGTAACAAGGTTTTATTCAGGGGGAAAAGAACGTGATGACAGAGTCTCTCGGTAGGAGAGGTCAAGTTTTGTCCACAGAATGGACACTTCATCAAGAGGTCGGCTAAAACCTGTGGCGGATTTGGGGTCGTCCTTGTGTAGACCTGTTCGCAACCTCGAAGATGAATAGGTTAGAGACATACTGCTCCCCAGTGCCAGATCTCGAAGCAGTCCACATAGACGCTTTTCTTTTTAGATTGGTCTCACCTGGAGGTGTATGCATTCCCTCCGTTCAAGATTGTACACAAAGTGACGCAAAAAATTCATGTCACAAGAGGGAACCAGATTGACTCTAGTGGCCCCCTTTTAGCCCTCAAGAGAGTGGTTCACAAAGGAACTAGAATGGATGGTGGACAACCCGAGAAGCCTTCCATTAAGAGGAGATCTACTCAAACAACCCCACTTGGAAAGATACCATCAAAACCTCCAAGCTCTTCGTCTAACTGCCTTCAGACTATAGAAAAACTCACAAGAGCTAGAGGTTTTTCGAAGGAGGCAGCTAGAGCGATTGCAAGAGCAAGGAGGTCTTCTACCATTAAGGTTTTTAGAGAATGGTGCAGAGTCACCTCTTGTTTTCTCTTCCAGTACCCCTGTGACTCAGATTGCTGACTTCCTGTTATACGTTAGAAGGAAACGTAGGTTTTCATCTTCTTCCATCAAGGGATACAGGAGCATGCTAGTGGCCTTCTTCAGGCATAGAAACTTGGACCTTTCTAATAATAAAGGCTTACAGGATCTTCTTAATTTCTTGAGACATCTAAGTAATGGCACCAGGAATCACCAGCTTAGAATCTGGATATAGTCCTGAAGTTCCTAATGAGTGACAGGCGTGAGCCCTTGCACTCAGCCTCATTTAAGGACCTCACTATGAAGACTCTCCTTTTGGTCAATCTGGCGACAGCTAAAGGGGTCAGTGAGATTCATGCCTTCAACAAAAACATAGGCTTTAGAGATAACAAAGCTATCTGCTCTTTGCAGCTAGGTTTTCTTGCTAGAATGAACGCCCTTCTTAACCCTGGCTCATGGCTTTTTGAGATTCCAAATCTTTCAGATGTGGTTCGTGAGGAATTGGAGAAGGTCCTGTGCCCAGTAAGAGCCCTGAAGTTCTACCTGGAAAGAACGAAAGAGTTACGAGACAAGTCAGAAGCTCTTTGGTGCTCGGTCAAGAAGCCTTTGTTACATATGTCGAAGAATGAACTATCCTTCTTCATCATGCTTTTAATAAGAGAGGCTCATTCACATTGTAGTGAGGCACACCCCAAGCTTTTGAAGGTCAAGACACATGAAGTTAGAGATGTGGCAACTTCCGTAGTCTTCAAGCAGAATAGTTCTTTACAAAGCATGAACACAACCTTCTGGAGGAGTAAATCTGTGTTCACCTCACACTATTTGAAATGTGTCCAGACTCTTTATGAGGACTGCTACACTCTGGAACCATTCATAGTAACGAGTGCAGTAGTGGGGGAAGGTTCTACCACTACATTCCCGTAACCTAATACCCTTTTCTTCTCTTGGAACTCTTGTATTTTTATGGTTGTTCGTGGAGATTGGACGGCAATCTTCCACAATCATTGATTTTAGTCAGGTGGTCAGTTTGTTCCTTGAGAGCGCCCGGATTAATGGTATTGGAGGAGGTCTGGTCACATAGAGGTTTTTAGACTGGTTTGACAGCTCCTAGAGGTCTTCAGCCCCCTGGGTGGATCGCTGGATCTCGTAAGGAAAGCGGACATAATGAAAGAATTCATTGAAGTCAGCTTCCTTATCAGGTACGAACCCTTAAGCTTGTTTATTAACTCTTAAGTAAATTCCAACAATGTTGGCTGTCTCTGACCCTCCACCAAAGGTGTCAATCAGCTATATATATAACTACCGGGTAAGTCAGATGTTTGAAAATGATATTTTCATAATAAAATAAAAATATATTTTTATGTGGGGTTTTCATCTAAATAATTATATATTTTTTTATCTTTAAATAATTTTATATATTTTTTGTATTTTTTATTTATACTTTTTAATATTCTATATATTTTCAGAAGAATACCAAATCCCAGAAGCAGCCCAAAATCCCCATTTACTGAAAAAATAACATTGTTCCGTAACTGGAATACAAACCATGCTATTCAATAGTGGTATTACTTTCGGCATAGCTGAAATGACAAGCCATTAATTTTTAGCAAGGGTTTACTACCCACACCATTAGTTAGCGGGGGTAGGGAAGGGTAGCTTGATCACCCCCCCCCCCCCCTCACACACCTGTGCTTGAGCTCAATTTCCTCTCGGCTCGGATGGTAGTCGGACGTGTCCGCTCTCATCCTCGCCGGCATTTGGCAGCCATTTAATGCTTTTGTCTTTTCTTTTTCTTTTTCTAGTTCTGTACAGTATGTGAAGTTGGCGTCTGCGATCCTGCGCACCTGTCCTGGATTACCCGACTGCCCCTGTGGAACATTCATGTCGGCAGTCGAGACTGATCCTCACGCCCTTTGTCCCTCTTGTAGGGGCCAACGGTGTGATAACAACAGGTGTAGGGAGTGGTCTACCTCCCAGTGGGAGGGGTTTTCGCGACGACGGAAGTCCAAACGGGATATTTCTCCTTCAAAGGTTTCTTTGAAAGGAGAAAAACCCAAGGCCTTTTCTTCCATTGCCCAAACCTCCTCTGAAGCTCCCACTCGGTCGGTCTCTTTCGAGAGACCGTCGAGTGGTAGCGTAGACCGATGTACTGTTTACCAACCTCGGGGCTCGAGAGACGACGTTGCTTCCCCTAGCGAAGTAGCTCCACCTCTCCCCCCGGAGGAGGAAATGTCACTAACCTTATTTCAGCTTTGGTCCTCCTTGGGGCTTACGGGTTTGCCCTCCAAGGAGGTTTTCCTTAACTACGTACGATTGGGTGCCGCTGTCAAGCAATCGCCGTCACCGTCAAAGGGTGATCCTCTGTCTCTTGTCGACGTTGTGGTGTCAGAGGTATCCAATGCGGTATCACCCATCACCTCGGCCTCTTCAAACCCTATGGTAGCTGACGGCTTAGTTTCTCCCGTTCCTGTTCAACCTACGAGGTAGAAACTAAGTCCATCGTCAGTCTCTCCTGTTAGTGTTTGTTTTCCCTTTGGGGAGTTCACTTACAGAGAATCCTCTTCGGAGGACTGCAGAAGGTCAGCTTGCTGATCCAACGGCCCCCAGAGGGCGCATTCGTCAGAAGGCTCGCCTTCCTCTTTGCCATAGAGGCCTTCCTTCACCTGCAGTGAGGACGCGCCTCTTTGGTTCAACACCTTTGATGCAGTCTACCGCAGAGGAGCCTCGAGACCAGAGACCTATCACCAATCACTGGTCCTGGACCTCTCTGCAGATCGTTTGCGATCTCCTTCAGTGGAAGGTCGTCCTTTTAAAGGACACGTCGACCTTCCATCCAACATACCTGCCGACCTGCCATCACCTTTTCTACATGAGCCTAACAAGGGTTCACCTAAGCACGCTAAGGCGCGCCAACCAGATACGCGCCAACGAAACCTGACGATTGCTTTTTAGTAGCTCGTCAGGCCCCATCACTAAACCCCAACACAGGGCATCAAGGGCGTACGCGCAAACATGCGCATACGTCCCAACAGGAGCAAAGCTCCATCACGCGTTATGTGCGCCCTCATGCGCATACGCGCACACACTCTCTTGCGTGCCAGGTCTTGCCTGAGTCTACAAGCAAACATTTTCCTGCGCGCCCACCCCCAGCTGCACACCAACACACTGATGCGCGCCATCAACCTCTTGCCCTCCAGTGCTCTCCCGCGCGCCATCAGTCTCCTGCCCGCGCGCAAACACGCCCAACATGTAACTCACCTGCCCGCCCACAGTCTCCTGCGCGCGCCAGCAATTTCCCGTGCAAGATCCCCAATATTCTCCCTCGCGCGAACGCCATTATTCTCCTTCGCGCGAACGCCATTATTCTCCTTCGCGCGAACGCCATTATTCTCCCTCGCGCGAATGCCATTATTCTCCCTCGCGCGAACGCCATTATTCTCCCTTGCGCGAGTGTTAATATCCTCCCGCGCGCGAGACTGCTGAACTACGTACGGCAAGGTCGCCATCGCCTCATTCCCCTCCCCGCAAACGCATACCACCGCGCATTGGGGGGGAAGGGAAACATCTAGAGGGGTCCAGGATCCCAAAGCCACCACAGGCGAACCCACCAATGATGAGGACTCCTCCCAGGGATCCTTCAATTCCTGTCCCTTAAAGGGTATGTCTGACAGCGCATCTGTCAGCCAACAGCCCTGGTTTGGTGCGCTGCTCAGAGCCGTAACGCAGGCTTTCAAGCCTGTCTTCTCTGAATTGGGACTCGGATCCATGGCTTCTACCCCTTTGAAGAGAAAAAGAGGAGTTCCAGACGCTGTCACTTCCTCAAGGGCGAAACTGACTCCACGCAGACCTTCGAGGCAGAGTCCTTCCTTTCCTCAGACTGCCTCTCCTTCCCTTTCGGACGAAGATTTCCCGTCCCCAGGGGAATCACGCGAAGAGAGACTTTCCCCCTTCGCACCAATGGGGGAAACCTTTCCTCGCGCCGAGGGGCCTACTCAATCGGGGATTGAAAGGAACATGCCACCCTTGTCCATGTTGGAGACCTACATCCTTCCTAGGAAGGAATCTAAGGACTCCAAAACATTGCCGAAGTCCTCTACTAGGACTAGGATGGAGCCAGCTAGCCACTCAGGGAACGTCCGCGACTCTCCCCAAGAAGAGCCTTTGGGGACAGAAGGAGACTTCGCTGCAAGTCTTACAACAGGAGGAGACCAGCAAGAGTCAGAACATGCATTTTGGCAAGTTCTGACTCTAATGAGGGCTCTCAACGGGTTTTCCAACCCAGAGATCCCTCCTCGAGAGGGCAAGGACACGGTCTTGGACCGTGTCTTTGGTACTCAGAAACCCTCCAAGACCAGTGCAGCACTGCCCTGGTCTCAAGGGGTTAAGAGTACCAGGGACAAGATCTCACTACAGCTCTCCGGGATGTCCTCCTCCAACCGTTCCAGTGCCACCAACAAGCTCCTCCCACCTCCTCGCGTACAGCAGAGGAGGTACTTCGAGATCCTTAAGGAGCCTTGTTTAGCTCTTCCTCTTCACCACTCGCTGGAAGAGCTAACCAGGGGAGTCCCTCTTGAGAGAGACTCCAACCGGCAGGTCTCGTTCTCGGCAGCTGAGATCCTCAACCAGGAGAAAGTTGCAAAGTGTGCTATGCAAGCCACTTCGTGGCTCGATATCTGGTTGGGGACCTTAGGTATCCTGATATGTTCTGAGGATTTCTCCAAAGAATGTACCAGGAAAGCTATGGAAACCTTCCTTCTTTCAGGTACTCGCACGATCGAGTTTCTGGCCCACCAAGTCTCGAACTTGTGGGCAAATACCATCCTGAAACGTCGGGATGCAGTAGCTGAGAGATTCCATCAGAAGGTCCCTAGCACCGAGATCAATAGGGTCAGACATTCCTCCTTAAAGAGATCCGTCTTGTTCGAGCCTAAGGATGTGGAACATGCTGCTGAGAGGTGGAGGAAGTCTCATCAAGACTCCCTCCTTCATAGGGCTTTAACATCCAAGCCCTATAAGCCTCCAGCACCACAGCAGTCCCGTCCAGTCAAAACCACGAAGACGACAACAGCAGCGAAGACCTTGGTGTCTAAGCCCTTTCCTGTCAAAGAAAGGAAAGGCAAAAGGTCCTCCAGGGGAGGCAAGAATCCTAGAGGGAGCAGCCGATGCCACAAACACTAGGATAGGCAGTCCCCCTGCATGTCCACCAGTGCGGGGATGCCTACAAAGTTGCTCAAACAGGTTGAAGCAACTCGGGGCCGATTCTTGGACAATTTCCGTGATCAGTCTAGGATATCGCGTCCCGTTCATAACATCTTTACCTCCCCTGACGGCGAATCCAATTTCATTGAACTCCCTTGCCATGGGATCGGCAAGGGGGCAAGCCCTTCTGGCAGAAGTCCAGACCCTGTTGAAGAAGGGCGCTCTCCAAGAGGTCTGCGACAGATCTCCTAGCTTCTTCAGTCGACTCTTTCTTGTAAAGAAGACGTTTGGAGGCTGGAGACCAGTCAACGACCTCTCAGCTCTGAACAAGTTTGTCAAACAAACTCCGTTCAGCATGGAGACGGTGGACACGGTCAGACTAGCAGTAAAACAGCAAAACTTAATGTGCACACTGGACCTAAAGGACGCGTACTTCCAAATCCCAATCAATCCGTCTTCAAGGAAGTACTTAAGATTCAGCCTAGACAACAGAAAGTACCAGTTCAAGGTGCTGTGCTTCGGTCTCTCCACAGCACCACAAGTCTTCACCAGAGTGTTCACCCTAGTATCATCTTGGGCACACAGGATTGGCATCCGTCTCCTCCGTTATCTGGACGACTGGTTAATCCTAGCAGACTCGGTATCAACCCTTCTTCAACTTCGAGACAAACTTCTGAGACTGCCAAGATCTGGGGATCATGGTAAATCTCGAGAAGTCTTCACTGCTTGCCACTCAAAGACTGGTATACATAGGCATGATTATAGACACCAATCTCCACAAAGCCTTCCCATCAGACGACAGGATAGCAAGGCTGAGGAAGGTCGCAAGATCTTTTCTCATATGAGAAGAACTTCCAGCCCAGTCGTGGTTACGTCTCCTCGGTCACCTTTCATCACTGGCCCGTCTAGTTCCCAATGGTCGCCTCAGGATGAGATCCCTCCAGTGGCGACTCAAGTCCCGGTGGAATCAAGCGTACGACTCCCCGGACATCCAGATCCCCATGGGACCTGCTGAACTGACGGATCTCCAGTGGTGGGTGGTAGACGAGAACCTACGAAAAGGAGTGGATCATCTCGTCCTCCCCCCCAATTTGATGCTGTTTTTGGACGCTTCAAAAAAAGGGTGGGGGTCCCACGTGCTGTACCACACGACCTCAGGCCTCTGGTCAGAGTCAGAAAAGTACCTCCACATAAATCTCCTAGAGATGAAGGCTGTCTTTCTGGCCCTTCAACAGTTCCAAAAGTACCTGGTAAGTCACTCTGTGGTGGTGATGAGTGACAGCACCACAATAGTGGCCTACATCATCAAACAAGGAGGTACTTTTTAGTAGCAACTATTCGATCTAGCAGTAGAGATACTGACATTGCCCGAAATCCACTCGATACCACTATCGGAACGCTTCATTCCGGGCAAAAGGAATGTGCTCGCCGACATCCTGAGCAGAGCATCGCAGATAGTGAGTACCGAGTGGTCTGGATCATCTAGTAGCCAACAAAGTCCTGACTTTGTGGGGTTCTCCGACTTTGGACCTCTTCGCAATGGCCTTGAACTTCAGGCTTCTGCTGTACTGTTCCCCAGTCCCAGATCCCAAGGCTCTCAGGCAAGATGCTTTCTAACAATAGTGGGACAACATCGACGTTTACACCTTTCCCCCGTTCTGTCTGATGAGGAGGTTACTCAACAAGACCAGAACATCGGTCAATCTTTCAATGACCCTCATAGCTCTGCTATGGCATCACGCGGAATGGTTCCCGGACCTTCTGCAACTCCTAACGGAGCCACCAAGAGAACTCCCTCCACGACACAATCTACTCAAAAAACCACATGCCTACATCTTCCACAAAGCCGTAGGTTCACTACGGCTTCACGCCTGAAGACTATCCAGCATCTCCTCTCTGAGAGATGATTTTCGCAACAAGTTGCGATCAGGATGTCTGGACACCTGCGAAAGTCTTCGACAGCAGTCTACCAGGCAAAGTGGAAAGGCTTCTGTGGTTGGTGTCGTGGAATGGGTATCTCTCCACTCGATGCCACTATTCCAACAATAGCGGAGTTCCTCGTGTATGTGCGGGAAGAAATGCGCCTTTCAGTCTCGGCAGTGAAAGGCTATCTCTCAGCCTTAAGTCTCGCCTTCAGGCTGAAAGGAATGGACATTTCCTCATCGCTAGAACTTTCTCTACTCATACGTAGTTATGAACTTACCTGCCCTCAGTTGGAAGTGAGACCTCCCCCATGGAAAGTGGTTCGAGTTCTCAGGGGTCTTAAGAGACCTCCCTATGAACCATTACGCCAGGCATCAGATCGCCACCTAACCTGGAAGACGGTATTCCTACTAGCTTTGGCCTCGGCCTAGCGAGTCAGCGAACTACATGGTCTCTCGTATGACATTGCCCATTCAAGGGGATGGGGTGAGGTAACGTTCAGCTTCGTCCCTGAGTTTATTGCTAAGACTTAGAATCCTTGAGTGGCGGATCCTTGAAAGAACAGCTGCACCCTTTCCTCGTGTGCCAGTACTATTTCAGCACAGGAAGGACTAAGAGGAGGGTCACCAAGAACACCATCTTTACAGTGAACCCTCGTTTATCGCGGTAGATAGGTTCCAGACGCGGGCGCGATAGGTGAAAATCCGCGAAGTAGTGACATCATATTTACCTATTTCTTTAACATGTATATTCGGACTTTTAAAACCTTCCCTTGTACGTAGTACTGTTAACAAACCACCCTTTAATGTACAGAACACTTAATGCATGTACTACAGCACCCTAAACTAAAACAGGCACAAATATTAAAGGCGATTTTATATCATGCGTTTCCTAAACACCTAAAAAGCACGATAAAAAATGGCAACCAATGTTTTGTTTACGTTCATCTCTGATCATAATGAAGAAACAAACTCATTTAGTGTACACATATATGTATAGGTTAGTTTTTGCATCGATTATATTGATTATACAGAGAGAGAGAGAGAGATTGTTTTACGTACGTAAATGTAAATTTTAAACAAAAAAAATATGATAGGTTACAACATGTAGACTTTTAAAACCTTCCCTTTAACTTAATGCATACAGTAC
The DNA here is from genome assembly GCF_036898095.1 of Palaemon carinicauda. Classification (NCBI taxonomy): domain Eukaryota; kingdom Metazoa; phylum Arthropoda; class Malacostraca; order Decapoda; family Palaemonidae; genus Palaemon; species Palaemon carinicauda. Next base: position 31,259,656 of record NC_090750.1, on the reverse strand, counting down.
GTACAGTACTAAACTATAAAACAGGCACAAATACAGTTTTAGAATGTACAGTAAGAATATTAAAGTAAAAAATAAAGATTGTTACTGTACTCACCACGAAAGAAGTTGAAGAAAAACTTGAATGATGATGGCGATGAATTTGCTGCACAGTAGAAATGATGATGATGAAGCTGATGATGTGTTCTACTGCGCAGCCAGGTAGTATTTTACGTCTCTTCAGACGGAGGTGTCTTTTCCTGGGACACCTCTTCAACTTCTTCCTGGGAAACTTCTTCAATTTCTTCCGAAGGCATACTAGCAGGAGGAACTGGCTCTTTTTTGCGAGGCTGGAAGAACATTGTGATCGGAAGTTGTTGCCGCTGCTTCTTTTTTCGATCCAAGAGCATTTTGTAGGGAGTCATGTCTTCATCGATCTTGTTGCAGAATTGCATCGAGCGAACCATAGCCTTGTCCCACTCTTGCAACATTTCTTTCAACTCCTTCGCATGGTTGCAGGCCTTGGCAAGCCATTCTAATGTTAAGCCCGTTTCTTCGACATTTTCTTGGGTCTCTACCTGGGTTTCACTCTCTTCTTACTTGCCGATTTCGTCAGGTCTTCGAGGTCTGCGTCAGTTAGGGGCTGGGAATGGCAGTCCAACAACTCGTCGACGTCTTCAGTCGTCATGTCGCCAAACCCGTCACCTCTAATTATGGCAGCCAACTGCACAGATTTGCGTATTGCAGAGTGTTGGATTTCCGACGTAGTAAATCCCTTGTCGTCGTAAACAATCTCGGGCCACAACTTCTTCCAGCTCGCATTCACGGTTGCAGGTTTCATCTCTTGAAGTGCCTTCTGAATATTCTGCAGGCACGTGGCTATGGTGTACTGCCGCCAGTACGCCTTCAAGTTAAAATCTTCATCCTCATCATCTTGGGCAGCATCCACACACGCAACGAGATCCGCCAAGGTGTTCTTCGTGTAGAGGGCCTTGAACGCCCTGATAACCCCCTGGTCCATCGGTTGAATTAATGACGTGGTGTTGGGTGGCAGGAACTCAACCTGAATGCCCTCATGCGACAGGTCAGTTGCGTGTCCACCAGCGTTATCCATAAGGAGAAGGATCTTGAATGGCAAGCCCTTCTCTACGAGATATTTGCTGACTTGCGGGATAAAACACTGATGGAACCAGTTGGAGGTCAGCATCTTCGTAATCCATGCTTTTTGATTGTGCATCCAGTACACGGGAAGGAGATTCTTATTTTTATTTTTCAAAGCGCGAGGATTTTTCGACTTATAAATAAGCCCCGGCTTTAGCAAAAATCCAGCAGCATTGCCACACATCACGAGGGTAACGCGATCCTTGAATGCTTTAAAGCCAGAGGCTTTGGCTTCCTCTTTGAACAGGAAAGTTCGCGACGGCATTCTCTTCTAAAACAAGCCGGTCTCATCCATATTAAAGACTTGTTCCAGCTTGTATCCACCTTCGGCGATAATATTCTTGAACGTCTGGTTCACGTAAGTTTCAGCAGCGGCAGTGTCAGCGGAAGCAGACTCCCCATGCAGGGAAACGCTTTTCAGGGCGAAGCGTTTCTGAAACTTCGCGAACCATCCTTTGCTGGCGGAAAAACGTTTCTGAGGCTGGGAATCAGTGGATGTCCCTGGTTGAGGATCATCTGCATCATCATCATCTTCAGCATGGTTGCCGTCGTCGTCTTTAGGTTCCTTTGCAGCAAAATTCTCATATAAGCTCAAAGCCTTTGTTTGGATGGTGTTCGTATCCAACGCTATGTTCTTCTTCCGGCAGTCGGCAATCCACACAGCTAAAGCACCTTCCATGCGTACGATCGTTTTATTACGCGTTGTAACGACTCGCTTCGCTGATCTGCTAAAGGTGATTGCAGCCGTCTTTCTAATGTTCGCCTCGTCCTTGTTGATATAGCGAACAGTAGATTCGTTGATGCCAAAATGGCGGCCAGCGGCCGCGTAACTTCTACCATCTTTTTACATGTCGAGAAGCGTAACCTTCTCAGCTATCGTCATCATCCTTCGGTGGCGTTTAGGCTCACTACCAGCCTTAAGAGAAGCAGAACGCTTGGGAGCCATTACAGTAGGATTTAACAAAAAGTTCAACTTAAAAAAGTCGCACACAGCACAGATTCACAAACTTAAGAACGTCTACTCAGCGATACGCGGTAAGAGAAAGTGGACGATCCAGCCCCGCGAGAACCTAGATGTTGCGGGTAGGAGATGATGGCAAAACACCAATCACAGGCTAGATAACAAAACTTGAGTTTTGATTCGTCATCTATCAGCGCTTGAACCAATCACAACCCGTCTTACAGTACTATGATGCGTAGGTTACCAACTCATAGAAGATGCCCCGCGCATACCGAACGTACGTAGATTAATAATACCGTAATAATAATAAATAATGATAATAATACAGTACAGTACTGTAATAATAATAATAATGATAATAATAATAATAACAATAATAATTTTATTAACAACAACAACAATAATAATAATAATAACAATAATAATAATACAGCTTTACGTACGCTATTTTACGCTTTTGTTGTAGGATGTGTGTGTGTCTCTCTCTCTCTCTCTCTCTCTCTATCTCTCTCTCTCGTTCGTTTATTCGAAATGTGATTTTTGCAACAAAGAATATTATTGGATGCCGTACTACGTACGTATAGGCCTACATACAAAAGATTCATGGAAAAGAAGCACATCCATTACATTTGTAGTACTGTACGTACAGTAGTAGTCAACAGCAGCCTTACTGTACACCATTCTAATACGTATTGTATGACTGCATCTGATTTGCGTTTCATGTTCGATTTAATTTTACTACGTACAGTACTGTATACAGTACATTATCGTATGATCACATTCTCTTCGTGTTTTATTTCTTTCTGTGCTGAATTATATATCATATGTAATGCAATGAACAATCAGTAAGAGCAGATATTACTAATTACAGTATTAATGGAATTACAGGTAACAAAATATCGTATTTGGTTGTCTTCAGAAAATCCGCGATATGTATATATATATGGGTTATGGAAAAACCCCGCGAAGTGGTGAATCCGCGATTGTCGAACCGCGAAGTAGCGAGGGTTCACTGTACATGGATTCGCAGGGCTCTGAATCCAGACCTTCCTCCGTCACGTTGCCCCAGAACACATGATGTCGGGCATAGCTAAGTCCCTGGCCTTCAAAAGAAATTATTCAGTGACGCAGGTTCTTCAAGCTGGGGTGTGGAAACGTCAAACAACGTTCACATCCCACTACCTGCAAGACGTGACCCACAGGAGACTCGATACGTTCTGTATCGGTCCCGTGGTGGCTGCACAACGGCTGGTTTAAAACCTCAAGCTCCTTATTAGACAAGTAGCAGAAGGTTGAGTGCATTGTTACCCGGTTTTAGTCTGCACGAATGAAAAGGTTTGACTGGCCCTTATTCTTTTCTTCATCATCCCCTCTCTTGGGGAAAGCAGCATCCTGGGTTCTCTGCATAGCTGACCTCAAACCACTGCAGGTAAACCATGCGCCCTTGTGTTCCTAGTATTAAGATTAATACTGTTACATCCCCATACCCTGATGAGGTGGTATTGGGAAAGTCCTTGTCTACAAGTTTCCATATAAAGAACTTCAGATCAACTTTCTATGATGAGTCAGACTTCTTCATACCTTCACACACAGCTTGCGTAGGTGCAGGGACTCCTTATTTCTTGGGTGCTTACACACTCAAACAAGGAGTCCCCGGGCAAAGCCAAAAGCCAGACTGGGTGGGACGTCCACCCTTCCTAATGGGTGAGTCACCCCTATTAAATAGCGTGGTTTGTATTCCAGTTACGGAACAAATGACAAATTCGTAGATAATTTATATTTTTCAATATTTAACTTAGCCGGTGATTATAATAGCTGCAACTCTGTTGCTCGACAGAAAACTCTACGGAAAAATTCGCCAGCGATCGCTACACACGTAGGGGGTGTACTCAACAGCGCTATCTGTCGTTCAAACACCCAGTACTCATTGTAAACAAAGAACTCAATTTCTGGAGAGGGAGGTCTCAACCTTCCGGACTCACCAGTGGTAGCTTATACACCCCCCCCCTGGAACCCCCCCAAGCGGCGGCGCGAGCCCTAAACCACGCCCCCTTGGGCGGAGTTACCAGAGACGAGCGGGTTGACTCGGCAATGGAAGTCACATTTCTGAAGTTGACTTCGGCACAGAACGTTCTCCTCTTTTTCCCTCCCGCTGCTCCCAACATTTGCTGATTTTCATTATCCTGCACTCAGCAACCAGAGTAATATCTCAGCCCACGGCTTAATTATGTCTAGGCTAATTCTTACCTCCGCGGAGGTGCATCGGCTTAGCGAAGACTCCAGCGGAGAGGAGAACGTAATCAGTAACGAAAAACGCACACAATCGACTGCAGATAGTGATATGCCTTCTAATTCTGATATCGTAAATATGTTACTACAACAGAATCAAACTCTTATGCAAATCATCCAGAAAAGGTAAGGTTTTAAATTCTGTTTACAACGAAAACGTCATATGGAAAGCAGCTGATTTAGACTAATGACGTCACAAATGCAAATGGCGGCCCCCATACGTAAGCTTGTTATGATTTGAATGCTTAGAGCAGGCACTTCCGAACATAGCGTAAGTAGCTTAAGCAAAGCATGTGCATGATTACTACACGATTAATCGGTATAAACAAACTAAATACTCCAATTTTTATATATTACAAAATTATAATTAAGCACAAAACAAATTGCTTGCCTGACACATTAAAAGCACGCGCTTAATAGGCAGTAGGCTAGACCACAGGTAAGTTCGAGCTTACATTTCTCGCTTTAAACCTATCGATACTAGCCTAGGCCCTGGGGGGCTATCTGATAAGGGTTACATATGAGGCAGGTCTAGTTTATTAATAATAACTGATTTAAACTTATCATTCACTTAAATATGGCACTGAATTAACCTAAGAGGGCTATTTGAGTCGTGAACCCCATTGCCTGACTTCAGCCTTCTAGGTCCGCTGCTGTCCATATTTACTATACCTGTTGAACAAAATTTCAATTATTCTATGGTAAATAAATCACTGATATTAAACATTCATCTCGGCAGAAGTGGTTCACCTGCTAAGAAGAATGAGGCTCCCCCTCCTACTAAGCGCTCAAGACGATCACCTGAATTACCTGAAAGTGCAAATTTAGACCTCTTTTCCTTTTATAATAATGGAGACGAAAGTGATTACGAAGATTTCAACCTTCTTACATTCAATAAACCCATTCCTTCATATATTTCCACCAATTTCAAAGCTGAACCATCTTTTCATAGAGAAGGGAAAATTCAATTGAATAATTCACTAGTAGCATTAACTTTCAGTGAAGGCCATAGTGATAACCGGGATAAATTCTTTGTTAGTAGTCAAAATAAGGAGTTCTCAGACTTTTTTAAATTAATTAATACTCCAAAGTTGAATTTCTGGCCTGAAGGTAAGGTATTTGATGACAGTTATAAGAGAAAATTTTTTTATGACATTGAAAATATTAAAATGAGTATTTCTGCCTTTCAAGGGCATGCAGCACTGGCACACATTGTATACCCCTCCAAAGTAAATGACATTGATTTTTTGTCCAAAATTATTATTGGTCCCCTAAGGAGGAGCATAGACCTCATACAAAATTTGATAAGAAATTTCAGAAGCAGAGCACTTCCTAGATACCTCAAGGAAGAAGTAAGAGATCTTATAATCAAAGCAGACATTAAAGAAGTTTGGAATTTAACTGAAGACCAAAAATCAGCCATTGCTGCCTGCTTTCACAAAGGTCCCCTCCTCAGAGGAGGGGCAGCAAACTTCAGGGGTAGGAAATTCAACTTCGGGGGCAGATTTCAGGGAAGAAGGTTCAGTTTCCTCAAAGGTAACCCTAACTTTAGATTCAAGTCTCAGCCACTTAGAAGAGGTAATAGGCGAGGTGGGTACAGGGGGGGGAGGTCACAAAATGGACAAGCTAATAGTTCAGGAGCCAGAGAAAAGAAAGACCCTAGAAATTGAGCCATGCTCCGCACCAGTTCAAAGAGAAATTTTTTCAGCACCAGTTGATAACGATGTTTACTCTGCACCAGTTAATAATGAGCTTTGCTCAGCACCAGTTAATGAGCTTTGCTCAGCACCAGTTAATTACGAGCTTTGCTCAGCACCAGTGGTTAATGAGCTTTGCTCAGCACCAGATAATAACGAGCTTTGCTCAGCACCAGATAATAACGAGCTTTGCTCCGCACCAGACCATCATGACATAGGGCCAAATGCTATAAATCAAGATAGAAGTAAAGAGACCTCGCCTTTGGCCTCAAAACCAATGAATAACTCCTCCCAGAGCCCCCCAGAGAATAGGATAGGTAAGTCATTATTGATGAATATTGATAGTTGGAGAAAGCTTCCTAATGCCTCTTTTGCTTGTAAAATTATCAATGAAGGGGTGAGAATTCCGTTTAATAATAAACTTAAAGCCCAGAGGTCATTAAAAAGAACAGGTAAAGATAGATTTTATTCAATTAATAAGCGTAAAATATTGGAAAGTGAATGTGACAGACTGCTAAAACTAGGTGTCATAGAGCAGATCCCCAGAACTTCCTTTTACTACTCCAACCACATATTTTATAAATTCAAACCAGATGGAACAGTACGACTAATCTTTGACATGAAAGTGCTCAACACCATGATTAAAAAACCTTCTTTTACCATGCTCAAGGCCAATACTATATTTCCCTATCTACATCTAAACTCTTGGGCCTGCAAACTAGATTTAAAAGATGCTTATTGGCACATTCCATTACATGCAAGTAGCCAGAAATTTCTAACCTTCAAACTAGGTAAAAGGAAGTTCAAATGGACTGTGATACCCTTTGGACTAAAGACAGCACCTTATATTTTTTCAAAAATAATGTACACAGTGATCAAGTATATTAGAACCTCATATAACATCTTAATATTCAACTATCTTGATGACATTCTCATATTAGCAAAAGATTATGTAAAATGTAAAAATCACATTCAGCTAGTCATTAAGATCTTGTCAGACTTAGGATGGAATATCTCACTTAAAAAATCTACAATTGAACCGACTCAAAGAATTGAATTTTTAGGAGTGCATTACAATATGATTAAGAAAACTATGAATCCCAGTGGGAAAAATATAGAGAAGTGTGTCGAATTGGCCAAAGCTTTCTCCAACTCTGTTAAATCCGACCTGCATTCCTATCAAATGTTAATCGGAGCTTTAAATTTTAGTGCATCCTATACAAGCTTGGGAAGATTCCATCTTAAATATCTCCACAGGTACCACAGTTATTTTAATTCAGGGTACAAAATCATTCCCCACACCTTCAAAAAATACCTAAAGCCATGGGAACAGAGACAAATGTACAGAGAGATTAACATTCCAAAACCACAGATAGATGCAGAACTTTTCACTGACGCTTCCAACCAGGGTTGGGGAGGTGCATTAGTAATAGCGGGTAATATGCTCTCAATAAATGGAACTTGGACAAATGAAGAATCCTCCCTTCACATCAATGTAAGAGAGTTATTAGCTTGCTTCTATTCCTTGGAACACTTCATCACAAGGTTATACAACAAGGTAGTCTTAATACATGTTGATTCAAAGGTTACTAATTGTTGGATAAAGAAACAGGGTAGTATCAGAAACAAGTTAGCCCATGAACTAGTCAGGAAAATACTTAGTACCATGAAGGATCACAACATACAGATAAATTCCAGATGGATCAGGGGAGTAAGTAACACCATCGCAGACTCACTTTCCAGGGACCTGGGTTCCATTCACACAGAAACTTCCCTCAGTGACAGTCTATTCTCCTTAATCTGCTCTGACTTCAATTTCACCCCAGAAATAGATCTGTTCTCAAATGGTTTCAATACTAAGTGCAAAAAGTTCTGTTCATCTCTTCCAAATCAAAAAGCCATCAGCAATAATGCACTTACGATTAGCTGGAAGGGATCAACACCCCTCTATGCCTTTCCACCAGGATTCTTACTACACAAAGTAGCTTTTAAAATCAATAAAGAATGCAATAATAATATGCTTTTCTGCACCATATCGCAGGGGACGGAACCATGGATTCCATTAGTGAAGTCAGTCGCGAAGCAGCACAAACGATATATTGTGAAGATCGAAGACTACCAGATAGTTCTCAAGGATTGTATCTCACCCTCAGCAAAGCTCCAATCAACTTTGATCGCCTTCAAAATTTAAAGGATCAGCTCCCTAACGTCTTTCCTCCTGAGGTTTGCTCCAAAATTGCTGTCAGCTTGAGGGACAGCTCCTTGCACAAGTATGAAAACCTATACAACATTTTTAAAAGTTTCATTCACAAGGAGTATGGAAGAGACAACAAATTTCCCCTGTTAGCAATTATTTTATTTTTCAATCACCTTATAGACAAGGGTCTGTCTTACAACACCCTGAAGAGCTACAGAGCAGCTTTAGGTCCTATCTTGTCAGGCTATTTCCCAGGTTACTGTCTTGCAGAGGACAAATATGTCAAAGCAATGATATCGGGAGTTAATAGAAGGAAACCTAGAAATTCTCACCAGTTCCCTGGCTGGGATCTAGACAAAGTAATTTCATTTCTCAACACCACGAAAGATAACTCTACCTTACTACTGACACAGAAAACCTTGTTCCTAGTAGCCTTAGCTTGCCCTTTAAGAGCTAATCAATTTAACAATCTCAGCATTTCCAGGAGCACCTTCACCCCAGAACACATTGTCTTACGGAACCACCCTTCCTTCATGGCCAAAAACCAAAAGAACAACTACACGCCAATAGAGATCAGCTTTAGGAAGCTTCCTAACAGACCAAAAATATGTCCAGTCAGACAATTGAACTTCTATTTGGAATACACCAACAAAGTCTGTATGGAAAGAAACATAGACAGGAAAGACCACATATGGCTAGATGAACACTTAAAGATAATGTCTCTACAAAAAATGAGACAACTTTTTAGGGAGTGCATTTTCAGAGCCGACCCAAATGCAACTAAACAGTCAACGAATTTTCACTCTATAAGGGGGCAAGCTTCATCAAGACTGCTATACAATGGAGTATCGATACAAGAAATCATGTCCAGAATGAATTGGAGAAGCGACTCTGTCTTCAGCTCTTACTATGCTCTCCTCGGCTTACAGGGAGCTTTCGATGCTGTGGTCGCTGGACTTCATCTTCAAGCCCCCTGAAGCATCTGCCTAGCTACCACTGGTGAGTCCGGAAGGTTGAGACCTCCCTCTCCAGAACTGTAAGTTTACTTGTGAACGAAGGTTCTGGAGTGGGAGGTGAGACCTTCCGGACTCAAAGTCTGGGTCACCCTCCAACCCTTCCCCCGTGAGCCGAGGAGACCATGTACAGTACTTTGGAGGGAATATTCTAACAACTTCATAATTCAACAGAGTAGGCTATATACAAGAACACACATATACAATCACTATTATTCCACAGAAAACAAACTAACTGGAATCTTTCAATATTCATATCAACCAAGAGAGCACAAGAAGATTGAATTTACTAGTAAAAAGACCTTTATGTCCAACAATTTGCACCTTCACAGTAATTCCTTCATAACTTGCACTACCAAGGTAAGCTCAACCACTTCTGTGTTATTTTTTGTTCTATTACAACTTCAAAAATGTGACTTCCATTGCCGAGTCAACCCGCTCGTCTCTGGTAACTCCGCCCAAGGGGGCGTGGTTTAGGGCTCGCGCCGCCGCTTGGGGGGGTTCCAGGGGGGGGGTGTATAAGCTACCACTGGTGAGTCCGGAAGGTCTCACCTCCCACTCCAGAACCTTCGTTCACAAGTAAACTTACAGTTTCTCTCTGTCGGGCTACCGGCAAAACCTACTAATTCGCTGTTGCTAACTGGATTTGTTTTCACAACTATTTGGTGAAGTACACTATTCTAGTTTTGAGCTTTCGCTATGCAGGTGTTTTATCTTCATCTTAAAACTTGAACTCGTTTTGGATAGATTTAATTATGGTGACAAAGAGAGTATGGACTTTCTTTCACTTTTAAATGGCCGACCCTTCCCTTAGACGGAAGTGTGTTTAGGCTTTTAGTAATTATCTTATCACGTTATAGATTTTCCCCTATATATTTTATATCTCTCCGCCTTTATTAGGCCTCTTCGATTAACTTTCCATTTTTTATAAACATATAAAAATAAATTTTAATGCTTTGTTTATATAGACCTTTCCTGAGAGTAGGCGGTCCTAACTTGGAAACCGAAGTTAATCAACGTTGAGCCCTTTATATCGTCTTTAGCTTTTAAAGAGCTAAGGATTTAAAACTTTTTAAATGTAATATTTTATGAAAGAATTTCTTTGATAGTCTTCGTACTGTTTTCAAAGATGAACTAACGTTTAGTTTTTTATGCTACGCAGTTGTTGACGTTCAGGACGTTCAACATGCGCTCTATCGTTACGATAGAGAGAGAGTGTATCACGGTTTCACTTTGCAGTAAGAGTAAATCGATTCTGACGTTTTGTTCATTCTTTCTTAGCTTAAATGTTTTAAATTCTAATTTAAAGGAACTTTTTATTTGAAAAACCTTTCAGTTTTTTCCTTTAGTCAAATATATAACATGTTTTTTTGACGATATATAATTGGGCTCTTCTCTTAGGTGCGAAATCAAGAGAGAAAGAGAGAGAGAGATAGAGACGGAGGGAGAGAGAGGAGAGAAAACGTTCCGTTCAAGCGGTAACGTTGTTCTCGTGTTACTCACGTCCCTAGTCGCTGTACGGGGAGGAAGGATAAAACGTTTTTAGGTTTTTATTCTCGTCCCCAGGCTATGTGCGGTGAGAGATTGAAAACGTAGTTATATGAACTAGTGTTTAGTCTCTTTCCCAGTCACTGATTTTTCTTTTTATCTTAAAATATGTTTTCTGTTTTTTGCTGGTATTATGAGCTTGCATTATACGACTAATTTCGCAATTACTACCTTTTAATGAAGGGTAGAATTGCGTGTTTCAGGTAGAAATACTGTAAGTGCAAAACAGAAAATCGAAGTGATAAAGTGATATGCGCAAAGTGTTACAGTGTTGCGTCCGAGGCGCAAAGTGTTACAGTGTTGCGTCCGAGGGTTCGTCTGTTCGTGCCTGTCGTTCACCTAGTCCGGGACCTCTTACATGCTCCCAAGCCCAGGGGAGAAGTAATGTCAAACGACTTATGGGTTCGAGAGGCCTTGACCAACGAACAGACGTTTTTCCCTCTATGGTATCGGGTGTATCTTACCAAGATCTCCCCTACCATAAGACGAGAGAGACGTTGTTTCTCCTCGCCATCCGTAGGCTTTTCGCATAAGAAACCTGTCACAAGGTTTCGAAGCCCTTAAGCGAAAGTCAGTCCTTTCAGGACAGGTCCAGCGTCCTGGTTACAGCCATTAGGACAGCTCTGACCCTATGCAGTCCTCGGATAACTGCTCGCCGCCTAACAAAAGCGTAACACAGACTCCGAGAGTCTTTTTTTGTAGGCAAAGTGTTGCGGTCACAGACGTTACCCTCGTCTATTACCACAACCATTTCCGTTGATCCTTAAGGGGTTGTATGGCAAAACATGCAGTATGTGCTTGCCTCCCTTATGGAAGACTATTCTGCCGATTAGTCCGTTGAGTCTAGCCGTTTATCTCATCGATATCCTGGCTTTCAGCCAACCTAACGTTCCTTTGTGCTTACTGTTGACGTTGGCGTAGCTTAGTCACGTCAGTCAGGTTGTTTAGAACCACACTCGATGCGGTCTCGTGTGGTTTTTCAGCCGCATTTGGACGTTAGGCCACTGGCTGATGCTCCTGTTGACGTTCGAGACGTTCACTAACAATCGGAGTTGACTTGTTTTGACGCTGTGCGTCAACCTCCGCATTCTAGAGTTGTTTTGACTGCTCAGTCTAGGCAGTCAAAGCAGTCTCGAGTGGACACTGTGCGTCCTCACGCATCTGTTGTGGTTGACAGTTCAGTTGTTGACAGTTCACAGACTGTCAAGCAGTTACATGACGTTGCGTTCTGGTCCGCTACTAATGCACCAGTGAGAGACTCAGCTTTTATCGGACAAGGTTCCTGTAGATGAGGAAGTTGCTGTTCTCCCTCCTACTGATATTCCCTTGAGGACTCTGTCAGATGGAGAGGAGCCTAAAGCTGCTTAGCCTCCTATGGACTTTAATTAAATCATGATGATTTTTTTTAAGGATCTTCGTCCGGATCTTTTTGTAACTGCTGCTCCTCGTTCGCCTAAACGTCAGAGCTTACACTAGGCCTAGCTACTTCGAAGCCGTTGTTTTTAAGCTAGTGCTCTCTCGCTCTCTTAGAGAGCGTTACGTTGGCTAGGCGACTGGTTTTTCACCAGGAGGAGTTTGGGGGATACAGCCTTTGCTTTCCCTTCTTTTAAGCTGGTTTATAGAGCGAGAGTCTGATATGACACGAGAGAAGTTCTCGGCTTGGGAGTTCATGCCTCTGCCCAGATAGACTTCTCAATTCTGGTAGACTCTCCCTGGCGCCTAGCCAGGAGACGCTCCAAGTTGTTTACAGGTCAACTTCACAGCTGTTGTCGAGCCTTTGAAGTTTTGCTGTACTATTATGTCACGCATAACAAGGCTTTCAGGGATGGTAAACGGTTCCGCCTCAGTCGCTAACCCCGTCTGTTGCCACACCTGCTCCCGTAGACCCTAAATGGGCTTTGCTGCAAGACATGCAGTCCAAGCTTGCGTCCTTGATAGAGGACTTAAATGCGGAGAAGAACCTTCTGGCCAACAACCTTCCAACCGGTCGGTTGTGCGCCCTGTTGACGCTGAGGTAACCTACTCGCGTCTGCCAGTTGAGGTGGTTCCTCCACCGATGCGACCCAGTGTGGGTTGCCAGCCGCACGTTGATGTTAAGCGACGCTCGGAGGTGGTCGTTGACGTTCAGGACGTTCAACAACCAGCAGAGGTGACTTGTTTTGACGCAGTGCGTCAACCTCAGCAACACGGTAGGGTGTTGACTGCACAACCCAGACGGTCTAGACAGTCTCGGGTTGACGCTGTGCTTCCTCGCGCACCCATGGTTGTTGACAATTCACAGACTGTGCAGCAGTTCCATGATATTGCGTCCGGCTCCGTCACGCATCCACCAGTGCGACCGGATTCAGCGAGCCAGACGTTGCCCACTCCGTTGCCGTTTCCTCATCAGTTTCGGATGAGGAACCCTCTGATGAGGACGTTGCTGAACAACAAGACGATCAGCCCCCAGCCCTGCTATCCATCCAGAAGATGCTGAAGAAGGAACGCTGCTCAGTCAGGCTGTGGATGAGTCTGGTAGGGACGCTGTCATCCGTGGATCAATTTGTGTCACTAGGAAGACTACACCTCCGTCCTCTTCAATACCATCTAGCTTTTCACTGGAAAAAGGACAAGACGCTAGAAGCGGTCTCGATCCCGGTTTCCGAAAAGATAAAGTCTTGTCTGACTTGGTGAAAGGACAATATCAATCTAGAGAGGGTCTTCCCCTGGCTGTTCAGACTCCCAACCACGTTCTCTTCTCGGACGCATCGGACGTAGGCTGGGGTGCGACATTAGACGGTCGGGAATGCTCGGGAATATGGAACTCGAGTCAAAGGACAATGCATTTCAACTGCAAGGAGCTACTGGCAGTACGTCTGGCCTGGAAAAGCTTCAGGTCTCTCCTTCAAGGCAAAGTGGTGGAGGTGAACTCGGACAACACCACGGCTTTGGCGTACATCTCCAAGCAAGGAGGGACCTACTCTCTGACGTTGTACGAGATCGCAAGGGACCTCCTCACCTGGTCAAAAGGTCTAAACATATCACTAGTAACGAGGTTCATCCAAGGCAACTTGAATGTCATGGCAGATTGTCTCAGTCGGAAGGGACAAATAATTCCAACAGAATGGCCCCTTCACAAGGATGTATGCAAGAGACTTTGGGCCACCTGGGGCCAGCCAACCATAGATCTCTTCGCAACCTCGATGACCAAGAGGCTCCCAATATTTTGCTCACCAATCCAGGACCCAGCAGCAGTTCATATAGATGCCTTTCTCCTAGATTGGTCACATCTAGATCTATATGCATTCCCTCCGTTCAAGATTGTCAACAAGGTACTGCAGAAGTTCGCCTCTCACGAAGGGACAAGGTTGACGCTAGTTGCTCCCCTCTGGCCCGCGAGAGAATGGTTCACCGAGGTACTTCGATGGCTAGTAGACGTTCCCAGAACACTTCCCCTAAGGGTGGACCTTCTACGTCAGCCACACGTAAAGAAGGTACACCAAGGCCTCCACGCTCTTCGTCTGACTGCCTTCAGCCTATCGAAAGACTCTCGAGAGCTAGAGGCTTTTCGAAGGAGGCAGCCAGAGCGATTGCTAGAGCAAGGAGAACATCCACCCTTAGAGTCTACCAATCGAAGTGGGAAATCTTCCGAAACTGGTGCAAGTCAGTATCCGTATCCTCGACCAGTACCTCTGTAACTCAAATAGCTGACTTCCTCTTATATCTGAGGAAAGAATGATCTCTTTCAGCTCCCACTATCAAGGGTTACAGAAGCATGTTGGCATCAGTCTTCCGTCACAGAGGCTTAGATCTTTCCAACAATAAAGATCTACAGGACCTCCTTAAGTCTTTTGAGACCACGAAGGAGCGTCGTTTGGTTACACCTGGTTGGAATTTAGACGTGGTACTAAGATTCCTTATGTCAGACAGGTTCGAGCCGCTACAATCAGCCTCCCTGAAAGATCTACCTTAAAGACTTTTCCTGGTATGGTTAGCCACAGCTAAAAGAGTCAGTGAGATTCATGCCTTCAGCAAGAACATCGGATTCTCATCTGAAACGGCTACATGTTCTCTACAACTTGGTTTTCTAGCCAAAAACGAGCTGCCTTCTCGACCTTGGCCAAAATCGTTCGATATTCCAAGCTTATCGTATGGTTGGAAATGAACTAGAAAGAGTCTTATGCCCTGTAAGAGCTCTTAAGTTCTATTTAAAACGAACTAAACCTTTACGAGGCCCGTCTGAAGCTTTATGGTGTTCAGTTAAGAAACCATCTTTTCCTATGTCAAAGAATGCTTTATCCTATTTTATCAGACTGTTAATACGAGAAGCTCATTCCCATCTGAATGAGGAAGACCAAGCTTTGCTGAAGGTAAGGACACACGAAGTTAGAGCTGTCGCAACTTCCGTGGCCTTTAAACAAAATAGATCTCTGCGAAGTATAATCGACGCAACCTTTTGGAAAAGCAAGTCAGTGTTCGCGTCTTTTTATCTTAAGGATGTCCAGTCTCTTTACGAGAACTGCTACACTCTGGGACCATTCGTAGCAGCGAGTGCAGTAGTGGGTGAGGGCTCAACCACTACAATTCCCTAATTCCATAACCTTTTTAATCTTTCTCTTGAAATGTTTTTATTGTTGTTTTTGGGTTGTCCGGAAGGCTAAGAAGCCTATCCGTATCCTCGACCAGTACCTCTGTAACTCAAATAGCTGACTTCCTCTTATATCTGAGGAAAGAACGATCTCTTTCAGCTCCCACTATCAAGGGTTACAGAAGCATGTTGGCATCAGTCTTCCGTCACATAGGCTTAGATCTTTCCAACAATAAAGATCTACAGGACCTCCTTAAGTCTTTTGAGACCACGAAGGAGCGTCGTTTGGTTACACCTGGTTGGAATTTAGACGTGGTACTAAGATTCCTTATGTCAGACAGGTTTGAGCTGCTACAATCAGCCTCCCTGAAAGATCTCACCTTAAAGACACTTTTCCTGGTATGCTTAGCCACAGCTAAAAGAGTCAGTGAGATTCATGCCTTCAGCAAGAACATCGGATTCTCATCTGAAACGGCTACATGTTCTCTACAACTTGGTTTTCTAGCCAAAAACGAGCTGCCTTCTCGACCTTGGCCAAAATCGTTCGATATTCCAAGCTTATCGTATGGTTGGAAATGAACTAGAAAGAGTCTTATGCCCTGTAAGAGCTCTTAAGTTCTATTTAAAACGAACTAAACCTTTACGAGGCCCGTCTGAAGCTTTATGGTGTTCAGTTAAGAAACCATCTTTGCCTATGTCAAAGAATGCTTTATCCTATTTTATCAGACTGTTAATACGAGAAGCTCATTCCCATCTGAATGAGGAAGACCAAGCTTTGCTGAAGGTAAGGACACACGAAGTTAGAGTTGTCGCAACTTCCGTGGCCTTTAAACAAAATAGATCTCTGCGAAGTATAATCGACGCAACCTTTTGGAAAAGCAAGTCAGTGTTCGCGTCTTTTTATCTTAAGGATGTCCAGTCTCTTTACGAGAACTGCTACAC
Source organism: Palaemon carinicauda (assembly GCF_036898095.1). Classification (NCBI taxonomy): domain Eukaryota; kingdom Metazoa; phylum Arthropoda; class Malacostraca; order Decapoda; family Palaemonidae; genus Palaemon; species Palaemon carinicauda. Next base: position 31,243,305 of record NC_090750.1, on the reverse strand, counting down.
TCTGGGACCATTCGTAGCAGCGAGTGCAGTAGTGGGTGAGGGCTCAACCACTACAATTCCCTAATTCCATAACCTTTTTAATCTTTCTCTTGAAATGTTTTTATTGTTGTTTTTGGGTTGTCCGGAAGGCTAAGAAGCCTTTCGCATCCTAGTTGATTTGGCGGGTGGTCAAAGTCATTTCTTGAGAAGCGCCTAGATTAGAGGTTTTGATGAGGTCCTGTTGTATGGGTTGCAACCCTTGATACTTCAGCTCCTAGGGGTCGCTCAGCATCCTAAGAGGATCGCGAGGCTCCGTAAGGAAGACGTACTTAAAAAGGCAGAGTAATTGTTCAAGTCGACTTCCTTACCAGGTACCTATTTATTTTGTTTAGTTATTTTGATAACTTCTAAAATGAAATAAAAATTCTTAGCTCATATGATGTAAACATATTTTGCTGGTCTCTACCCACCCCCCTGAGTGTGAATCAGCTATTATAATCACCGGCTAAGTTAAATATTGAAAAATGTTATTTTGATAATAAAATAAATTTTTGAATATACTTACCCGGTGATTATAAATTAAAGGACCCTCCCTTCCTCCCCAATAGAGACACAGTGGACCGAGGAGAAAATTGAGTTCTTTGTTTACAATGAGTACTGGGTATCTGAACGACAGATGGCGCTGTTGAGTACACCCCCTACCTGTGTAGCGATCGCTGGCGAATTTTTCCGTAGAGTTTTCTGTCGAGCAACAGAGTTGCAGCTATTATAATCACCGGGTAAGTATATTAAAAAATTTATTTTATTATCAAAATAACATTTTTCCTAATTATACAAACTTTAGCTATTTAACCAAACTTGCCTGCCAGCCTTATCCCCCTGGAAGTCCTACCTCCAAGCAAAGTGAGCTCAAGCACAGGTGTGAGAGGGGGGGGGTTGTTAGCAAGCTACCCTCCCCTACCCCCGCTAACTAGCTGTTTGGGTAGTGAACCCTCGTTAAAAATTAATGGCTCGTCATTTCAGCTACGCCGAAAGTTATACCCCTATTAAATAGCTAAGGTTTGTATAGTTAGGTAAAATACAAATTATCTACGAATTTGTCATTTTGAAATGATAAAAACTAAAAACAAAACACGGACACGTGTATGCATAGTCGGTGGAAGAAACAAAATTATTGTACTTAGAGTCTTGAATAAACAATCCTGGAAATAAGGTTCACTCGGACACTTACTGATGACAATTCAAGACTGAAATTGTTAATAGGTTCTCAGTTATTTACAGTCCCGGAGTTCGCAACCTTGGGGTTGCTAAGTAATTTTCTTGGGGCCTATTAATTCCCTAGCCATCTGTCTCTTCTTCAGTACCTTTTCCAATCCTAGGATTAACTTGGGTGGTCACGGGTATATTACTGTCTAATCCATTTTTCAGGACCTTTATTAATCACAGTATTAACTTGTGGGATCACAGACTATTTATACAAATAGATTTAATCCCTGGGCCATTACAGGATAGAATCCCAGCACACGTGACAGGCCAGGTATGCCAAAGCCTATAATTGCTCTCCTCACCTATAAACTTATTTTGGTCACAATTCACCCCCTGAAAACTCCAAAATTTATTCTCAGGGGGTGAATTTCACCTCCCATTGAGAACCTAAAATTCATCCCGGGGGGTTGAATTTCACCCCCATTGAGAACCTCTGTTATAGACCATCCTGCAATTAGAACTCTGCTCTAATAAATTATAGAGATAATGCTTACCTTTGTCCCCGAGTTTATCGCCAAGACTAAAAAAACCGGGGGTAGGGGATCCCATTCGGTCTCTTCAGTATTAAGTCTTGGTTCTGTAACCAAAACCCATTCCAACTGGTACTTTGCCCAGTGAGGAGTCTGTGATGTTACTTAAAAGAACAGCAGCAGCTCGCCCCTGTGCATTAGCACTTTGTCAGCATGGCGAAGGTCAAGAGGAGGGTCACAAGGAATACCATCCCCTCATGGATCCGTAAGGTTATTGAGTTCACACACAGATCTGACCCTCCTCCTATCAAACGACCCAGAGCTCATGACGTCAGGAGCATTGCAACGTCAATGGCGTTCAAGAAAAACTACTCTGATGGGCAGGTACCGCCAGCAGGCGCGAGGAAGCATGAGGCGACCTTCACCGCCCACTACCTGCAGGCTGTAACCACAAGAACATGGAAATGTTTTCCATTGGGCCTGTGGTGGCTGCACAGTAAGTGGTCTAAACACCTCAAGCTCAAGAGGGTTGAGGGCTGAGTAAGAAGGACTTGCTCTCTTCTTCCTTTCACCTTCTTAATTATAGAAATAATACTTGTTACATTCCCCAATACCCCTGCGAGGGATTCTTTTGTGTAATGTCACAGGACTCTCTTATCTTTACGATCAGAGTTTCTACGTTGAAAGACCCGCTGCATTGCTAGTATCACAAACACAGCTTCTGTAGGCTGCTAATAGTGTATAGCACAAGATTTCAGGGATAGTAGTGTTCCTACTACTCTCAGTCTTACACCAAGGTAGAGAAAACCCTGGGTCAATGCCAAGGCCAGTTGGCTGGGACTTTCACCCTCCTAAGAGGCGAGTCATGCCTAATGAATAGTGTAAGGTTTGTATTTGTATTGAAACAAATGACAAATTTGGAAGAAATTTACTTTTTTCCTAACATACAAACCTGATGCTATTTACACAAATTGGCCTGCCAGCCCGGTCCCCCAGTAAGTCCTGCCAGGAAGCAAAGTGGTTGCTCAGTCCAGGTGTGTAAGTGAGCGGGGTAGCTGACTAAGGCCCCCCCCCCCACTCGCTAACTAGCAGTTGGGGTGTTTATCCCTCGCTAAAAATATCATGGGTCGTCTTTCAGCTTCGCCGAAAGTGTACCAGGTTTGTGTGTTAGGAAAAATGAAAATTACAAATTTGTCATAATAGTATGAAAGAGCAATAGTTTAGGTTTATGAAAGGAAAAAGCAAGTCCAAGAGATGTATTTACAGTAGTATGAAACAGTAATGTTTACTTTTGATTTGTGAACCTTGAAATGCATATGACAGGATACCATAAAGGTTAGTCTACAGTCATACCTCTCTTCACGAAAGAATCTGGTTTTGAAATTGTCAGGCTACGAAACGAGATGCGAAGATTTTTGTGACTTGCATTGCAAAAAATGTTTCATGATAAGAAAAGATTTTTGCCAGCCAGGCCGAGAATTAAAGTCACCCATTAAAAAATTATAAAAAAACAAGTTGTTTTCACAATAGAAAATGTATATTTTGTAAGGGTAACTACAATAGTTCAGTACATATGGTACTGTATATTTTGTATATGTACAGTACAGTATATTACTGTATATTGTATTATTTTCCATTTATTATTGCATTATGTTCTAATAACTACTTACCAGGTATTGCCAGTTAGTTTAGGTATATTGAATGGTTCAAATGTATTTGGCTGTGCAGTATCATTATGGTTATACTGTAGCTTTATTATAGTATTTAAAATGGTGGTGTTGTAGGGTTTGGAACGAATTAGGCGATGTAAATGTAAAATGTGACTTGTAACACAAAATTTTCATGAGACGAAAGCCAGTCCAGAACGAATTAATTTTGTGTTGTAAGGTATTACTGTATTGGTATTTGAGAAAATGGCATAACAGAGAAATTGGTAAGGTCAGTGAGGATGATATATGAGGGGGTTAAGAACCACATTACAAACATAATATGGGAAGACAGGCATTCCCTATGGAGGTTGGCCTCCATCAAGGACCTATTCTTGAGTTCATTCCTGTTCCTCATCATTATAGATATTTTGGTCATCAAAATTAATGAACAAGGTAGAAATTTTGGAACCAATATTTGCTGGTGATTTGTTATTATAACGAGACAGGAAGAGCAGGAAGAAGTTTTTTTTAGCATGGAAAGGAACTCTTAAAAAGGAAAATATTGAAGAGGAACTTTTAAAACACAGAGTTGATGATTATTAGTAGAGAGGGACAAGTTAACATCCAAGTAGAAGATGGTGCTCACAAAAATGAGTTGAACTACTTGGGATCAAATATAAGAGAGGAGAGAGATACAGAGTGAAAAAACATGGCGAAAATGGAGAGATGTAACTGGATTTTTTTTAGACAATAAAATGTCATAAGATTCAAAGTGAAGGTCTATAAGACAGTTATCAAATCCATGCCATAATAAGGGGAAGAAACTTCTGCACTTCGTGGAAAGAGGAGTGATTTTTAAAAAGGACCAAGATAAGAAAGATAGGATGGATTTCTGGAGTTTATTACTGGAAAGTATGGAGAGTCAAAATATTGATGTAAAAGATAAGAAACTATGTGCATGTAATCAGAAGAGAGGAGGTGGAACCAATCAAGAGAGCTATGAATATGCCAGTGATAGGGGTTTGGGTTGTGGGTCAATAAGAGGATCTAATGGATGGATGTAGTGAGGAGGGACATGCTTGTGCTGGGACTAAGGGATGAAGATCAAAGGAATAGACATAGATGGTGAAAGTTGACTCGAGCAGCTGACCCTGCTATACGATAGGATCAAGAAGGTTGAAGGAAGAGATATTAGTTCTTGTTATTTTGTTTTTATTTTTTCATGCTTTTCAATTTCTCTTTTATGGACTGGGTGCTTTTTCTATTTGAATCCTTAATTTAGTAGTGTTCAGATTTTCTAACTAAGTAAATACAACACTTTACAGGTCAATGATGTAATGAATGTATATGAGGAGGTTGATGAACGTGAATACTCCAAGCGACGCCAAGACCGATTAGAGGATGATTGGATTGTTGATGATGGTATGTATTATCTACATGTTTGTTAAATAATTTTTTTTTGCTATTAGATATGTAATACTATAACTAAAAGTGTTACTAGTTTTCAGCTTCATCTGAAAGATGCTGGTGTTTGTGCTTGTTGTACTATCTAGGTTTTCTACTCAACATTGTGAACTCCAACTTGATCCTTTCATTTACCTCTGCTTGATTTAACATCTACTTAGTGTTAATAACTTTTAATTTTAATTTTTTAGCATTTCTCTTTGGTTTTATTTGTAAGGTGAGTGAAACACATGGTCAGAAGTAAAATATTAGTCTTTCATGTTTTTCAGATAATTTGTGCCTCCCTGTACATTATTATTCTGACTTCTGTTGCCGATATACTTACGCCTTTACACATTACACAGCAATTAAAGGCTACCATTGCTGTGTGATAGACAAATTTTCTTCACAGTCTGTGTCTGGCCACACAGACCAATGTAACAATCAATTAATTTTTCGGGTTAGGCTTATTATTGGGTGCAAATATTAATGCCATAAGAAAAGCATGTCCATACTAGTAATATACAGACAACTACATCAATCGCAAGAACAGGACGAAGATCTGTATAGATGACTGAACAATGAGCTAGCTGTTCTATTCGAAGACTTTAATGCAGCAGTAAACTGGGACACAGAATTTTACATTACAGTGAACCCTCGTTTATCGCGGTAGATAGGTTCCAGACGCGGGCGCGATAGGTGAAAATCCGCGAAGTAGTGACAGCATATTTACCTATTTATTTAACATGTATATTCGGACTTTTAAAACCTTCCCTTGTACGTAGTACTGTTAACAAACCACCCTTTAATGTACAGAACACTTAATGCATGTACTACAGCACCCTAAACTAAAACAGGCACAAATATTAAAGGCGATTTTATATCATGTGTTTCCTAAACACCTAAAAAGCACGATAAAAAATTATACAGTACTGTATGTTGATTTTTTTATTACCAATGTTTTAGTTTACGTATTTTTCTTAGGACTTCCAAATGAAATCTTTTTCTTTATGACGCCGCCTGAAACGACGGCGTGTACGCTCAGTAAACAACCACGCTCAGAACAAACAAGGCATTTAACGCGCATGATGATAGTGATAGATAATGATACAGTACATACAGTATTTACAGTAAAAGCATTTACAAAATATGTTACCTTACAAATATAAATTATACAGTACTTGTACGTAGCAAAGCAGGAAAACAATTTGAGAGAGAGAGAGAGAGAGAGAGAGAGAGAGAGAGAGAGAGAGAGAGAGAGAGAGAGAGAGAGAGAGAGATTGTTTTACGTACGAATGTAAATTTTAAACAAAAAAAATATGATAGGTTACAACATGTAGACTTTTAAAACCTTCCCTTTAACTTAATGCATACAGTACGTACATTACTAAACTATAAAACAGGTTAAAGTAAAAAATAAAGATTGTTACTGTACTCACCACGAAAGAAGTTCAAGAAAAACTTGAATGACGATGGCGATGAATTTGCTGCACAGTAGAAATGATGATGATGAAGCTGATGATGTGTTTCTACTGTGCAGTCAATGATAGTATTTTACGTCTCTTCAGACGGAGGTGCCTTTTCCTGGGACACCTCTTCAACTTCTTCAATTTCTTCCGAAGGCGTACTAGCAGGAGGAACTGGCTCTTTTTTGCGAGGCTGGAAGAACATTGTGATCGGAAGTTGTTGCCGCTGCTTCTTTTTTCGATCCAAGAGCATCCTGTAGGGAGTCATGATGTCATCGACCTTATTTGAGAATTGCATCGAGCGAACCATATCCCTCGTCCCACTCTTGTAACATTTCTTTCGCCTCCTTCATATGGTTGCAGAACTTGGCAAGCCGTTTTAATGTTAAGCCCGTTTCTTCGACATTTTCTTGGGTCTCTTCCTGGGCACCCTCACTCTCTTCTTCACTTGCCGATTTCGTCAGGTCTTCGAGGTCTGCGTCAGTTAGGGGCTGGGAATGGCAGTCCAACAACTCGTCGACGTCTTCAGTCGTCATGTCGCCAAACCCGTCACCCCCAATTATGGCAGCCAACTGCACAGATTTCCGTATTGCAGAGTGTTGGATTTCCGACGGAGTAAATCCCTTGTCGTCGTAAACAATCTCGGGCCACAACTTCTTCCAGCTCGCATTCACGGTTGCAGGTTTCATCTCTTGAAGTGCCTTTTGAATATTCTGCAGGCACGTGGCTATGGTGTACTGCCGCCAGTACGCCTTCAAGTTAAAATCTTCATCCTCGTCATCTTGGGCAGCATCCACACACGCAACGAGGTCCGCCAAGGTATTCTTCGTGTAGAGGGCCTTGAACGCCCTGATAACCCCCTGGTCCATCGGTTGAATTAATGACGTGGTGTTGGGGGGGCAGGAACTCAACCTGAACGCCCTCACGCGACAGGTCAGTTGCGTGTCCACCAGCGTTATCCATAAGGAGAAGGATCTTGAATGGCAAGCCCTTCTCTAAGAGATATTCATGGACTTGCGGGAATGAAACACTGGTGGAACCAGTTGGAGGTCAGCATCTTCGTAATCCATGCTTTTTGATTGTGCATCCAGTACACGGGAAGGAGATTCTTATTTTTATTTTTCAAAGCGCGAGGATTTTTCGACTTATAAATAAGCCCCGGCTTTAACAAAAATCCAGCAGCATTGCCACACATCACGAGGGTAACGCGATCCTTGAATGCCTTAAAGCCAGAGGCTTTGGCTTCCTCTTTGAACAGGAAAGTTCGCGACGGCATTCTCTTCCAAAACAAGCCGGTTTCATCCATATTAAACACTTGTTCCGGCTTGTATCCACCTTCAGCGATAATGTTCTTGAAAGTCTGGTTCACGTAAGTTTCAGCAGCGGCAGTGTCAGCGGAAGCAGACTCCCCATGCAGGGAAACGCTTTTCAGGGCGAAGCGTTTCTGAAACTTCGCGAACCATCCTTTGCTGGCGGAAAAACGTTGTTTCTGACGCTGGGAATCAGTGAGGTCCCTGGTTGAGGATCATCTACATCATCATCTTCTTCAGCATGGTCGCCATCGTCGTCATGAGGTTCCTTTGCCGCAAAATTCTCATACAAGCTCAAAGCCTTTGTTCGGATGGTGTTCGTATCCAACGCTATGTTCTTCTTCCGACAGTCGGCAATCCACACAGCTAAAGCACCTTCCATGCGTACGATCGTTTTATTACGCGTTGTAACGACTCGCTTCGCTGATCTGCTAAAGGTGATTGCAGCAGTCTTTCTAATGTTCGCCTCGTCCTTCTTGATGTAGCGAACGGTGGATTCGTTGATGCCAAAATGGCGGCCGCGTAACTTCTACCATCTTTTAACATGTCGAGAAGCGTAACCTTCTCAGCTATCGTCATCATCCTTCGGTGGCGTTTAGGCTCACTACCAGCCTTACTAGAAGCAGAACGCTTGGGAGGCATTGTAACAGAAAGTTCAACAAAAAGTTCAACTTAAAACAGTCGCACACAGCACAGATTAAACTTCACAAAGTTAAGAACGTCTACTCAGCAATACGCGGAAAGAGAAAGTGAACGATGCAGCCCCGCGAGAACTTTGATGCTGCGGGTAGAAGATGCGGGCAAAACACCAATCACAGGCTAGATAACAAAACTTGAGTTTTGATTCGTCATCTATCAGCGCTTGAACCAATCACAACCCGTCTTATACAGTACTATGGTGCGTTGGTTACTCATAGAAGATGTCCTGCGCACACTGAACGTACGTAGATTAAGTACAATACCGTAATAATAATAAATAATGATAATAATACTGTACAGTAATAATAATAATAATAATGATTAATAATAATAACAATAATAATTTTATTAACAACAACAACAATAATAATAATAATAACAATAATAATAAAAATTTACGTACGCTATTTTACGCCTCTCTCTCTCTCTCTCTCTCTCTCTCTCTCTCGTACGCTTACAGTATTCGAATTGTGATTTTTGCAACAAAGAATATTATTGGATGCAGTACTGTACTACGTACGTATACATACAAAAGATTCATGGAAAAGAAGCACATCCATTACAGTACACACCATTCTAATATGGTATGACTGCATCTGATTTGCGTTTCATGTTCGATTTAATTTTACTACGTACTGAATTATCGTATGATCACATTCTCTTTTCGTGTTTTATTTCTTTCTGTGCTGAATTATATATCATATGTAATGCAATGAACAATCAGTAAGAGCAGATATTACTAATTTAATGGAATTACAGGTAACAAAATATCGTATTTGGTTGTCTTCAGATTTCGCGGTATTTTCGAATTTTCCGGAAAATCCGCGATATGTATATATATATGGGTTATGGGAAAACCCCGCGAAGTGGTGAATCCGCGATGGTCGAACCGCGAAGTAGCGAGGGTTCACTGTACACTCAGAGAGACACAGGCTACTAGAATTTGTCAATAATGAATTCCTCCATCAGTGGATTGATATACCAACAAGGGGAAACAACATAAGAAATATTGTGCTAACGGAAGAAAATTCAATATCCAATGCATTAGTAGGCAAAAATGTTGGCAAAAGTGACCATGAAATAGTTATGATTCATGTAAATACTCTTCATCTAAAAGAAAAGAAACCTAAAGAAACTAGACTGTAGACAAAAGAAATTGGATACAACTGAAGAAATACTCCAAGAATTTAGAATACAATGAAACAGGCAACATAGGTACACAATGGGATTAATTTTTAGAAAAAATGTAGAGAAAAAGGGCTAAATGTTAACGCATAGAAGACTTTTAATAAATAGAACTTCACAGCCTAAATGGTTAAACCGAGAAAACAGATACTGAGCAAAGCGAAAAATCTATTTTTGGGCTTAAACCATGTCGTCCTGATGGAAGGTTCCTTTAAGCAGCTTTCTAAGGGATATTTGGCTACAGTGATACTCCCAGAGAATTGACCACAGGTCTCCAGAATTCTAACTCCTGGTGCGATTATCCTTAATATAACTCTTAAGGATACGGCATAATATCAGGGGAAGTATTTCTTTGGTACGACACATAGCAATCTTCACCCCGAATAGAGTTTTCCCTTTGGGGGGGAAGAGTGGCGAAATTAAAGGGGAGCCGTTATCAAGGTTACCCGGTGGATCCCCTCCCGGTACCACCCCAGCGAACTATTCCTTGTTGCATTTAAGCATGGATAGCCACAGATAGAGTAGTTTCGGGTGGGGACTTTGTTACATAGATGTATACTCCTTTTAGAAAGGAGGGAGGGTCTATCAGGACGACATGGCCATATCACCTAAAAATAGATTTTTCGCTTTGCTCAAAATCAGTTTTTTGGGCTCAGCCATCTCGTCCTGGTGGAAGTTTACCAGAGAATTACTTGAAAGTAATGTACTATATCTGTGGGTTTGTATAAGCACCTTTACCTTGACTCAGTTCCTTATATGGTCTCTCAGACCAATATATATATGACATTACCGTTATTTGTCATATCCACTAAGTTTGGAATTAACTTAGGGCTTCCTGCCCCCTGCAGGGAATATGTCGATACCGACTATAAAGCGTCAAGGTTGTATTTCGTAGAAACAAGGTGGAACTTTTTAGAGATTACCAGGTTGTTCTTACAGAGGTATACTGACAAGTATTTTTATTTTTAGGAAAATAAAAGGCTCTGGAATATTTATTCGATTTCATGTAGGGCGAATAAGACGCAAATATATTTCATGTATTTATTTGTATAGACAAAAGTAAATACAACAACGAATGTATTATAAATAGACTCTTTTAACATTTCAACATCTTCAAAATATATATATATATTTGTAATCTGTAAGGGAAGAAATACATATATGGGGTAATCACAGGTGCCACTCAGTATTGTGAAATTATTAGATTGATTTCACTTAGATGTTGGATATGTTTTAACACTGTGTACGAATGTTCACACGGCACTGGTGTTATTGGTTAGATTCTACACCTATATAGAACAGTTCGAGATTCACTAAAGTGATCTCCACTAACGGGTATTACACTAAAAGATGCTAATACCTGTTCACCCCGTATACTGTCAAGTCCCAAACAGTTCACTGTTCATCGCAGACTAGACAACAGGTTTTATAACACTACCTGCCGCCACCACAAAGTGTTTTATTTCATGCACTTGCTTCACGTAATGTTTATAGAAGACTCTAGAGGATTTCCAACCAGTACTTGAGCGGAGTCTATCAAAGTTCATATGCTGAAAGAAGTTCAGCGAGGAAGCAATTTTTCTAGGATCGTGACCTGCGGGTGTACTGTCAGGATCCGCTCTGCGAATAAAGTAGGTGAGTTTTGCCATCAGTTGTTTTAGGGATAAGTTTGATCCTGAGGTTTCACCTAGGAAGAGCTGTCCTTTCTTGAAGTCTGAAGTTCTTTGAAGATAGACCATAAGAGACTACTGGACATAGAGAGACATTTTCCTTCAGAGGGCAGATTCTCCAAGGACCACACCTCTTGGTGGGTAGCTCGTTTTTGTCGAGAAAGGTAGGATCGGGAAAAAGATTCAGTTCTCCCTCTTCTGTGAACTGAATATGGCCCTCGTTTCTAGATAGGGCCACTATTTCACTAACTCTAGCCCCTGAGGCTATAGCGAACAAGAATATCACTTTCTGTGTTAGATCCTTTAGGGTACAATCTTCGTTGTTCAAGTTCGAAGCTTAGTGCAAGACTGTCCAAGGACCATGATATGGGCTTTGGAGGGGTTGCTGGTTTAAGTATAGTGCATGCTTTCGGAATCTTATTGAAGTTTTCGTTCGACAAGTTCACCTGGAAGGTGTAGAGAAGAGGTCTAGTCAAAGCTGATTTACATGTAGTTATCGTGGTGGAAGCCAGGCCTTGCTCATAAAGGTGGATAAAGAAGGAAAGGCATAAGTCTATCGAGATTTCTGCCAGTCTGTTTGTTTTGACAAAGGAGACCCACTTCTTCCAAGATGATTCATATTGTCTTCTGGCTGACTTTGACTTGTATTCTTCTATAAAGCCGATGTTGTCTTTTGAGATCCCGAACCTTTTCTTGGCTGCTAAGGCAAGAAAATCATGAGATGTAGGTTTTGGGTTCTCAATGATGAAGCGTAGACAGTCGACTTCTGAACCAGTTGGGATAGAACTGGATTCGGTAGAGGAAACAGCCTCAGCTTCAGTTCTATCACTAGAGGGAACCAATTGCTCTTGGGCCATTTGGGGGCCACTACTGCTGCTGTCCCCTTGAAGGATCTCGGCTTGTTGAGGACCTTCAGCAGGAGATTTGTTGGAGGGAACAGATAGATATGATTCCATCTGTTCCAATCAAGGGACATAGCGTCCGTCGCTTCTGCCCGAGGGTCCTCGTATGGGGCCACATATCGAGGTAGTTTCTTGTTGTCGCTCGTTGCGAAGAGGTCGATCTGCAGTTCCGGGACTTTTTCCAAGATGAAGGAGAGTGATTGCGTCTAGGGACCATTCTGACTATTGGTTTTCGCTTGGATAGAGCGTCCGCCGTCACATTGCAGAACTCTTGTAGGTGAACTGCTGATTAGTACCATCTTTTCTTTCTTGCCAAGCGAAAGATGGCCAACATTACGTGATTGATATAGGGCGATCTCGAGCCTCGTCGGTTCAGACATTTCACTATGACCTCACTGTCCAAGACCAACTTGACGTGGGCTGATCTTTGAGGGGATAGTTTCTTCAACGTTAGGAAGACTCCATGGCTTCCAGAATGTTGATGTGAAAGGTCTTGAACTGGTGTGACCAGTTCCCTTGTACTTTCCTTTGATCGGAGTGGCCTCCCTATCCTTCCGGTAAGGCATCTGTGTGGCTGACTACTGACGGTTGAGGTGGTTGTAAGGGAATTGTCCTTGCTAGGCTCTTGACCTTTGACCACGGTCTCAGAAGTGATCGCAGTAAGGTCGGTGTCGATCTCTGTTAATCTCTTCGAGCGTTTGATGCGTATCTTCTCCAGACTCTGACGCATCCATCAGTTGTGCTTTCAGCACTGGGTCTGTTACTGCTGTGAACTAGAGAGAGCCCAGTACTCTTTCCTGTTGGCATCTTGAAATCTTGTTGAATTTCAGTAGTCTCTTGACAGAACCCGCAATCTCTCTCCTCTTCTTCGGTGGAATGTAGATGCGGTTGTACTGCAAGTTCCAATGGATTCCTAAGCATTGAAACTCTTGAGCTGGAGAGAGGCGAGACTTCTTGTAGTTGATCTTGAAGCCCAGATGGTGCAGGAACTGGATCACCTTCATGGCTGCCTGCAGACAAGCAGTCTTGGATGCTGCCCACACCAGCCAGTCGTCCAGGTATGCTGATACCTGAATGCCTTGTAAGCGTAGCTGTTGTACGACTGTCTGCAAGTTTCGTGAATATCCTTGGGGCTATGTTTAGTCCAAAGGGCATGGCTTTGAAGACATACTTTGTCTTCTGTAGCTTGAATCCTAGGTAGGATGAGAGGGGGCGGCTGACTGGAAGGTGCCAGTAAGCATCTGCCAGGTCTATTGAGACTGTGTACGTTCCTTTCGGTAACAGGGTCCTTATGTGTTGTAAGGTTAACATCCGGAACTTGTTCTTGATGAACTTGTTGAGTGCAGACAAGTCTAGAATGACTCTGAGTTTGTCCGAGTCCTTCTTGGGAACACAAAACAGCCTTCCCTGGAATTTGATGGACTTTGCTTCCCTTATGACCTTTTTGTTCAAGAGTTCTAGGGTATATTCTTCCAATAAGGGGGTGGAATGTTGGAAGAATCGAGGAAAGGAAGGTGGAGTTTTGTTCCATTTCCACCCTAGTCCATTCTTGATTAGGCTGTGGGCCCAGGGATCGAAGGTCCAACGATCCCGAAAGTGGAAGAGTCTTCCTCCTACCTGGAGCATCTCATTGCTTAGATGACCCGGAGGGTTTGTTACCCTGACCACGTCTTCCTCTACCCCTTTGGGGGTTTCTTGAGGAGCCTCTTCTAGATCCTCTACCTTTATTATTATTATTATTATTAAATGCTAAGCTACAACCCTAGTTGGAAAAGCAGGATGCTATAAGCCCAGGGGCCCCAACAGGGAAAATAGCTCAGTGAGGAAAGGAAACATGGAAAAATAAAATATTTTAAGAATAGTAACAACATTTAAATAAATATTTCCTATATAAACAATAAAAACATCAACAAAACAAGAGAAAGAGAAACTAGATACAACAGTGTGCCTGAGTGTACCCTCAAGCAAGAGAACTCTAACCCAAGACAGTGGAAGGCCATGGTACAGAGGCTATAGCACTACCCAAGACTAGAGAACAATGGTTTGATTTTGGAGTGTCCTTCTCCTAGAAGAGCTGCTTACCATAGCTAAAGAGTCTCTTCTACCCTTACCAAGAGGAAAGTAGCCACTGAACAATTACATTGCCGTAGTTAACCCCTGGGGTGAAGAAGAATTGTTTAGTAATCTCAGTGTTGTCAGGTGTATGAGGACAGAGGAGAATCTGTAAAGAATAGGCCAGACTATTCGATGTCTGTGTAGGCAAAGGGAAAGAACCGTAACCAGAGAGAAGGATCCAATATGGTACTGTCTGGCCAGTCAAAGGACCCCCTAACTCTCTAGCGGTAGTATCTCAACGGGCAAAAGGTAGTGGTGTGCCTCTCAAAGCCTGGGTTAAAGGCTGGTGACTGAGCTACTAACTGATGAGGCACCATTTGGAATGTGGTTTGTGACTGGGCAACCATTAGGGGCACTGTGGTCATGGTAACTGTGGGATGTTGTGTAGGTCTATGAGGCACTCGTAGCTTCTTCGTCTTCCTGTTCTTGGGTTGGGGATCAGCGTCAGGGGATGATTTCCTCTTGGAAGACATGCCCCACTTTTGCAGAAGGTTCCTATTCTCCGTGGCGGCTTTAGCTACTACCTCTTGGACTGCTTCCTTTGGGAAGAGGTCCTTGCCCCAGATACATGAAGTAATCAACTTCCTGGGTTCGTGCTTGACCGTTGTATTGGCAAACACATACTCTACAGGCCCTCCTGGCTTTCACGAAAGCGTACATGTCCTTTACTAGAGTAGCCATGTGCATCTTGGCTAGGACCGTGTACATATCTGGGGTACTTGAGATGCCTTCACACATCTCCATACAGTTCTAGAGAGACAGAGAGGCGGCTAGTCTCTCTTTTGTCTCCTGCTCCCTTCGCAGAAGAAAGTCCAACAAATTCGGAAGGTTCTCGTTGAACTGCTGTCCTGCAATATCTGGATCTAGTTTCGAGATCGAGAAGGTTAGATGGACCTCGTTTCAATTCTTCTCACCGGTAGGCAGGGCTAGATACAATGGTTTACATTCCTCTAGCGTAGGGCATGGTTTGCCCGCGTCAACTGCTTTTAGCACGTAGTGGAGAGCTTTAGCCTTAAAGGGAAAAGCTCTGGAGGAAAGAGCAAGGAAGGTAGGATGCCTCTTGCTTAAAGCAGAAGCCTTCGAATTCGTATAGCCGGCTTTCTTCAGGCTACTCGTCAAGAGAGCCTGTGCCTTGTCATGATCAAAGACCATGACCTTCTTAAGTTCAGTCTCTTCCTTAGATGCAGGTTTGTTTTTCAATCTCACAAAGTATTCCGGGTAAGCCGAAATGTTCGGCCAGAATTGGAGATCGTCGAGGGGTATGGCCCCCATCTTCTTTTAGCACGTAGTGGAGAGCTTTAGCCGTAAAGGGAAAAGCTCTGGAGGAAAGAGCAAGGAAGGTAGGATGCCTCTTGCTTAAAGCAGAAGCCTTCGAATTCGTATAGCCGGCTTTCTTCAGGCTACTCGTCAAGAGAGCCTGTGCCTTGTCATGATCAAAGACCATGACCTCCTTAAGTTCAGTCTCTTCCTTAGATGCAGGTTTGTTCTTCAATCTCACGAAGTATTCCGGGTAAGCCGAAATGTTCCGCCAGAATTGGAGATCGTCGAGGGGTATGGCCCCCATCTTCTCCGAGACGAGACGTAGAGTTTCCCATTCATCATGGGCATGAACTCCGCATACCTCCAGGGGTTGGTTTCAGAGCATTGGGGTAAGTCAGAGAATTTGGGCCGCTTGTGGGAGCCACTAAAAGCGGCTGAGCGGTATGCTTCCCTGACTTCTCTTCTCATCTCTTGCTGTTCCTCTCACATAGTTTCCATCATCATTTGGATTTGCACCATTAGCGCTTCGCCCTTGGATAATAGCGGGTCTAGTTGAGGGGTTGGGTCCAAAGAGGTTGACGCAAAGGTTGATATGCCGTCACAGATAGTAGAGGGTCTTCCGTCACTATCGATACGGATCCTTCTTCCTCCTCGGGGGCTGAGCCACCTTTTCTTCAGGGTCTTGAAGAAGATCCTTTTTGGTGTCCGAGGACACCTCTGGCATCCTTTCGTGATGGATGTCCATGCCTTCCAAAGCTTTGTTAATGTCAGCCTCTAACGTCAGTTGTATGAAGGGAGGCTTGACCTATGCCTGAGGCACAACCGCGTCGGATGTTGCCTTAGGGAACAGAAGGCTTCTCATCGTTTCGCTTGGTAGGTAAGGTCCCGGAGAGTTCTTCTGGAACCCTCTTACCCATTTTCGAAGCATTTCCCTCGCAGTATCCCTTGACTCCGCCATCTTGGGATCACCGAAACCCTCGGACATCAAGGCCGAGCAGACGGTGCAACCCTTCGGTTCCCAATACCTCGGGGTTTCAGTTGCGATGGAGCAGGGGGCATGAGACCTGCACATCTTGTGGCCACAAAAGACCCTACTTTTGTGGTTGCAGTACAAAACTGCACACTTCACACTAGCCTCCTGTAGGGAAAGAAAGAGTGAAATGAGTATTGGGTAATTTATCATACTGATAAATATATACATATGCATTAAATAGTAATCCTTACTATTATCATTATAGCTTAAGATAGTAAGCTAGAAAGGAAATAGGAAAGACACATATCTGTGTTTCCTGTCCAGGCAATTCCCTCAATATTAATATTTTGAAATTTCTATTACGGAAATACAGGGTGGAATAGCTCTAGTACTTAGAGCTGGAGTCAGTGTATACTAGCACTAACTCCACCACAAGTGAAATATTAATACTGTAGAGTAAAAATTTTTTGTGTCCTGATGGTCTAGGATACATCAGAATGGTGAAGGAATGCTTCACCTTAACATTTGCTTAACGGTCTCAACAATGGACTGTGAAAGGATACACAGAGTATGTTGGAAAATCATACTACTGTATGTTATATACTGTAGTTTTCTAACTGCTGTATTTGCTATACTGCAGGAATACTGGCTACTGTATAATCTTATACTGTAGTCTCCCGGTATACTACCGGGCTAGGCTAGTACCTGGCGGCACTAGCCGACAGAGAGAGATGAAGAATGGAGAGAAGGACTACCGTATTATTATAGTATAGTACAATAATTAGGGTTGTAGGGACTACTGTCTCTACTGCCTTCTTTCCAGAATGAGGATTCAAATGGATGGGGAGAAAATGTAAAAATTCTGGCTTCCATCCAGCCACAATAATGTTGATGGCAGTCCAAGAGAGGACTGAAGAATACTCAAAGTTGTAATGGGTCTCCCACCGGCAGCCGTCATGGCCGGCACCTTTCCCGGAGCCTTGCTTCCGTTAGGGGAAAGGTCGAAGCGGCAATCTAACCGCCTTTGTAGGAGCCCGCCCGGCAAGCGGGGTAATTGTAGAATACCGGCCACAAGGGTCGTGACGGCTAGGCCGTCACCAAAGGACAGAAGGGGGAAGGGAAAGGGTCTTATATTTTGCATAGAAAGAAGGCGGCAGGTATGCCTCCTGCTTTCGGCTGCAAATCAAGAAAACATAGTTTCCTTGCCAGTGCCGTCTTGAGCGTCAAAGGAATAACGATTCCTTAGCCTAAAACATTGCCGGATATAAGACATGTCTTCTAGTCCACAAGGGAGAAAGGTGGCGGCAATTGTACTACTACCTTCAGTTGTGGACTAGGGAAGCCGGGCTTCCTATGCCGGCAACGGTGTAACCGGCAGGGGAATGACTAATACCCCATCGGTAGTGTTGCTGGCAACAAGACTGAATACCCTGAGTTACTGTCGTATTTCAAAGCTGGGATACTCAACCGGTAAAGAGGATGGATAGAAACACTATCTCAGTCAAGCCGGAGTACACTACTCTATGGCAAGATGAAAGATAGGGTTGCCGCCTGGTGGCAGCACTCAAGGAAAGGTTTATCCTCATTTCTCTAAAAGAGGCGAGTATCGAATTATGATGGCAATTCTAGGAGATATTCTATCTCTGATTGAATTACTAAAATGATACGAGAGGATAAACGGGGATATGTCACTAAAGTATACTAAAACGAGTTAGGCTAGCCTAACTTGAGTCGGGATCTCGGCTATGCTATATCACCGAGGCCCCAACTTATACCATCGAAACGTTTTATCAGAATAGGAAATATTATACATATGTAAATCTTACCTTCACTAGTATAATTTGCCTAAATAGCTAGAATTCATTATAGCTAAATACCGGGAATGTCGTACTACTAACTAAATAAAGCATTTATGGCGTACGACAGCGGTCCAAAATGGCTGCCTCCGGTGCTGGGTCTGCTCCACTAAACACATCCAGATTATGCTAAGTTAACTGTGAGAAGGGAGCCAAAAATTATACACAGGAAAGATTAAATACTCAACTTACCAGAGGATGATGATGCTGGAGATTGCATTGTAATAATTCTTTAAGATAGTAACAACACCGAGAGCGAGTGGGAGAAACACCATGCTTAATTCGCTACTACAAAAAGGAAAGGGGGAGGGGGCACCCTGTGGGTGAGCTAGTGCATTGTCCAAACAAAGCAAGCACTTCAAAGGCAAATTCCTCTCCTGAAGATACTTCTTGACAGCAGGGCTGAAAACTACGTTTACCCATTCCACAAAGATATGCCTAGTAACCCAAGCCTTGGAATTAGAATGCCATAGAACATGTAGCAGGTCTTTATTATTTCTATGTGCTTTAAATGCCCTAGGGTTTTCGGAATGGTAAACCAATAACGGCTTTATTTTGCTGTCCCCGCTGGCGTTGGCACAAAGCGCAAGAGTCAGCCGATCCTTCATTGGCTTATGTCCAGGCATTTTATTCTCTTCGGCGGTAATGTACGTTCGACTAGGCATCTTTTTCCAAAACAGACCGGTTTCATCACAGTTGAACACCTGCTGCTCTACGTAACCTTCCTCCGCCACGATGCTTTCGAACTTTTTAACAAAGTCTTTAGCAGCCTTGGTGTCCAAACTCGAAGTTTCTCCATGACGAACAACTGAATGAATCCCGGTCCGTTTCCTAAATTTCTCGAACCAACCTCGAGACGCCTTGAATTCCTCCGTCATAGGATCGGCTGAACTCTCCCCCGCGTCACCCCGAGAGCGCGCCGCCTTCAAGTCACTGTAGATAGCGCTGGCCTTTTCACAATGATCGTTTCCGTGATCGTATCGCCAACAATCTCCTTGTCCTTTATCCAGATCAACAAAAGGCGTTCCATCTCTTCCAGAGTAGGGCTACGACGTTTAGAAATAATCGTGATCCCCTTTGAAGGTTTCACTGCTTTAATGGCTGACTTCTGTTTTGTGATCGTTGAGATCGTAGACACATTCCGTCCATATTGTTTAGCCAGATTGCTAACACGTACACCTCGCTCATGCTTCTCTATTATTTCCTGCTTTAATTCTAATGAAAGCATAGACTTCCTCTTTTTCTCACCACTACTACTACTTCCTGAACCGAAACTAAGCTTTTTAGGACCCATGATTACGGAACACAGAAAACAACACATGAAAAGGCAAGATAAAAAACTGTTAAAACTGAGCGAATAGAGGACAACTAACGATGCGCACGCGATGAGAGGACTGATCAAGGTGACGCTCGATTGGCGTCCCTCCGATGTGCTGCCGTCTAGCGGCGTCAACAACAAACGACGCTGGATGCTTTCGAGAAAATTCCACTTGTAAGCGTATTGTTTACTTCGTATGTTGGAGCAACACTTCGTATGTTGAGACAGAAATTTGGTCGAATTTTACTTCGTATGTTGGAAAATTCGTATTTTAGGACAATCGTATGTAGAGGTTCCACTGTATTAAGGATACTCGCGCCAGGAGTTAGAATTCTGGAGACCTGTGGTCAATTCTCTGGGAGTATCACTGTAGCCAAATATCCCTTAAAAAGCAGCCTAAAGGAACCTTCCATTAGGACGACATGGCTGAGCCCAAAAATAGCTCATAGAATAAGAAGCAGAGACAGGAAACATAAATCAGTGGGTCCATAGCCCTCCCTTTATGATATTTCTGAACACAAAAAGTTCAGCAGAAATGTATTATTATTATTGTTGTTATTATTATTATTATTATTATTATTATTATTATTATTATTATTATTATTATTCTAGCTAAGCTACAAACATAGTTGGAAAAGCAGAATGCTATAAGCCCAAGGGCACCAACAGGGAAAATCAGCCCAGGAAAGGAAATAAGAGAGGTAAATAAACAATATGAGAGGTAAAGAATAATTGAAATAAAGTAATTCAAAGAACAGTTACAACGTTTAAATGCATCTTTCATATATAAACTATAAAAAGTGACTTATGTCAGCCTGATCAACATGAAAGCATTTGCTACAAGTTTGAACTTTTGAAGTTTTACTAATTCAACTACCTGGTTAGGAAGATCATTCCACTACTTGGTCACAGCTGGAATAAAGCTTCTTGAATACCGTTTAGTATTGAGCCTCACGATGGAGAAGGCCTTACTATTATGAACAGGATAGAACTGCCCGGGAAGGAGGTTCCAGGTAACTCCTAAGAAAGTAGTTATCGGTAAGTATATTAGGAAAAATACAAATTACTAGAAATTTGTGATATTTTATGCAACATGCATAACAAACTAATTAAACGACAGTGCCAGAGATTAATATTTAGATCAAGAATAAAAAGTTTGATAGACCGAAAGTTCCTGCCCAACCAATTAAGATAATTACGACTAGTTGAAGACCAGTCAGGAGAGCAATACTTGAAAAAAGGTTGAATAAAAGAATAAAAAACTTCTGAATAGATTGATCACCTAAGATCTTTAAGTCTTTCTCAATAAGCCAACTTTTTCTGCTATTGAAGAAGACGCAGACCTAATTTGTTTGTTAAATGTAAATTTTCTGTCAAGAGTCGCACCTAAAATTTTGAGTCATATAGAGTTAATGAAACATTATTAATGCTGAGATCCGGATGTCGAGGAGCAACTGTCCTTGACCTACTTACAATCATACTTTGAGTTTTGTTAGGATTCAACTTCACGCCCCATAATTTGCACCGTGCACTAATTTTAGCTAAATCTCTAGTAAGGGATCCAGCAACCCCAGATCTACATTCACAAGATGGAATTGATGCAAAGAGAGTACCATCATCTGCATATGCAACGAGCTTGTTTTCTCAGCCAAATCACGTGTCGTGTATATAGTATGAAAATTAATGGGCCAAGAATACTAGCCTAAGGAACATCAGATATCACATTCTTATAATCACTTTAGTGCCAATCAACAACAATTCAATAATGATGCTAAGAAATGACCCACCCACTTCCAACTGTTTAAATTTGAAAACAAAGGCCTCATGATTAACGCGATCAAAGGCAGCACTAAAATCAAGACAAGTCATATGAACTTCCTGACCACAATCAAGGGATTTCTTTATAGCATTGGAGGTTGTAAGAAGGGCATCGTATGCTCAGAGCCCTTTACAAATGCCAAATTGCAAACTAGGGAACAGATGATTACCTTCAGCAAACCTATTTAGGCTTTAGATATTATGGGAGTTATGGAAATTGGACAGTAATCAGTTGACTTAAGCTACCACACACACATTTACATAGTGGAATAACATTACTAATTCTCAACAAGTGCTAAAAGTTCCTCTTCTTGCTAACTTGCGCAAAATAACATAACTTTTGAGCTTAGAAATCTGCAGTCTTTATAAAAAAGAGGAAAAATACCATTTGGGTTTACACCTCCATAAGCATGAAGGTCCATCAAGAGAATTTTAATTTTACAAGATCAAAAAGCTAAACTAGTTAGTTTAGCTTCAGAAAAACAGGAATGAGGAAGGTAAAGTTTCTCATTACTCGGCTTATTGTCAAACACATCAGCCAAAATAGTTGCCTTTTCCTTTAAACAATGAGTGACAGAGCTATGTGGTTTAAGTTAAGGAGGAACCGTTGCATCTACACTAAAGAGTGTAGATTTAAGGAAATAAAGAAAAACAATATTTCAAGAACAGTAACAACATTAATATAAACATATCCTATATATGTGCCCATGAATGAATTCAGTGTGTTTGAAGTCGAAGCTATTGTAAAAAAACTAAAGAGATGGAAAGCCCCAGGATACGATGAAATAACTGCCGAGATGATATTGGCCGAAAATGAAGTGACTCTCAGACTACTTACAAGATTATTTTGTAAAATGTGTCATGAAGAGGCAAAACCTGATGAATGGGAGTTAGGAGTGTAGGTGAAAATAGCTGAAAAGGGAGACCTGACTGATTGCAATAATTACAGAGGCATATCACATATGTCAGTTATGAAAATATATAGTATTGCTTATTCTTAGGAAACTGGAGAGAAAGATTGATATAAAGCTAAGAGATGAACAAGCAGGATTGAGAAAAGGTACAAGTTGCACTGACTAAATTTTCATTTTGAGACATGTTGTACAGCAATACGTAGAATGTAGAAATCCCCTTTTGATGGTATTTGTGGACTATGAAAAAGCCTTTGATAGTGTGCTCCAGCCAATTTTGCGGAGAATCCTGTGAGCAAATCATAAATGAAGCTACTCACAGGTCTGGTAATTGCTTGGACCTCGTATACAATGACTCCCCTGGTGTTATAACTAGTAAGGTTGGTTCTCCAGTCGGAACATCTGATCATGCCTTGATTTCATTAGTAGTGAAGATTGAGCAGCCTCTCCCTGATATATCATACTCTTGTAAAATTTGTATAAAATCCCAAGCAGACTAGAATGGGATTTTGCATGATCTTTTGTGCTTGAATTGGTCACAATTATATTGTAGTGTAGATCTTGTTGTCCCTTTAAATGAGAATCTAGTCAACAATTGATAGGCGTATTCCTTCTCGTGTACTAAGGTACCGAGTGAAGGACAAACCGTGGTTCAATGATGATTGTAGACGTGCTTATTTGGAGAAGCAGGAGGCCTATCATCTTTGGAAGGGTAACATCAGATTTGACCTGGAACAACTATACTCTGCTTCGAGCTTTTGCTCAGAGAGTTTATGCCTCAACTGGAAAGGAGTACAATTTAACCATAAAAGAAACCCTTTCTGGTGCAACTCAGGAACATAAATGGTGGTCTACCTTTAAATCTGCACTCTTTGGTGTAGATGTAACAGTTCTTCCTTTACTTAAACCAGATGGCTCAGTCACTCACTGTCCAAATGAAAAAGCAACCTTGTTGGCTGATGTTTTTGACAGTAAACAGTCATGAAAAACTTGAACTTCCTCATTCCTGTTTTCCTGAGGCTAAACTAACTAGTTTAGTTTTTCGATCTCGTGAGATTAAAGCTCAGTTGATGGACGTTGATGCTTATGGAGGTGTAGACCCAAATGGCATTTTTCCTTTGTTTTTTATAAAGACAGCAGATTTCTTAGCTCCAAAGTTTTCTGTTATTTTGCGCAAGTTAGCAAGAAGAGGAGCTTTTAGCACTTGTTTGAGAATTGATAATGTTACTCCTCTACGTAAATGTGTTTGTGGTAGCTGAAGCCCCACTGATTACCGCCCAATTTCCATAACTCCCATATTATCTAAATTTTTTGAACATGTTCTGGCAAAACGTCTTAATAGGTTTGCTGAAGGTAATCACCTACTCCCTAGTTTGCAATTTGGTTTTTGTAAAGGCCTTGGAGCATGTGATACCCTTCGTACAATCTCCAATGCTGTACAGAAATTCCCTGATTGTAGTCAGGAAGTTCGTATGCTTGGCCTTGATTTTAGTGCTGCCTTTTACCGTGTTAATCATGAGGCCCTTATTTTCAAACTGAAACAGTTGGGAGTGGGTGGGTCATTTCTTAGCATTATTATTGATTTTTTAAGTAATAAATTTCAAAGAGTTGTTGTTGATGGGCACCATAGTGAGTATAGGAATGTGATATCTGGTGTTCCACAGGGTAGTGTTCTTGGCCCATTACTTTTCATACTATATACACATGACATGTGGTTTGGCCTAGAAAACAAGCTTGTTGCATATGCAGATGATGCTACTCTCTCTGCATCAATTCCATCCCCTGAATGTAGATCTGGGGTTGGTGAATCCCTTAATAGAGATTTTGCTAAAATTAGTGCACGGTGCAAAATATGGGGTATGATGTTGAATCCTAATAAAACTCAAAGTATGATGGTAAGTAGGTCAAGGACGATGGCTCCTCAACATCCGGATCTCAGTATTGATAATGTTTCTTTAAATTTGTATGACTCTCTTAAAATTTTAGGTGTGATTCTCGACAGCAAATTTACTTTTGAGAAACACATTAGGTCTGTGTCTTCTTCAATTGCACAACAAATTGGCTTATTGAGAAAGTCTTACAAGATTTTTGGTGATCAATCTATTCTGAAGAAGTGTTATAATTCTTTCATTCTACCTTGTTTTGAGTATTGTTCTCCTGTCTGGTGTTCAGCTGCTGATTCTCATCTTAATTTGTTGGACAGAAACTTAAGGTCTATTAAATTTCTTATTCCTGATTTAGATATTAATCTTCGGCACCGTCGTTCAATTAGTTCATTATGCATGTTGCATAAGATTTTTCATAACTCGACCATCCTTTACATTCAGATCTTCCTGGACAATTCTGTCCTGTTTGTAATACTAGGCAGGCAGTTAATTCTAATAGCCAGACCTTCTCCATCATGAGGCTCAATACTACACAGTATTCTAGAAGTTTTATTCCAGCTGTTACCAAGTTGTGGAATGATCTTCCTAATCAGGTAGTTGAATCAGTAGAACTTCAAAAGTTCAAAGTTGGAGCAAATGTTTTTATGTTGACCAGGCTGACATGAGTCTTTTTATAGTTTATATGACATATCTGTCTTTGATGTTGTTAATAATATAGGACATTTCTGTTTTGACATTGTCACTGTTTCTAGAATGATTTATTGTTTATTTATTCTCATCATTTATTTCCTTATTTCCTTTCCTCACTGGGCTATTTTTCCCTGTTGGATCCCTTGGGCTTATAGCATCTTGCTTTTTTAACTAGGGTTGTAGCTTGGCTAGTAATAATAATAATAATAATAATAATAATAATAATATGGAATTCCTCTTGAATATGTAAATTTGATTAAGTGTGTTCATGAGCATGGCAAGTGCAAAGTTAATGTTAACGGAGTCTTATCAAGTGAGTTTCCACTGAACAGTGGAGTACTCTAAGGGAATGTGTTGTCACCTATGTTGTTTATCCTTCTCATGGACTTTGTAATATGCAGAACAGTCAGAGTTGGTGGAGAAAGATTAGACTGGATTGGTGATATGAATTTAGCACAATTAAAATATGCTGATGATGCTATCTTTCTTAGCAGTACAATACACCACAGGATTTACAGTGCTTGCGTACCAGAATGCATGAAATATCACACGAGGTGGGCTGAAGGTAAATAGAAGAAAGACAGAGATGATGAGAACGGAGTATGCAGTGGAAGATTAAATATCATTGCAGGGGGAAGGGATTAATGAGTTAGAATCTCCAGTACAGGGTCTTTAGAATTCGAGTTTAGTGAAAGATTGATAAAAGCAAATCAGACAATGGCTAGTTTAAGTAAAATTTGGAAATAAAATATCCTAAAATTTCGTATAAAAATCAGACTATATATCAGTTTAGTGAGATCGGTGTTACTCTATGGACATTAGTCATGGTATGACAATGAAACAATCTCCAATAGTTTTAGTAGATTTGAGAATAAAGCCCTCAGAAGGATATTGGAAGTTAAATGGCAGGATAGGATTAGAAATGAAACTATAAGAGAGATTACTCAACTACCATATGTGGTTGAGATCATGATGAGGGGCAGATGGAGATGGTTTGGGCATGCTCTTCTTACTCCCAGGAGAGATTAGTTCACCAAACGTGTAACTGGGCTCCACAAGGCACTAGAAGAATTGGAAGACCCAGGCCTACATGGCTTAGGACTATAAAGCACGAAGTAGGAGATGATGAGTGGAGAATTATTGAATTAAAAGTTCAAGACAGAGACGACTGGTGAAATCTAACCGAGGCTCTTTGCATCAATAGGCGTAGGAGATGATGATGATGATTCAGGAACTATGATCTTTAATACAAGGTCTTTAGAATTGGAGTTTATTAAAAGATTGAAAAAAGCAAATCAGACAATAGCTAGGTTAAGTAAAATATGGTGGTATGACAATGAAACAATATCCAACAGATTTTGTAGATTATGAGAACAAAGCCCTCAAAAGAATGGCAGGACAGGATTAGAAATTAAACTGTAAGTGAGATCACATTATTTCCTTATATGGATGAGTTCACGGTAAGAGATAGATGGAGATGATTTGGGCATGCTCTTCGCACTCCCCAAGAGAGATTAGTTCAGCAAACATTTAACTAGGCTTCACAAGGAACTAGAAGAGTTGAAAGACCCAGGCTCACATGGCTGAAGACTATGAAGCGTGAAGTAGGAGATTATAAATTTAGAAGTATTGAATTAATAGCTCAAGATAGAGATGAGTGGCGAAGTCTAATTTAGGCCCTTTTGCGTCAATAGGCGTTGGAGATGATGAAAATGAAATAAAATAAAAGAAATTGATGAAAAGTACTGGATGTCAAATACTGAGCTGAGTGGAATTAAAAAAACCTTGGACCTAGAATACGCCTTGTGTGATTCAAATTGTTACAGCAATACTTAGCCTAGTTTAAAGAATATATTTTCATAAGATTAAATATACATAAATAGCGATAAGAATTCTAAATTAGTCGCTGGTGTTACTGGTACCTGTTGTCAATATATTCGATACCTTTTAAAAAAAGTAGACTTGTTTCTTTACTTCTGTAACCTCTGAAAACTTAGGGAAACAGGAAAAATTATTGAAGTACAGTATAGTAGTACAGTACTGTTCTTTTGTTGCTGTAAGATATATGGTGTATTCCCACATATAAGATGACCATTGGATCCTAAAATTCGCCCTTGAAAACTGGAGACCGTCCTATACAACCAATCTGAAAGTCACACCTTAAATTCCAAGTAATGCATATTGATATATTAGCATTGGCTTTAGTAAAATAACCGATATTTAAGGTAAACAAACCATATTTATCTTACATACTACTGTATTGGCATATGTTCATGATGACCTATTGAGGATGAATTTCATCTCAACAATGAAATCAACTTTTTTCTATCAGAGTTCAGATGAGGAAATGTGAACATTGAGTTAAGGTTGTGTTCTGAGCAACTGTTATCTTTATCTTTCTCTAATGATGATCTAGCATTCCCCAACGTAGGAGTTGAAATCAATTATTTGGGGTGCTGGGAAGCGATACACTCATGCCGGTAAAATATCACTTCTTAGCAAGGCGTGACCAGTTCTGCAGTACACGTTCGGTACTTGTTTGTATCTGACATGAGAGCGGCGAGACTGGGACCAGTGGCAGCCAGACAGTAGCACTGTAGTTGTTTAGTAGCAGTGCAACAGAGCAGTACAGCTCCTACATATTTGAGTTTTGTCGGCATATCTAAGACTATCTTTGATTTCCGGTAATACTGGTAAGTCCATTGGAAAGTATATTCTCTCTCTCTCTCTCTCTCTCTCTCTCTCTCTCTCTCTCTCTCTCTCTCTCTCTCTCTCTCTCTCTCTCTCTCTTGAACACCCCCACCCCCCCTTCCAGAGTTGTAAAAAAATGCAAGTTGTAAGAGCTACCATTGTGTGTGTGTGCGTGTGCGCAAAAATAATTTGAAAAAGAGAAAAATGAACTGACCTCAAGGCTGATATATAAAAGTTATATTTAATATAGTTACATTCTTCTTTCTTCATTAGGTCTGTGGCTGCATCATAAATACTGTGTGTGTGTGTGTGTGTAAATAATATATATATATATATATATATATATATATATATATATATATATATATATATATATATATATATATATATATATATATATATATATATATATATATATATATATATATATATATATATATATATATATATATATATATATATATATATATATATATATATATATATATATATATATATATATATATATATATATATATATATATATATATATATATATATATGCATGTATGTATGTATGCATCCTGTGTAAACACACACACACATATATATATATATATATATATATATATATATATATATATATATATATATATATATATATATATATATATATATATATATATATATATATATATATATATATGTATATATATATTTATATATATATGTATGTTTTTTCAAAAAGGCCCATAAAAGAAACACAGGAAATATGAATAAATCACACTATATTTCGGTCAATAAACATCGACCCTCTTCAGGATTATGTACTTTACATCCTGAAGAGGGTCGATGTTTATTGACCAAAATATAGTGTGATTTATTCATATTTCCTGTGTTTCTTTTATGGGCCTTTTTGAAAAAACATGTTAAACTGTTTGATTACAGTTATAAATAAGGCATATATGTATATATATATATATATATATATATATATATATATATATATATATATATATATATATATATATATATATATATATATATAGTGTTAATTTATTCATTCACATCATGTTTTTTTGTTGTTGCTGTTGTTATTGTTGTCTTTGTTGTTGTTATTTTTATTTTATATATCTATTTTCATCATTAAAGAAGAAATTACTGACATTGAGAGAAATTTTAACATTCTCCTCGGACGATGATTTTGACACCTAAATCCAGGACATGTCTGAGAAAATCCGGACATCTGGCAACCCTAGACTCTATTTCCAACATTTTTTTTTTTTTTCATAGAAACTTGCTGCTTGCTTCTTGTCAAATATATTTTTTTTTACTCTGCTTTCCTTTCTCCCATATCTTATTTCTCCTCCCGTAACCCCATCTAATACTATACCCCGCCCAAAGCCGCCACCCATAGTTAAATCAATATAATTATAGAAAGGATGGGGAAGCTATGCTCGATTTTTTTTTTTTCTTTTGTAATTAGATTACCGTTGGGAGGGCAGTAGTAGTGAAGAGGTTAACCGTTTATAGCATTATGTTTTAATGATAATCTGAGTCTGTTTCTTTATTTCTTAATGTCATTTATAAAAGTTTCATTGTTGCTTTTTTGCTAGAATCCTCCTCTTCATTCATTTGCAGGTTTATGTGAATCCGCCATGCCAAAGACACGCAAATGGAGTGATGAATATGTCTAATATGGTTTCATTGCACTCCTGGATGATAAGGGAGGACCAGACCGGGTACAGTGTATGACTTGCCATTTTATCATTTGCAACTCAAATTTGAAGCCTGCTAGACTCCGAGACCACCAGTTTGAAGCATCCAACCACAGAACATGAATAATCTCTCGAGGCCTTGCAGGCGAAGAGGGCTAAATATGAAAAGAAATGGACACTACCCCAACTTGGATTCAAGCAAGTGCAGAAAAACCCATCTACAAGCTTCATATGAAGTGGCATACCAGTGCAGTAGGGCCAAGGCTTTGCATTCGGCTCCAGAAAATTTGATTAAGCCATGCACCATTCGGATGGTTTGAGTTAATTTTGGGAACAGACGCAGCCAAGAAGATGAAGGATGTGCCTTTGTCCAATAATGTCATTGGAGGAAGAGTTGAAGGTATGAGTTGCGACATCTTGGACCAAATTATAGAGGAGATTCAGGCAAGTCCTACTTGCATAAGTCTGCAGTTGGATGAATCAACTGATATATCCAACCTAAGTCAACTGATTGTGTATAACCGTTACATCAAAGTTGGTGAGATTAAAGATGAATTCCTCTTCTGTTTGGCTTTGCAGACAACGACTAAAACAGCAGATGTATTCCGACTCTTGGACGAATTCTTTCAGAAGCATCAGATCAAGTGGCAGAAGGTAGGATCAGTCTGCACAGATGGTGCCCCAGCCATGATGGGGAATAAGTCTGGATTTGGTGCTCCAGTGAAGGAGACGGTACCAGATATCATTACGAAGCACTGTGTACTCTATCGCCATGCTTTGGTGGTAAAAACATTGCCATCTCATTTCAAAGAAGTTCTGTCCATCCGTGTTAAAGTTGTCAACTACATCTGGGGACGTGCTTTAAACCACAGTGTGTTCAAGTTATTTTGTGAGGAGATGGGAAGTGAACATCAGGTGCTTCTCATCCACACTGAAGTGCGATGGCTCGCCTGCGGAAAAATGCTGACACGTATTGCAGAGCTCGCTGATGAGATTGCAATATTTCTCCGAAAGTATCAGAGTGATTTTAATGAAAATTTTGAGGACGAAATTTTCATTCTCTCCCTCTCCTACCTGGCAGACAGTTTCGGTCATCTGAATGATCTCAACTTGTCCCTGCAAAGCATGTTTGCTAATAATATTGATTGTACAGAGAAGGCAGAAGCCTTCAAGAAAAAAATATCACTGTGGAAGTGTCGAATCCAGGGAGGAAATGTGGGAAGCTTTCCTATCCTGGATGAAAAACATGGAGACAAGACAATCCAGCCAATGCTTGTAGAAAATATTATTGCTCACTTCTCACTCCTAGAGACCACTATGGCACAATACTTTCCCATGGATCATTCATTTCCAGAATGGATACAGCAGCCCTTCTTGGCAGATATGGATGATGATGATAACCTAAAGGAGGAGCTTATTGATCTGCAGGTGAACCAGGGCTGTCAAACAAAATTTCACGCACTACCGCTGTCCAGGGTGATCAGTTGGTAGCATACCCTTGATTAGCAAAGGCAGCCCTGGAAATGATCATCCCACTTCCAACTACCTACCTCTGTGAAAAGGCTTTCTCCACTATGCTCCAAATCAAAATAACTGCCTGGAACCGACTTCAAATTGGGTTGCTTCATGATATGAGGGTGGCTCTGGCCAACACAAAGCCTAGAATTGAGAAACTAGTTGCATATAAGCAACAGCAAAAATCACATTGATGCATGTTGTACATATTTAAATCCATGCAATTTCATAATTTTTCTCATTTTTTTTATTTCTTTTATAAACAATATTAGTTTTTTGTGTTAGTTTTAAGGAATGAACAAAATAAAATTGATCAAACAGTACACTTCACATTCCTTTATCCTTCTAGTTACATAGTAATAAGATATTAATAATTAAGATAATTAGGGGGTGCTGCACTGCTTAGACATAACAATAAGGGGTGTTAGGGTTGGAAAAGGTTGGGAAACACTCTAATCTTTTAATAATTTTTATAATAGTACTGTATTGATGGCAATAGTACAATGCAGTAATAACATTCAGGTTACCATAATATTCAACTGACTGACTTGAAGCTAGGTCAAATATGTTGGAAATGGAAAGTACTGTACATTTATCGTTTGTAACAGTTATACTGTCATAGTGGTAGTTTGCTAATGTTGACTAAAATAAACAAGATGGTTTTCATGTTATGTGATGTGTAGGAATTTCTGAATATGAAGTAAATGAAATACTATATTTTTAATAACATCATCTTTATTCAAACGTATTAGTATCATTATTTATCACTTGGATATGTAAGTTTGTTTGTTTATTATAATCAGTGATGAAACATAAACAAAACAATGGTTTCTGTTTTAAGCAGTGTGTTTATGAAAAAAATATATAGAATTACCTTTATTTAATTCATTTTGAAATTTTCCGGATTCAGTAAGTAAAATATTTTTATTATCTTTACTAAAAGCTTCTAGTATCATTAGTTATCCCTTGGATTTGTAAATGCGCTCTTTTGTTCGTTTGATTGGCGATGAAGCGTAAATAAAACAATGGTTTCTGTTTCAGGCAGCGTGATTTGGAAAGATATTATACAAAATCATCTTTATTTTCTTGATTTTGAATTTCTAAGAATTAAGTACAGTATGTAAAACAATACTATTAATCAAATCTTAGCATTACCAATATATTTTAAGATACCTTTTTCTTCAAAAGCTAGCTTATGCACAGATGGTTTTGTAATTTAGCAGTTGTCTTATATAACAGATATGACCTAAATTCATTAAAATTTCTTTAATTTTCAACCTTGTCTTATCTAAAAGGTTGTCTTATACGCAGAAATACACTGCATATGTATTTATAACACTCACTTATTCCTTTCTAAATCTGTTATAAGAATTTTACAGGGCATGGAACAACAACATTATGCCTGTTCCTCAAGCTAAGTGTAAAAAATTTTGTAATAAAAGTTTCAACAATGAAAATCTAAAAACATTTAAAACTAATAGGTAGATACTGGAAGACAGGCAATGAAATGGGTTCTTCCCAAAATAATAAGAAAAAAATTCTTGTTATTAATAAAGAGCATGGAAAATAGTTGAATATACCATTGAAAACCCCCTTAACGGTATACGCGAGGTTGTTCAAGCTACAGTTTTGGGATTCAAACTGTTTGATTGTATTCTAACAGAACCTATTTCCCCAAATCCTGCACAAATCGAGCGAATATTTTTTATTATTATTTTAGTACTTTTACTTATTTTTTCCACGTTTTTCAAAATCTATCTCCCACTTTTTTGAAAAAATAAAAATATCACTATTTATTAGCAAGTTTAAGATATGTAGAATGCAAACAATAAATTTACAAAGGACTGAAATGTTTATTTTTTTGTATTTAAAGAATTAAAAGAATAAAGAAATAAAAATCTCACAGAAATACATGTATTAAAAAAGAAATGCTAGAATGAAACTTTTAAAATTATTGCTTAAAATACACCAGAATCAGGCTTTATAAAAATTTTTGAATTTTGTAATATCTTCAAAACTAAAGAAATGCATAAAATTTTAAATTAAAAATATATTCTTTTGAGAAAAACACATTTAAAGATTTTTTATACTTCTCTGATAAAGCTCTTAGGTGATCACTTCAAGGCTTATGGTCTCCTATCTTAGCATAGATATATTATCCCCTCTTATGATGCGCTGAAATAAATGATGAAATTCAATGGGATTGTTCAACTACTCATTGTTGCCAGGTTCAGTTGCTTTAGAAACCCAAGTTTTCATAATGATTATGGACAGCTTTATCGACTTCATCTCTAGATTTATGATATAAATTTTCTGTAGGTTTTATGTATGTAGTTTGTACCCCTGGTAATTAGAATCTGCTAATTATTTCACACCCAATGAACTTTGTGTTGTTCATTGCATCTAATCCTCTACCATTCAACATATTTCGGTATACTAATGCTGCTGTTGTAACACCATAGTTATTTGTATTTACATTTTCCAGTATTTTACTATATCATATTTGTAAAGTACACAATCTTCACAGTAACATTTCACAACCAAGTTAACGTTAAAAAATTTTTCACTACATCCAATATAGCGCATTTTCCCTAATCATTACTTTTATAAGTTTGTTCATCAAATTTTCTACTGTATTTTATTTTTTAATGCAAAAAGGATTTTGTCGGCATTGTTCTCACTTTTCAAATACTGCTCCCTCAGACTGACAGAGTTTTCCATAAGCTTACTTCTAAAATCAGCACTTGTTAAAGGAATTTCTTTTTCATCCTTATCAATTATATGAGGCAAATCATCTTCAATTGCAAGGAAAATCTTTGTTATCAAATAACATCAAAGAGAAATCTTCAATGTCAGTATCATCCTGAAAACCATGTCTTTGCACAGCATTTCATTTATTTAAAAAAAAGCTTGCTGTTATATAAAAAGCATTATTTGGTCCCAGCAGTGTATCTATTGCCCGAGTATTGATATGCTCATGATCACATGACTTCACTACATGTAGTTCTACAGAACACTCCATCACTTATCTTACGTGAAAGCTCTTCATTGATTTTTAAATAAGCACATTTTAAATAGAACCCCTCTTCTTTGGCATGATTGAAGTAATGTAAATGAAATGAACAACAAAGTAAAAAAAAAAAAAGTGTGTTGATAATAGTGGTGATCGGGAAAACCTCATCGTAAAGATAACAGCGCAAAAATGTTTCAAACATGAGACAATGGTTGTTTACCAATACTGTGGGATTGCATGCATCTCACACATTGTTATTGTTACCCAGCCTATCGTAGGGAAAACAATGAAATATGAATAAAAACGAATATTGAAGAATTTTTTCCCAAAATAATGATTTTAGTGGTCGCTATGCCCCAGATAAATTTGGGGTGTATATGCATGAACAAAATCTCCTCTTTACCTTATAAGGAAGCCTTTAAGTGGCAATCTTTTGTTTGGCAAAGTAACAAATCTTTTAATGCTGAAAAATGACAAAATCAGAAAATGGCTGTGTGGCCAAATATGGCTTTTCTACCCCGTTGGAATGCTTAAAATTCCCCTAAGGGTTTGGTAAATAATGCAGTTGATATCCAGTGTAATGAAAGATCCTTATATCAATTATATGTTTTAAAGTTTTAGTTTGGCTTTTCACTATGTATGTATTTTAAAACCAACAAGATGGAAAACTGAGTTCTAGCTAGACATGATTAGAAGGTATGACAATTAAAGAGGGAAAGAAAGAATAAATGATTTTGAGTTTTGTTAGCAATTTTTTCACTGCTGTGGTTTTAGAAATTAGTATGCCTTATTGGATAAACAAAAATAATATTGCCTATTACAGGATTTCAAGATAGAAGTAGTATGCTCCTCTTTAGAATGTTTTGAGAAATAAGTTACTATAGTTCAACCTTTAGTAGTTTTCAGTTCAAGTGATGGATTTTATGAAATAATGAAAACCCTCACCAATAGATTTTATCAAATATAGTAAGCCCTCCTCACTATACAATTTTAAGTGAATGACAATACAATAATAAAAGTAGAATGCAATATGGATTTTATTTAACAGTAGAAGTAGGAATAAAAGCTCAAATTCATATGTAGATTATCTTTATGGTTTATGCAATATAATTTAAACATACTCATGCAATTATTTCATTTGTCAAAGTGAATCAGTAGACATGTTATTCATGTTTATACAATCTCATAGTAGAATGAAAACAAAAATAAGTAAAACTTTTAAACTAATGTATTTGTAATTACATTGAGTTTTTGTCTTGCAGATGGTTCAGGTTATGTCGAAGATGGACGCGAAATTTTTGATGAGGAGGATGCTGACGGAGATGCTATTTTCCTTTCCAAAAGCAAGGATAAGAAGGGTGCTAAGAAAAAGGGTGGGAGCAAATCATTAGAAGGCTCATCAGTTAGACATGGTTCTGGCAGTATAAAAAATATGCTTATTAACATGCCTGCTAAGAAAAAGAAAGTAGAGGTGAGTAGAATGAACTAAGATTTCTTTTAACATGGAACTTTAAATTTTTCCTTATACTGTACAATATTGGGGGTAGTAAGGAAAACTTGCTTTTATAGGATGTAGATTTGAAATACTATATTAGCATATTGTAATATTTTATATGGTTAGGGAAAGAACACTATAAAATGCAATGTTACAGATTTCAAAGACTGCTGTTTTGTTCAACTGTATGAGTAGTAACCTCTTGAATTTATCTTATTTGAATTTGGACAGCTATATTAAGTAGCGAAAAGAAACTCGTTGACTGTAATAACAGATTTGTAAAATCAGAAGTGATTGATATGAAGCTGTGCTTGTGTGCTATTGATTTTAGTTTTTATGAGTACTATACTGCAACATGCTGGGTTGGAAGTCTTATCAATAATTTTTTGAAATCTAATTTCTAGGCTAATGTTCGTCTTGATGATGATGATGTGTTGGGGGACATATTGCAAGACTTGGATAAAGAACCAGCACATGTCCCAGTTCCACAACCAACTTTTCTAAAAAAGAAACCAAAGTCATCTCCAGCCAGCAAAATGGCTGTCAACCCCTTTGCAAGGCCTCAAATTGCAACCCCTGTCAGGCCAAAGGCTTCACCCAAGCCTTTAAAAGCACCTGTCCAAGGAAAAGAAAATGTTGTCAATGGAGCTTCTCCTAAGGTATGTTCAACTTCACATGTGTAATATTTCGAGAGGTTATTTATAAATAGAAAAAGCATTTTATCTTCTATATTATATTTGTTCCTATGCAAAACAAACCTTTATTTTAAAGGGATTAACTCTAGCGTGAGCTGGCGATGACCGATGAATTATCGAGGAACTGGCAGCTGATATGGTAGCTTCTCTCCATCAGAGCATGGTATACAGACTAGCTTGCACTGGGCATGCCATTGTAACTCCAGCTGCTCTGCTGTTCTGACACATGTGTTGTCTGTCTGGCCTTTGAAGTGTTATTTCTATGTGTTAAGTTTTCTATCATTTCAGTATGAGTGCGAAGAAAGTTTGTGTGAGGAGGACTTCTCCAGGTGAGAATGGTCGTCATTGTGGAATGTTCATGAACCATTTGGATGGCGATTTTCATCCTTTGTGTGTATAAGAAACATCGCTGCACATCAGATTCTCCTTTTGCTGTGTCAGGGGTGGTAGAAATTTTGAGATGAAAAGAAGAAGAAATTTTAGATAGGATGGTTTCCCTACTTGCCGCATCGTTCTCTCGTCTTTTACAAGACGAGACAATGAAGTATTGCGATCAAGTGTTTTACCGAAAATTTCCTTTATATGTGGATTCGTCTGCCTTCCATAACAAAGATCCTACCCTTGAGGTTGATCCTCTTGCGGCTTCTACTAATGTTCACTACTCGGTCTGTGAAAACTCATCGCTCGCCAACTCAAAAGTGCCCTGTTGCACCATCACCTTCACCCTGCAATTTAGTCTCATACAGGTCAGTTTTTTAAACTGATCAGGGCTCCTTCAGGGAGTTTTTTGGCTATTTTTCACATGAATCACCAGTATGGCTACACTTCCCCTTACGCCTCATGGTCCTCGGGTCCTTTAAACGATCGACCAACAGGATTCTATAAAAGTTAAGGATATAGATAACAGATTGATGAGGTCAGTGTCATAATGTGCCAACCCAAATCATGCGACATCAGCATTAGAGAGGAAGATAAAGGTAAAGGAACACGATCCATGTCCGCCTTTCTACATTCCAGGAAGCGAGATGCGCATCAACAGTTCGGAGGAGCACTGCCCTCCGTCTAGGTTTGTGACCTCAGGATTCATACCCACAAGTCTCACGCCCTCATGATTCACGCGCTTACACTTTCAGGATTGCCCTGTTCCTGATGAGTGGTTGTCCTTCCATGAGGACACTCCTCCTATTGGTTTTGTGGAGGACAAAGATGTGTTACCTGTTTGGGAACGGACGCCACCACCTCGACCCATCAACTTGAAGATGTAGCTGTTCCTACGGATTTGGAAATTGTTGCCCTGCATCAGTGTTCTTACAGGCAATGACCTATGCCCTTTTATTATTATTATTATTACTTGCTAAGCTACAACCCTAGTTGGAAAAGCAAGATGCTTTAAGCTCAGGGGCTCCAACAGGGAAAATAGCCCGGTGAGGAAAGGAAACAAAGGAAAATATAAATTTTAAGAAGAGTAACATTGAAATAAATATCTCCTATATAAACTATAAAAACGTGAACAAAAGAGGAAGAGAAAAAAGACAGAACAGCATGCCCGAGTGTACCCTCAAGCAAGAGAACTCTAACCCAAGACAGTGGAAGACCATGGGACAGAGGCCACTACCATGACTAGAGAACAATGGTTTGATTTAGGAGTATCCTTCTAGAAGAGCTGCTTACCATAGCTAAAGAGTCTCTTCTACCCTTAACAAGAGAACAGTGGCTACTGAACAATTACAGTGCAGTAACCCTTTGGATGAAGAAAAATTGTTTGGTAATTTCAGTTTTGTCAGGTGTATGAGGACAGTGGAGAATCTGTAAAGAATAGGCCAGACTATTCGGTGTATGTGCCTAGTAAGGAGCCTACTGTACTTCACAAATTCGGTTGGAAGCCAACAGATATGCATGCCCCTTTGAGAGGGGTCAGGCTAGTACTCTAAATCCATAAAGGTCTCCTGTCCAGTGCAAGTATCGACTTGTTCACGTTAAAGACGACACCTCAGTTTGGGAAGATATGAAATCTTACCATAGGTCCACATCCCATTATCTGGAACCAGTTTCTCCTGATGACTTGACAGTACAGAATGACCCATGACGTATTTTCCCTCTCCTGTTCCTGTTCGAGAGGTCCAGAGAGTGAGGAAAGATATGCCGGAATGTTGTAAAGACTGTCCTCCTGTTGTGAATTCAGAGGACACTACATCTTAATCCCCTAGTAAGCTTGCTCGACCAACATCCCTGGATAATTCCTCTCCTGTTCTCATTGACCATCACGATGATGTGCCTAGAGCTCGTTTTTTGGGAAGAAAGACATTGATTGTTGGTTTTTTTTTCTGGAGCCTCATAGTTCTTAGCAGCAAATGGAATTGCCATAGTCTCAACAAGCTGTGGATACTATCCAGAGGGTTGACAACAAGTGTCAGCATAATGACTCGCATAAACCTGCGAGATCGTCAAAATGATTACCCCAGCCCTTTTGAAACAATAAAAATTTTGTTATTGAAGGGGCCCTTGAGACGTTGAATCAAGACGTTTTATTGCGGTTCT
This sequence comes from Palaemon carinicauda, assembly GCF_036898095.1. NCBI lineage: Eukaryota > Metazoa > Arthropoda > Malacostraca > Decapoda > Palaemonidae > Palaemon > Palaemon carinicauda. Next base: position 31,204,795 of record NC_090750.1, on the reverse strand, counting down.
CTGTCGAATTTTCGCCCTGAGCTGTGTTTCAACTTTTATTCTCGTTTGTGAAAGCTTTGAAAATATTAGTTAATTTTATAGAGACTAAAGTGAAAAGTTTAAATAAGTACACCATGGATAGTTGCCCCCTTTGTGGATATTCGAGGGGAGACAGAAAAAAGTAGATAAGACACATAAACGCAACAAAAGAAGTGTGTGTTTATGGAGGCAAGCATCAATGATGAAGGCATAAACTTGAAATGGATTTGTTCACTCTGTGTAGATAAAACCATTTCGGCAAAGACAGCTATATTGTAAATGGAGGAGGAATTGAGAATGAAAGATATTTATATAAACAGACATGAAGAGAAAATGGCTGAACTGCTGAACTCGCTGCAGATGCATAAAATTCCCCCAAATCATTGATCTCGCTGAGAAAATTGAAAATCTATCTAGGAATATGGAATCAATCAAGTTAACATTTCAAACACTGATGGACCCTAAACAAGAGAAAATAACATACTGTATACTGACAAAGTTGAGTAAAAATATCTGCTAGTAATTAAATCAACTAAGGCATCAACTAAAATCTCTGAAAGAAAAAAAGCTCTCCTATTCTTAATATTAGGTTAACTTTAAATGGAAATGATGTAAATTTTGCTGACGAAAAGATGAGAGAGAAAGCAGCAAACAAGATTCAAACCATGGTTGCCAGCACCGAGACTAGGAAAACTAAAACCTAAGATAATATGTAATGTATACAGTGATGAGGATAAAGTAGTAAATGCTTTGATTCGAGGAAATTGTTGCCTGGACCATATCTAAAACAGAAGAAAAGATAGTCTGGTATTCAGGAAAAGTGCTGCAGGTGGGACTACCCTTTACTTGTTGAAATGTGATCCTGAAGTTCAGAAGGATATTCGTGATAATGGGGACAGAGTTATGTTGCGATGGGGTACTTCTGTATGTGATAGGTAATATGTGATCATATGCAACCACTGTCAGAGATATGGATGTTTTGAAGAAGATTGCAAGTTTAAGACTGATGATAAAGTCTGCGGGAAATATTCAGAAAAAACATTCCACCTAAGAATGTAATTCAATACAGGTAAAATGTATAAACTGTACTAAGGTGAACAAACCAAATGACCACTCAGGGAATTAAAGAAATTGCAAAGCTTATGATTTAGAATTGAAAAGACTAGTAGAAAATACTCACCATGGGTACTAAGGATGTCAGAAATTGTGGCTATGTAAATGTACAATCTGTTGGTAATAAAACTATTTAAATTCAAGAATTGATAAACGAGAAATATTTGGACATACTAGCATTTTTTGAACATGGTTGAATAAGTTTGACAAGGCTAAGATCGCTGAAATGACCGCCCACACATGCTTTCTTTCATATTCTGAGAGAGGGCAGGTCAGGTGGGGGTGTTGGGATCTTCATTTATAAAGGTTACTAAAATCTCAAGATGTTGAAAAGAATTAGCGTAACAAGCTTTTAATATTCTGATTGTAACAGTTTACAAAGCTCCAAGAGCAAATACTAGTATCTTCTTTGAAGAATCCAGTGTACTCATTTTCCCTGGATCAACATGGTAACCACTAGGCTTTAACATTCACTGGATACCCATAACCTGATATCTGCTGGGTGCAGTTCACCGTTACTCTGTTAAAATAAAGAAAGTGATTATGAGACAAAGGGGATGGACAAGAGCTCAACAAGTTACTGAAAATAATAAAAAACATATTTAAAAGAAAAAATAAGAATAATTTTTACTGTCCCTAATTATTTTCATTCACACTGGACCTTCCCTTCACTTCCCAAGGTACTCAGACAACCACACGTATAGATTTTCCATCTAGCGATACCATCGCTATGTCTTCACACCTGGAGGTTATTCAGCTGCTACTCGCAAAGTGAGGTTTAGCGAAGCCAGTTGCAAGGCGCATGGCAAGATATTTATGGGAGTCATCGACTTTGGTGTATTAGTCGAAGTGGTCCGTCTGTTGTGGTGGGTGTCGTGGACGGAGTGTATCTCCACTCAGTGTCTTTTCCAGCAGTAGCGGAGATTTTACTGTACCTCAGGGAGGAAAAACTCCTCTCAGTGTTGGTGGGGAAAGGCTTTCTTTTAGCCTTAATCATTATCCTCGGACTGAATCGAGTTATCATTTCCTCCTCAACGGAATTGTCACTCCTCAAACAACTTTGAGCGTTCCTGCCTTTAGTCGGAAGTTAGATCAACTCCTTAGAACATTGACAAGGTTTTTGTGTCTATAGAAAAGGAGTCCACCAACTGAATAATCTTCACGAAGTCGCCCATTCAAAGGAATGGGTGTGGGGCACACGCAGTTTTGTCCCTGAGGTTTTTTTTTTTTTGCAAAGATTCAAAATCCCTCTGTAGCGGATCTTGGATTTTGGGCCTTGCGTATTGAGACTCCTGTCAGTAACAGACGATCCTGATCAACTGTTCCTATGCCCGGCAAGGGCGCTGAGGTTATATATAAAAAGAACACGAAGAGCTTAACCCCATAACAACAGGCTCTTTGTTTAGCACAGGGAAGACCGAGAGGAAAATCACGGAAAACCCGATTTCCTTGTTGATCAGGCGAGTGATAGAGCACTTTCTTCAGACCCCTCACTGTCCAATAGATGCCCCTTTGCACAAGATGTCAGGGAAATAAGTACTTCCCTGGCAGTCAGTAAGAAATCTCTGTGCAGCAGGTACTTTGAGCAGGCAAGTTGAAACGTCAAACAACGTTCACTACCAGTCACGGTGAGTCGGGCAGAATTAAAATTTAGTAAAGGACTCAGCCCAACTCTATGCTAAATTCAATATTCACAGAAACTTTCCTTATTTCCAGCACTAAATGCCCAGGCCGTCATCGTAAGAGGATAACAAGGGGCAAGGATCCCTCAAGGTGAACGTGTAAAGAACACAAGAGGTCATCCCGGGACAGTTACCACCCAGTTGGATTGCAGACTTCCACCCACCTAAATATGAGTCTCTATAGTAATGTCACACTATATGGGGCTTTTAATAAATGATTCATGAGAAATTAGACAAATGCCAAACTGCCGTTAACTGGGTTAGCTCAAGGTGCAGGAAGTAGGGCGGCAGTTGCGGACCTTTGACCTCATTTCCATGTTCCTGGGTAGTATGAGAAGCAGTTTGAACTAAATCCTGTCATTGTAAACTTTGTTGACCCAGTTACATGTGTACTGAATCTGTTTCTATGTCAACTGGTACACCGGGGAGAGGGGATTTAAGGAAGCGAGAACCAGCTGGGTGTGGTTGCATCACCTGCCACCTCTACCCAGAATCAAGACAAGCCTCATAACCTCTAGCTATGTGCATGCCATTAAGAACCACTGGGAAGCCAAGGGTAGTTAGTTCAATTGGAGTTCAGATCAAGCTCCAGTCGTGTGTGGGCAACCCTTAGTAGGCCCATCCACATGGTAGGCTTATCTCAGCCATGGCTGGCATTGATACGCAACCAGATGCTCAATATTATAAGTCTTTGTAATGTAGTATAACCGTTTCCCCTTTAAGTCCGTTCTCCCTGAATGTGTCTGTAAATTATAAAGTGAGCCATTGTTATCTACAATTATGAGCATTTTACAATAAATTGTTCCAGTTATTTAAAAGTCAGTGAGAGACTTATATTTCTTCTGTTATGTAATTAGAGAGATTTAGAGTTCTATTTCATTCATATACTTTGAAGAAGATTTCTGCTCATATTTCTGTGAAAATTAACTTAGACAATAAATCTTCTTTACGATGTAAAAGTCGTTTAATCCCCCGCCTCTCATCATTTAATATTTAAATTACCACACATAGTGTCAGTAAAAAGCAGGTTTGTGATTTTTGCAGGAACAAATGATAAAAGTGACGGTTAGTCGCTAGTGCTGGTGTGAGCAGTATGGTTAACTTTCGCCGCTCCTCCCCGCTAACTAACAGTGGGTAGTTATACCCTGACAAAAAAGCTTATTGTCTGGTTTCAGCTTGGTGAAATAGTAGTCCATAGTAAAAAGCTAGGAAAAATACAAATTACTTCCAAATTTATCATCTTATATTCTGCCCTGCAGGACCTGCACATTTATTTGTCATAAATTCAGAGATGTATAGAATCTCAGCATATTCTTTATTGTTAAATCTTCATATTCATACTACTAAGAATAAGGAAGTCTTCAGATCTCTTGATAACCAGTGGAAGGTTATTGTACAATTTTGGTATTGCAAACTCAAAGGCTCTAAAACCCCCATTCAAGCTTTATTTTGATTTCATTATCATCATTATCTCCTATGCCTATTGACGAAAAGAGCCTTGGTTGGATTTCGCCCGTCGTCTTTATCTTGAGCTTTTAAATGAATACTCCATTCATCATCTCCAATTTCACGCTTCTTAGTCCTCAGCCGTGCAATTCTGGATCTCTAACTCTTCTAGTGCCTTGTGGAGCCCAATTAAAAGTTTGGTGAACTAATCTCTCTTTAGGGGTGCGAAGAGCATGCCTAAACCATCTCCATCTACCCTGTGCCATGATCTCATCCACATATGAGACTCCAGTAATCTCTCATATAGTTTTATTTCAAAATGTGTCCTGCTATTTTACTCCAAGTGTTGTTTAGAGGGCTTTGTTATCAAACCTACAAAATCTGTTGAATATTGTTTCATTGTCATATCACGACTCTTGTCCATACTGTACCACCAATCTCACTAAACTGATGTGTGGCCAATTTTTTATATTTAATTTCTGAGGATTTGATTTAAAATTTTTACTTAACCTAGCCATTGTCTAATTGGGTTTTTCCAATCTTTCATTAAACTCAAATTCTAAAGATCCTGTATTATAGATCATAGTTCCTAACCATGTAAATTATTCTACCTCATTAATCCTTTTTTCTTCCAATGATATTTCATTATCCATTGCATATTCCATCTTCATCATCTCTGTCTTTCTTTATATTTTTCTTGGGCCCAACTTATTGTGATATTTCATGCATTCTGGTAAGCAAGCATTGAAAATTCTGTGGTGTTCTGCTTATAAGCATAGCATCATCAGCATACTCTAGGACCGCAAATTTCTTATTACCAATCCAGTCCAATCCTTCTCCACCATCTCCAACTGTTCTGTGCATTATAAAATCCATGGGGAGGAAAAACAACATACGTAACATTCCCTTCAAATACTCCACTGTTCCCTGGAAATTCATTTGATAGGACTACAGTAACTTTGCACTTGCTATGCTCATGAACAGACTTAATCAAATTTACGTATTTAAGAGGAACTCCTTAATAACACAGGACTCTCCACAAAATTGGCCTCTGCGCACTATCAAAGGTGTTTTCATAGCTCACTTATGCCATCAAAAGTGGAATTCTCTATTCTACGCATTGCTGCACAACATGTCTCTAAATAGAAACTTGGTCAGAATAACTACCTTTTCTAAATCCCGCTTGTTCATCTCTCGGCTTTTCATCAACCTTACTCTTTAGTCTCTTTAGAATAAGCATACTATATACTTTCATAACAACTGACGTAAGTGTGATGCCTTTGTAATTATTGCAATCAGTCAGGTTTTCTTATTTTTCCATTTTCACCAACACGCCTAGCTTCCATTCTTCAGGTTTTGCCGCCACATCTACAATCTTGTAAGTGTTCCTGGGGTAATTCTATCATTGGCCAATATCATCTCAAGAGTTATTATATTGTATCCAGGGCTTTCCATCTCCTTAGTGTTTTAATGATAGGTTTGACTTCAAACACACTTAATTTATTTATGAACACATCAAGCTTCAGGTTTATCAGTTAAATTATTCCCTTCATGTCTTATTCATGACCCCACTAAAGTGTTCCATCCAATGTTTTCTTTCTTCATCTTCTGTTGTTATAACAGATCCATCTCTCTTTTTGATGGTCATATGCTCTTCCTTACCTTCACATAGATTTCATTGATAATTCTATGAGTGATTCTTACATTATAGCCGCTCCCTAAATTCATAGATTTGTCAGCCTAATCTGCATTCCTCTCTAAATATTCTCTCCAGTCTTTCCTGACCTTTCTTTTGACCTCACTATGGATCCTGCAAAAAATTGAATACTTTAACTTGACTTAAGGGGCCCAGCCTGTATGCCAATATATGGGGATATAGGAAGAGCAACACAAAATCCCGAAAAAATTCACTGACCTTCGTATGGCAAATATTTTGTCAAAATTTCTCTTACTTTCATAGTTACAGGGTAATTAGTGAAAGTGACTCCATAAATCAAAAACATTGTTCTCTACAAGAAAATGTAGTATTTCTTGTTATCGTAAATTTTTATAATTATTACATTTTAATGTAAAACAAATTGGGAGCAATGGCATCTAAATTGATTCAATGAGTCACATGACGATGTATTACAAGGTAATTACACCCTTCGGCCTTCAGATCTAGCACAAACATTATAGAGAGTACACATTTGAGTTTGACTTCTGACATTCACTCGTTTTTACGTCTTTTTCTCGGTTTCGGCGAGAATTTCATCTTGTCAAAGAAGAAAAGACAATTTCAACATCTCACTAACATAAGTACGAAGAAAATTATCTCTAACAAGAGTTCAGAAGTGGGTAATATATGCAAAATTAGCCGAGTTAGTAAAGGAGAGAGATGATGGTGCAACTGTCTTACCTAAAGAAGCAAGATATTGAGCAAAGGGATCTTCATACATGTTTGAATTATTATAAGTAACTTTATTTTAGTTTGGTTTGTTACTATCCCTAAAAGAACATGAAATTCATAATAATCATGATTTATTAATATTGTCTTTGTAAAAATGCATAGAAAAACTTTGAATGCCTGTATCTCAAAACCATACTTATTGACCTTCAAATTCTATCATTTCCCTTAGTTTTAAAAATATAGCATTGAAATTTGGTATGTAACGTAGAAAGACATTATAAAACAATCAAATGTTTCCCTTTTTTCAATTTTTGTTTCATATTTGTTTCTTGATTTCTTCCACAATTTTTAGGGTTTTTTTTTTTACCATAATGAAAAAATCCATATCTATCAAAATAATGACTTTTAGAAAAAACTCTTCATTTGGTTTTAGGTCTACATCAGGCCTATATAGTGTAGTAATCCGAGATCTTAATATTAATTATCAAGGGAAGAGATAGAATTTATAAAATACTAATTATCAGGATAAATCGCTCTGTCGTCACAAAACCGAAGGTCAGAGGCAAAAATCCTATGCAGGTTGGAGATATCCTAAGTCATCTTATTAAAGGGACTAGCACACTAATGTTGTTTTTTAAGGACAGGACTTTGACATTCATACCACTTCATGAGGTAACTTAGGACATCTCCAAATTTTATAGGATTGTTGCCTCTGACCTTCAGTTTTGCGACGCCAGGGCGATTTATTCTGAAAATGAGTGTTTTTCAAAGTATTTCCTCTCTTGATAATTAATATTAAGACCTTGGATTACTACCCTATATAGATCTGATTTAGACCTCCAATTAAATGAAGTTTTATTAAAGTAATTTTCTTGCTAGCAGTGAATTTTTTCATTTTGGTAAAATAAATAGACCCTAAAAATCAGGGGAAAAAGTGAAGAGGAAAAAATGTAAAAAAAAAAAAAATGGAAAAAAGGGTAACATTTGACTGTTTCATAATGTGTTTCTTAGTTAATATACCAAATTTTAACACTATATCTTTAAAACTAAGGGAGAAGATAGAATTTGAAGGTCAATAAGTATAGTTTTGAGATACGGGAGTTCAGAGTTTTTCTTTGTATTTTTACAAAGACAATATTAATAAATGATGATTATGAATTTTATATTCCTTTTTGGCTAATAAACCAAAGCAAAGTTATTTATCATAATTTAATCATAAATGAAGATTCCTTTGCTCAATATTTTGCTTCTTTAGTCAAGACGGTTGATCCTTCATCATCTCTCTCCTTCACTAACTCAGCTAATTTTGCCGATATTTCACACTACTGAACTCTTATTAGAGCGAATGTTATTCTTCCTTATGTTAGTGAGATGTTAAAATTGTCTTTTCCTCTTTGGCATGATGAAATTCTTGCTGAAACCGAGTAAAAGAAAGTTAAAAACAAATGAATGTCAGAGGTCAAATTCAAACGTGTACTTTCTATGAGGTTTGGTCTAGGACTGAAGGCCGAAGGGTGTAATTACCGTGTAGTACATTGTCTTGTGACTCATGGAATCTGTACAGATGCCATTGCTCACAATTTTTTTTGTATTGTAATGTAATGATTATCAAAATTAACAAAAACAGAAGAAATGCTACATTTTCTTATAGGGAACAATGTTTTTGGCTTATTGAGTTACTTTTACTTATTACCCTGTAACTATGAAAGTAAGAGGAATTTTGACTAAATATTTATTTTGTGTATGCATTCTCCATTGCCATACAAAGTTCAGTGAATTGTTTTCAGGGTTTTGTATTTTTCTTCCTATACCCCCCCCCCCATATATTTGCATACCGGCCAGGCCCCTTTAGTGAAATGAATGCCGAAGTCCTGTCCTTAAAAAATGGCATAGCTGGCCTAGCCCCCTTGAATAGCTAGAAACCATTTGTAGGCATTTGGATTTTAACACTATTCATTAGATGTGTTATTTTCATGAAGCTTTATATGTATTCGGGACATTGGTTGATTTAAAAAATTTTCATGAAAAATCCATTCATGTTTGTTATATTCCAAATTTATTTTTGGCTGACCTATCAGATTTTGCTGAAATAAAAAATAAAAAGAATTCCCCCTAGACCCAAGTGTTATTTGGATTTTGAGGTAAGTATCTTTTGGTCTGTCTTACATTCTGTTCGTCCATCATACCATTAAGACCTCTGCCCTGCAGATTAATGCCTATTATTTAAAAAATCAAGAAGTTGATGTAATGTTTTCACATAAGTTCTCACTTGTAGTATCGTTTATTACAATAAATTTATGGTTTGTTTTTAAGGGCGCTTCATTAGTATTTAGATTTATAATTCTGAAACTACTGTAAGTATTAGGTCAAATTATTTTACATTTCAGGCAAAGAGATCTCTTGGAGTTCGTGATGAACCCTTGTCAGAACGGATAGATGAGTATGACAGTATGGACCTTATGGATGGAGCTTTCGATGATGATATGGATGATGTAAGTACAGTACTGTAATTATTGGTATTTAATTTCTCTGATATAGCTCTGATTACTTTTGGCTAACCAACATTACTCTGGGCTTTAGTAGAATATACAAATTTAGTGTGCCATGTCGTCCTGATGGAAGGTTCCTTTAGGTAGCTTTCTAAGGGATATTTGCTACAGTGATACTCCCAGAGAAATAAAATGAAGGTCTCCAGGATTCTAACTCCTGGCGCAAGTATCCAGTTAAGGATATCTTAAGGGATCAGGGGATGTATTTTTAAGATACGACACAGCAATCTTCACCCCGAATAGATTTAACTCTTTGATGTAAGGGGGAAGGGTGGCGAAAGAAAGGGGGAAGGGTGGCGAAAGAAAGGGGGTGCCGTTTTAGGTACCCGGTGGACCTCCTATCCGTACTACTACCGGCCACCATTCCTTTACTTGTAGCGTAAAAGGTAGGTGCTCTCCCACAGTTTTCTCGGTGTTTTGTTGCAAGTTTTTGGAATAATCATGCAATCTCTAGCATCTTCATCCTCTGTAAAGTTGAGTATTAATTCTTTCCTGTGTATAATTTTAGGCTTCCTTCTCACAGTTAAATTCCAATAATTTAAGTTTGGTTGAGCGTTGCCATGACTGGAGGTGGCCATTTTACGACAGCTGTCGCTGATTATTATTGCATTTTATTTAGTTAGTGGGGCGACATTTCCCGGTATTTAGATATAATACTAGCTAGCTAGGCAAATTATACAAGTGAAGATTGTGCATACAGAAATATTATTATTCCTCTTCCGATTATGTACCTTTACTTTTCGTATACGGAGGGAGCCCCGGCGGTGCCAACCATGGCCGTGGTTCCTACCAGAGCTAGGCTAGCCTTGCTCATATATACGTTGTAAAGTAATTCCCCACATTTAGCCTCACCCTATTGTTCCTTATTAATTTGGATGGGGATTCACATTCTCTAGAATTTATGGATAAGGTTTGATATACATTCTCTTTTAGAGAAGAGGCTAAACCCTTCCTTCCTCCCTGAGTACTGCCGCCATTACAGGCGGCAACCAGTGTCTTTCTTCATTGCCGTAGAGTAGAACTCCGGCTTTGGGTTATATAGTAATTAAACACTGTCTTTCTTCATTGCTGTTGAGTAGAACTCCAGCTTTGGGTTAGTTATTAATTAACTCGAGGTGCCCTTGTCTTGCCGCTGACAATGTCGCCAGCAAAGGAATCATGTTTCCTCTGCCGCCGACGACGTCGTTGTCGGCACAGGAAGCCGTGCTTCCACAGTCCACTGTCGAAGGTAGGCGGCATATCTACCGCCACCTCTCTTCCCAGTGAACTATAAGACTTTTTCCCTTCTCCCTTCTGTCTTTTAGTGTCGGCATAGCCGTTACAACATTCTTTCACCAGTATTCTGACAGCCATCCTAGCTTGCCAAGTTGTCTGCGTTGCCGGCCGGGACCCTACCGGCGGCAGTTCAGCTGCCTCAGCCACCTTCCCCCTTATGTCCTTCCTTCACCGAAGTGAATGTCATGGGGGAAAGATTGAGCCTGCCCTGACGTCTGCCGGTGGGAAACCCAACATACTTTTGAGAAGTCTTCAGCCCTCTCTTGGTCTGCCATCCACAATTATTGCCCTCGGCGGTACTGTACAGCAGGCGGCAGGCCTTTTGTGGATGGATGGAAGCTAGAATCAGGTGGATTCTTACCCCTTCCATTAGAACACTTTCTGGCAAGGAGACAGTAGGTGGCCTGATAGTCCTCTTACACTTCCAATTGTTGTGCTAAACCATAATAGGAAACTCTCCTTCCCTAATGCTTTCTCTCCATCAGTTAGTGCTGCCAGGTACTAACCTAACCCCGGTAGTGCACTGGTTGAACTACAGTATACAAAAAATACAGTAGTACATTTATTTTCTAACATACTCTGTGTTTCCTATCACAGTCTATTGTTGGGACTGCAAGATAATGTTGAGGTTGAGTAATCCCTCAACACCCAGATGATTTCTTTGATCATCGGGACCATAATAAATTACCGATCAATATTAATATACTACAGGTGGATAAAGTTGGTATAAACACTTATTAACCTTAACTCTTAAGTACTAGAGTTTCTTCCACCCTGTATTCTTCCTAATAGGGAATCTAAATATTATTTTTGACGGAGGTCTCAGCAATTGCCTGAGAGAGGAAACACAGATATGTGTCTTTCCTATTTCCTTTCCACCTTACTATCCTAAGCTATTATTTACAATAGTGATTACTATTGTTAATAAAATTTATGCGTTTATATCAATGATATAAAAAACCGTATACTCACAGAAACCATTTCCTTCACAGGAGGAGCCAATGGTGAAGTGTGCATCTATGTTCTGCAACCACAAAAGTAAGGACTTTTGTGGGCATACGATGTGCAGGACTGCTGTATCCTGTCTGGATCCCTAAAGTATAGGGACTCGAAGGGTTGCTCCACCTGCTCAACCCTGCAGACCAACGGCTTCGGAGAAGCCATCCCAGTCACCATGGAGACTAGGGACACAAGGGAAACCCTTCGTAAGTGGGTAAGAGGGATCCAAAAGAACTCTCTGGGACCTTACCTACCTAATGAATTCCTAAGGTGCCTTCTGTTCCCCAAGGCGCTAGCAAACGTGGTAGTGCCCCAGGAACAGGTCCAGTCTCCTTTCATACAGCTGAAGATCGATGCGGACATCCACAAGACAATAGAAGGCATGGACATCCACCAAGAACGGATGTCAGAAGTGTCCACCAACACAGAACAGGACCTACTGCAAGAAAGCTCTGAAGAAGACGTGGATCAACCACGGAGGGAGGAAGAAGGATCCGTTTCGACGGTAACTGAGGACCCTTAGTTCACCGTGTCGGCATACCAGCCTATGCCGTCAACCTCTTCAATCCCAACTACACAGGTCGACAAGAGTGAAGCGATCCTCACGTCGATCCAGCAGATGTTGGAATCGTTCCGGAAGGAACAGGAGGCGATGAAGTAGTCCATCCAACAAAACAAGAAACAGATACAGGAAAGGGATCGCCCTGGAACCTCTAGGGGCTCTACTAAGCCCCTTAGAGTATCAGATCTCCCTCACTGCTCCGAAACCAACCCCTGGAGGTATGCGGAGCACATGGCCATGATGAATGGGAAGCTATTTGTCTCAGAGAAGTTGGGGGCCAAACTGTTTGAGGACCTTGAGTTCTGGCCCAGCTTTTCAGGCTACCCAGACTGTTACGTGAGACTGCGGGATGAACTTGCATCCTGTGAGGAAACGGTACCGAAGGAAGTCATTGTCTTCAAACATGACAATGCACAAGCCATCCTTATAGTCCTTGAAAGGAGCCGCATACACCAACTCCAAAGTCTCAGCACTGAGCAAGAGGCATCCCACCTTTATTGCTCCTTCCTCCATCTCTTTCCCCTTTTCGGAGAAAGCTCTAGACTTTGTCATTAAGGCAGTCGAAGAGGGCAAACCCTGCCCAACTCTAGAGGAATGCAAACCATTCTCTCTAGTAATGCCTACCTGCAAGGAGAAGGGGAAAGACGTCCATCTAACCTTCTCCGTCTCGAAATTGGATCCAGAGATAGCAGGCCAGTGGTTCAATGAGAACCTCCGAAGTTGCCAGACCATCTTCTGAGGAGGGAACAGGAGACGAAAGAGAGACTTGCAGCTTCCCTTTCTCATCAGAACTGCCTGGAAATGTGCACAGGTTTACATAATGCCCCAGAAATGTATGTTTTCCTGGCTAAGTCTCACATGGTTACCCTTGTGAAGAACTTATATGCTTTTATCAGGTCAAGGAGGACCTGCAGAGAGCATGTGTTTACCACAGCAACAGTGAAACACGAACCCAGGAAGCTGATTTCATCATGCATCTGGGGCAAGGACCTTTTCCCACAGGAAGTGGTCCGAGAAGTCATAGCCAGAGCAGCCACGGAGAATAGCAACCTTCTTCAAAAGTGGGGCATGACATCAAAGAGGAAATCTTCCTCAGGCGGAGGTCCCCAGCCTAAGAACAAAAAGGTAAAGAGACCACATAAACCTGCGCAACTTCCAACCTTGACCATGGCCACAGTGCCTCAACTGGTAGCACAGCCTCAAACCACCTTCCAGATGGTCCCTCAACAGCTGGTAGCCCAGTCGCCAGCATTTAATCCTGGCTTTGAGAGGCAGTCGACCACCTTTGGCCTTATAAAGGAAAAGGCCAAAGAAGAGGTTCCTCCGGTAAACCCCTCACGGGGCAGAGGACAACGTGGTCACGGAAACAAGCCCTCAGGACGCCCCAGGCAATGAGGGGTTCCAGGTAGGGGACAGATTATGCCACTTTCGGGATCGCTGGACCTTTGATCCCTGGGCCCACAGCCTAATCACGGATGGACTCTGGTGGAGATGGAACAGAACTCCACCCCGTTTTCCAGAATTCTTCCAACACTCCACCCCTCAGAACTCTTGAACAAGAAGGTAATAAGGAAAGCGAAGTCCATCAAATTCCAGGGAAGGCTGTTTTGTGTTCCCAAGAAAGACTCTGACAAACTCCGAGTCATTCTAGACTTGTCTCCACTCAACAAGTTCATCAAGAACAAGTTCAGAATGCTTACTTTGCAACACATAAGGCCCCTTCTACCCAAAGGGGCGTACAGTCTCAATAGACCTGGCAGATGCCTAGTGGCATCTGTCAGTTAGCAGCCTCTTCTCCTCCTACCTAGGATTCAAGCTACAGAAGAAGAAATTCGTCTTCAGAGCAATGCCCTTCAGACTGAACGCAGCCCCAAGGATATTCACGAAACTAGCAGACACAATTGTCCAGCAGCTACGTTCCGAAGGAGTTCAAGTGGTAGCATATCTAGACGATTGACTGGTATGGGTAGCATCCAAGACTACTTGTCTGCAAGCAGCCAAAAAGGTGATCCAGTTCCTGGAACACCTGGGCTTCAAGATTAATCTCAAGAAGTCTCGCCTTTCTCCAGCTCAAAAGTTCCAATGGTTAGGAATCCAATGGAACTTAAAGTCACACTACCTCTCCATTCCATCCAAGAAAAGGAGAGAGATAGCGGGAGCTGTCAAGAGACTAATCTGTCACGAGGATTTCAAGACGCCAACAGGAAAGAGTATTGGGCTCTCTCCAGTTTGCAGCAGTGACAGAACCGGTGCTAAAAGCAGGTCTGAAAGATGCGTCAGGAGTCTCGAGAAGATACGCATCAAACGCTCGAAGAGATCAACTAAGTTTGACCCCGGCCCGATTGTGCATGCTGTTAAGGCCGTGGTCAACAGCCAAGAGCCTAGCATGAACAATTCCCCTGCAGCCACCACAACCATCAGTGGTGATGCACACGGACGCCTCCTTAGAAGGATGGGGAGGCCATTCTCACGAGAGAAAAGTGCAGGGGAATTGGTCGCACCAGTTCAAAACCTTTCACATCAACATCTTGGAAGCTTTGACAGATTTCCTGACGTTGAAGAAACTATCCCCTCGCAGAGCAATCCACATCAGATTGGTCTTGGAGAACGAAGTGATAGTAAAATATCTAAATCGACAAGGCTCGAGATCACCTCACATCAACCATGTGATATTAGCCATCTACCTGGCAAGGAACAAGGGATGGCACTTATCAGCAGTTCACCTACAAGGGTTCCGCAACGTGACGGCGAATGCTCTATCCAGGCGAAAGCCAATAGAAACAGAATGGTCCCTAGACGCAGACTCATTCTCCTTTGTCTCAGAAAAAGTCCCAGAACTGCAAATTGACCTCTTCGCAACGAGACAACAAGAAACTACCTCGTTACATAGCCCCTTATACGAACCCTCAAGCAGAAGCGATAGACGCCATGTCCCTCGATCGGAACAAGTGGAATCGCATTTACCTGTTTCCACCAACCTATCTCCTGCTAAGAGTCCTCGATAAGCTAAGGCCCTTCAGAGGGACAGCAGCAGCAGTGGCCCCCAAATGGCCCAAAAGCAATTGGTTCCCTCTAGTTCTAGAATTGAAACTGAAGCTGTTTCCTCTGCCAAATCCAGTTTTATCCCAACTGGTCCAGAAGTCGACTGTCTACGCTTTATTCTCGAGAACCAACAACCTTCATCTCATGACTTTCTCGTCCTAGCAGCGAACAAGAAGTTTGGAATCTCAAAAGATAAAGTTGACTTTATTGAAGAGTATAAGTCAAGTTCGACTAGGAGACAATATGAATCATCTTGGAAGAAATAGGTGTCCTTTGTGAAAACAAGGAAACCAACAGAAATATCGATAGATTTCTGTCTCGCTTTCTTCATACACCTACACGAACAAGGCCTGGCTTCCACCACGATTACCGCATGTAAGTCGGCCCTGACTAGACCACTTCTGTACGCTTTTGAGGTGGACCTCACTAGTGAAATCTTCAATAAGATCCCAAAAGCATGTGCTAGACTCAAGCCGGCAACCCCTCCAAAGCCCATAACGTGTTCTTTGGACAAAGTCTTGCACTATGCTTCAAACCTAAACAATGAAGATTGTACTCTAAAGGATCAAACACAGAAAGTCATCTTTCTGTTTGCAATAGCCTCAGGGGCTATAGTTAGTGAAATAGTGGCATTATCCAGAAACAAAGGCCATATTCATTTCCTAGACACAGGAGAATTGAATCTTTTTCCTGATCCTGCCATTCTTACAAAGAAAGAGCTACCCACTAAGAGATGGGGTCCTTGGAGAATCTGCCCACTGAAGGAAGATGTCTCTCTATGCCGAGCAGTGTCTTAAGGTCTATCTTCGAAGAACCTCAGACTTCAAGGGAGGACAGCTCTTCAGAGGCAAAACTTCAGGATCAAACCTATCCCTAAGACAACTGTGAGCGAAGCTCACCTACTTTATTCGCAGAGCAGATCCTGACAGCACACCCGCAGGTCACGATCCAAGGAAAGTTGCTTCTTCGTTGAATTTCTTTCAACACATGGACTTTGAGAGGCTCCGCTCATATATGGGGTGGAAATCATCCAGGGTCTTATATAAACACTATGCGAAGCAAGTACATGAAGTAAAACACTTTGTTGTCGCGGTGGGTAGTGTCATAAAACCCGTCGTTTAGTGCTGCGATGAACAGTGGACTGTTTTGGGACTCAACAGTGTATCAGGTGAATAGGTATTCGTACCTTCTAGTGCAAATCATTACGGTGATTAACTGACTGTTCTATATAGGTGCATAATCTGACCAATAACACCAGTGTTTGCATCACGGTGTTTACGCATGTCCAAAATCTGAGCAAGTTTGACAGATTTGAATTAATGCTGGATCAGATTCTTACTTTGTTGCAACCAGATTTAATAATTTATTTGCAAAATAAAGATTAAAAACGTACCCGCGTCTTGTATTTTACTCCTCAGTTGCTTTTAATCAAATCATGCCAGAGTTATTTTATCCTTATAGATAGAAAAAACTTGAACCAGTACAGATTTCCAAGGTAATTAAAGGTAACCTCTAAAAAGTTTCCCTTTTTTTCCTACAGAAAAAAGCTTAGTGGAAATGACAGTTAACTGGAATTTCATATATAAGTCTAGGAGACCAGATAAGGAATCCATTCAAGGTAGAAAGCACTCACACAAACTCACAGATATAGTACTTTCAAGTAATTTCTCTTGTATACTTCCATCAGGACGACATGGCCGAGCCCAAAAAACAGATTTTGAGCAAAGTGAAAAATCTCTTTCGGTGAGAATGCCATGTCGTCCTGATAGACCCACCCTTTTGCTGACCTCACCTGAAACTACTCTATCTGCAGCTATTCCTGCTTGAAGACAAGTAAAGGAATGGGGGCCGGTAGTAGTACGGATAGGAGGTCCACCGGGTACCTAGAACGCCACCCCCTTTCTTTCGCCACTCTTCCCCCATATATCAAAGAATTGAATTCATTCGGGGTGAAGATTTCTATATGTGTCATATCTAGAAAATACATCCCCTGATCCCTTGCGCCAGGATACTCGCGCCAGGAGTTAGAATCTTGGAGACCTTCGTTTTTATCTCTCTGGGAGTATCACTGTAGCAAATATCCCTTAGAAAGCTACCTAAAGGAACCTTCCATCAGGAAGACATGGCATTTTCACCCAAAAATAGATTTTTCTCGCTTTGCTCAAAATCCATTTTATGGACCATATCCATAGATGCGTAATTACTGTCTAATATATATATATATATATATATATATATATATATATATATATATATATATATATATATATATATATATATATATATATATATATATATATATATATATATATATAATGTAAATATCACCCATGTGTGTGTGTGTATGTATGTATGTATACCAAGGCACTTCCCCCAATTTTTGGGGGTAGCCGACATCAAACAAATGAAACTGAAAAGGGGACCTCTCCTCTCTACGTTCCTCCCAGCCTGACAAGGGACTCGACCGAGTTCGGCTGGTACTGCTAGGGGTGCCACAGCCCACCCTCCCACATTATCCACCACAGATGAAGCTTCATAACACTTAATCCCCTACTGCTGCTACCTCCGCGGTCATCCAAGGCATTGGAGGAAGCAGCAGGGCCTACCAGAACTGCGTCACAATCGCTTGCCATTCATTCCTATTTCTAGCACGCTCTCTTGCCTCTCTCACTATCCTCCTATCTCCCAGAGCTTCCTTCACTCCATCCATCCACCCAAACCTTGGCCTTTCTCTTGTACTTCTCCCATAAACTCTTGCATTCATCACCTTCTTTAGCAGACCGCCATTTTCCATTCTCTCAACATGGCCAAACCACCTCAACACATTCATATCCACTCTAGCTGCTAACTCATTTCTTACACCCATTCTCGCCCTCATTACTTTGTTCCTAACCCTATCTAATCAAGATACACCAGCCATACTCCTCAGACATTTCATCTCAAAACATTCAATTTCTGTCTTTCCGTCACTTTCATTCCCCACAACTCCGATCCATACATCACAGTTGGTACAATCACTTTCTCATACAGAACTCTCTTTACATTCATGCCCAACCATCTATTTTTTACTTCTCCCTTAACTGCCCCCAACACTTTACATCCTTCATTCACTCCCTGGCGTACATCTGCTTCCACTCCACCATTTGCTGCAACAACAGACCCCAAGTATTTAAACTGATCCACCTCCTCAAGTAACTCTCCATTCAGCATGACATTCAACCTCGCACCACCTTCCCTTCTCGTACATCTCATAACCTTACTCTTACCCACATTAACTCTCAACTTCCTTTTCTCACACACCCTTCCAAATTCTGTCAGTAATCGCCCAAGCTTCTCTTCTGCGTCTGCAACCAGTATTCTCTGTTTTATCCTTACTCCTATTAATGAGTACTCTACCATGCACTTTTCAGACTACACTCAACAAACTAATACCCCTTGAATTACAACACTCATGCACATCTCCCTTACCCTTATATAGTGGTACAATACACGCGCAAACCCAATCTACTGGTACCATTGATAACACAAAACACATATTAAACAATCTCACCAACCATTCAAGTAGTCAAATCCCTTCCTTCAACATCTCAGCTCTCACACCATCCATACCAGATGTTTTTCCTACTCTCGTTTCATCTAGTGCTCTCCCCACTTCCTTTCTTGTAATCTCTCTCTCATTCTCATCTTCATCACCGGCACCTAAACACCTGCATCAGCAATTATATCTGCCTCCCTATTATCCTCAACATTCAGTAAACTCAAAATATTCCACCCATCTTTTCCTTGCCTCCTCTCCTTTTAACAATCTTCCATTTCCATCTTTCGCTGTCTCTTCAATTCTTGTGCCGGCCTTCCTTACTCTCTTCACTTCTTTCCAAAACTTCTTATTCTCTTCATATGAATGACCCAATCCCTGACCCCACCTCAGGTCAGCTGCCCTCTTTGCCTCACTTACCTTGCACTTTACTTCCACATTTTTCGTTCTATATCTTTTATACTTCTCTACACTATTACTCTGCAGCCATTCTTCAAAAGCCCTCTTTTTCTCTTCCACTTTTATTTTCACTCCTTTATTCTACCGTTCACTGCCCTTCCTCATGCTGCCTCCAACAAACTTCTTGCCAGACGCATCACTTGCAATCCCAACAAAATTTTCTTTTACTAACTTCCACTCCTCTAAATTACCAGTTTCTTTTCCTTTCACTTCGTCATATGCCATTTTCAACTTTTCTTTATATTTACTTTTTACCCCCGGTTTCATTAGCTCTTCAACCCTACTAGCTCCCTTTTACATATATCTACTCTATTCCCCCACTCTTTTGCTACAACTAATTTTCCTTCCACCAAAAAAGGATCAGACATACCGTTAGCCATACCCCTAAACACGTGCACATCTTTCAATCTTCCAAGCATTCTTTTAGTTATCAACACATAATCCATTAACGCCCTTTCTATACCACTCTTCCATTTGTCACTCTTACCCATGTATACTTGTTTATTATTATTATTTTTATTATAATTACTAGCCAAGGTACAACCCTTGGTTTGAAAAGCAAGCTACTATAAGACCAAGGGCTCCAACAGGGAAAAATAGCCCAGTAAGGAAATGAAATAAGGAAGTAAATGAATGATGAGAACCAATTAACAATAAATCATTCTAAAAAACAGTAACAACGTTGAAACTGATATGTCATATATAAACTATAAAAAGACTTATGTCAGCCTGTTCAACATTAAAACATTTGCTGCAACTTTGAACTTTTGAAGTTCTACTGATTCAACTACCTGATTAGGAAGATCATTCCACAACATGGTCACAGCTGGAATAAAACTTCTAGAATACTGTGTAGTATTGAGCCTGATGATGTAGAAGGCCTGGCTATTAGAATTAACTGCCTGTCTAGTATTACGACCAGGATGGAATTGTCCAGGAAGATCTGAATGTGAAGGATGGTCAGAATTATGAAAAATCTTATCCACCATGCATAATAAACTAATTGAACAACGGTGCCAAAGATTGATATCTAGATCAGGAATAAGAAATTTAATAGACCGTAAGTTTCTATCCAACAAATTAAGATGAGAATCAGGAGCTGAAGACCAGATAGGATAACAGTACTCAAAACAAGGTAGAATGAAAGAATTAAAACACTTTTTCAGAATAGATTTATCACCGAAAATCTCGAAAGACTTTTTCTATAAGCCAATTTTTTGTGCAATGGAAGAAGACAGACCTAATTTATTTCTTTAAAGTAAATTTGTTGACGAGAATCACACCTAAAATTTATAAGTCATACAAAGTTAAAGAAACATTGTTAATACTGTACTAAGATCTGCATGTTGAGGAGCCCCTGTCCTTGACCTACTTACAATCATACTTTGAGTTTTGTTAGGATTCAACTTCATACCCCTTAATTTGCACCATGCACTAATTTTAGCTAGATCTCTATTAAGGGATTCAGCAACCCGAGATTTACATTCAGGGGATGGAATTGATACAAAGAAGTAGCATCATCTGCATATGCAATCAGCTTGTTTTGATCAAACCACATGTCATGTGTATATAGTAGGAAAAGTAAAGGGCCAAGAACACTACCCTGGGAACACCAGATATCACATTCTTATATATACTTACTATGGTGCCCATCAACAACTACCCTTTGTGATCTATTACTTAAAAAATCAATAATAACTATGAAACGACCCACCCACTCCCAACTGTTTCAGTTAGAAAACAAGGGCCTCATGATTAACACTGTCAAAAGCAGCCTTGAAATCAAGGCCAATCATATGAACTTCTGATGACAACCAAGGGATTTCTGTACAGCATTGGAGATTGTAAGAAGGGCATCACATACTCCAAGGCCTGTATGAAAACCAAATTGCAAACACGGGAATGGATGATTACCTTCAGCAAACCTATTAAGACATTTTGCCAGAAGACAGTCAAAAACTTAAGATAATATGGGAGTTATGGAAATTAGGCGGTAATCAGTTGGACTTGAGCTACAACAAACACATTACATAAAGGAGTAACATTATAAATTCTCAAACAAGTGCTAAAAGCTCTTCTTGCTAACTTGTGAAAAATAACAGATAACTTACCTTAGAAAGTCCAGCGCAGGTGTTGTTGGTCTTGCTACGCTGAGAGGAGACGGACAGGCAGCGAGGAGGTAGAGAGGCTAACTACGATAAACGTACACTACCGTAACTTATTCTAACTTACACTAAGTGAACTTTAACATAACTTAGCTCATTTATTTTTTATATTTTATATTTTATATTTTTTTTTTACATTTTCTCTTTTTCTTTTTGATGATTAATTTTAATCACTTTCACTCTCTACACTTAAAATTGATTGAATTTCTTTCGCTTCACTCTTTGCCATTTTCTTTGAACCACTTCCATCCTCTTCATCACGAGTTCGCTTCGTAGTTTTTTTAAAGAAGCTATCGATAGATAGTTGCTTGGTATGGCTTTTCAGAATGTTTCGAAAGTGAGTTAGGCAAACATCATCGAACTGCGCAACTACACGACAAACCTGCAATTTTTTTTGGGTGGTATTTGTCGATGAAGTCGACCACGTCTTGATATTTTCCTAACCTCTTTTATTTGCGCCGAACCTAACACATGTTCTACCTCCTCGATCCCTTCCTCGTCATCACTCATGTGCTCAGACATAGCATGGAATTCCTTGAGCTCCTCTGTGGTAAGTTCGTCGTGATGTTCGGCGACGAGTTCCGTGATGTCATCTGCGTATACCTCCAGACCCATGGACTTGCCAAGGGAGACGATTTCCTCTACGTCTTCCGCTGCACCCATCACGGGATCAGGTTTGGGGTCAAAACCCTCGAAATCTCGGGGAGAAACTGCATCAGGCCACAGCTTCTTCCAGGCAGAATTGAGGGTTCGTCGAGTTAATCCCACCCAAGCCTGATCTATGTTCTTCAAGCTGTGCACGATGTTGAAGTGGCTTTTCCAAAATTCACGCAAAGTTAAGTTTGTGCTTTGGGTGAAATTAAAGCACTGCTTGAATAGGTGCTTAGTGTAGAGCTTCTTGAAATTCGAGATGACTTGCTGGTCCTTGGGCTGGAGGATAGAGGTAGTATTCGGTGGAAGATACAGCACCTTTATGAACTTGAATTCATCGAAGATATCATCTTCAAGTCCGGGTGGGGGGGGGGGGGTGAGCGGGTGCATTGTCAAGGCATAGCAGGCACTTTAAAGGCAATTTCTGCTCATGAAGATACTTCTTCACAGAAGGGCCGAAAACTTGATTAACCCATTGCACAAAGAACTGCCTAGTGACCCAGGCCTTCGAGTTGGATCGCCAGAAAACATGAAGCTGGTCCTTATCCACGTTGTGTGCCTTAAAATCCCTATGGTTCTTAGAATGGTAAACCAGTAAGGGCTTGACTTTGAAGTCCCTGCTAGCATTGGCACATAGGGCAAGAGTCAACTGATCCTTCATTGGCTTAGGCCTAGGCAATTTCTTCTCTTCGGCGGTGATGTAGGTTCGACTGGGCATCTTCTTCCAAAACAGCCCGGTTTCATCACAATTAAACACTTGCTGCTCTACGTAGCCTTCTTCCAGCACGATCCTTTCAAAGTTCTTGACAAAGTCAGCTGCAGCCTTTGTGTCCGCACTAGCAGCCTCTCCGTGGTGAACAACTGAATGAATCCCGGACCGTTTCTTAAATTTCTCGAACCAGCCACGAGATGCCTTGAAATCGTCTGAGGAAGGTTCGATTGAACTCTCCCCAGCATCACCCCCAGAGCTCTCCTCCTTCAAGTCCGTGAAGACGGCGTGCGCCTTCTCGCAGATGATGGTTTCGGTGATGGTGTTGCCAACAATCTCTCTGTCCTTGATCCAGATTAGCAGAAGTCGTTCCATCTCTTCTATGATAGGGCTTCGGCGTTTTGAAATGATGGTGATCCCCTTAGAAGGTTTCACTGCTTTAATGGCCTCCATCTGTTTCAGGATTGTCGAGATCGTCGACATATTACGGCCATATTCTTTAGCAAGTTCACTCACGCGGACGCCACGCTCATGTTTTTCAGTAATTTCTTGCTTTACGTCTAAAGAAAGCATTTCCTTCTTCCTTTTCTCACCACTACCACTTGCAAAACTAAGCCTTTTAGGACCCATACTTTACGTAAATTACTGTAAAAGGATGCACGTAAAAAATCACGATTAAAACAGTACAGTAATAGCAGAACGCACAGGGCACAACCGCACGAAGCCGACGAGAACAGAGGACTGACCCAAGCCACGCTAATTGAGGGTCCCTCCGAGGTCGAAGTGCTGCCTTCTATCGGCGGAAATAAAAAACACATCCGGCACTATGAGTACCAACTACGCGTACGGGTATTGTTTATTCGGGTGTCGAAAAAAAATTCAGGTGTAGAGTAGGAACGTGTTCGAATTGTACTTCGCGTGTCGAAAAATTCGGATACAACCAGTACGACGAAAATTGCTTACTTCGTGTGTCGAAATAAAATTCGGGTGTACTGTAGAGTCAAAAATTTGCTCAAATTTTACTTCGGATGTTGGAAAATTCGGATGTAGATACGTTCGTATGTAGAGGTTCCTCTTATATATATATATATATATATATATATATATATATATATATATATATATATATATATATATATATATATGTATGTATGTATGTATGTATGTATGTATGTATGTATGTATGTATGTATGTATGTATGTATGTATGTATATATATATATATATACATATATATATATATATATATATATATATATATATATATATATGTATGTATGTATATATATATATATATATATATATATATATATATATATATATATATATATATATATATATATATATATATATATATATATATATATATATATATATCTATTGATAGATAGATTTGTGTGTGCGTATGTAGTGTACATACAAACAGTTATCTCCCCCCCCCCAGGTATTCATGAATCAACATTCACGAAATCACAGATTTGCGAGGTTTTCTATTGTGCAGTTACATACTAAGTTTTTGAGAAATTTTTATATACTGTACATACAAAATATTTTTTTTTCTTCTTTCATTTCAGTATATAAATAACAGATGCTAAAATATTTTTTTCATTTTAATATCATGCTTATTTATTTTCTATTAATTTTGTTTCAATAAGTACATTTTCAAGTTGAAAAACACAATGAACCCTTTATTGCGTGTACTGTATGAACACGCAATGCTGCTACTATTATCAAGCGCATTACTGTAGCGATATATTTTTCTTTAATTTTGGTTAATAAATAACAGGTTGTAACATATTTTTTCTTTTATCTCATGATTTTTTATTTGCAATTGATTTTACAGCTATAAGTACATTTTCCATAGTCTTATGTTAGTTTGAACAAAGTGCAAATTAAATTTTCTCTAGATTGCAAAGGTTGAATTACAGTCTTGCAGATTTCTGCGAGAAAGGACATGAGGCTTGTAGTTTTACGAATCTTCCTCTTCCGCCTTTCTTGAGGTAGATAAAGTCAAATAATGTCTTAAACGACTTCCCTTCTTTGCCCTTAGACTTAGCTCAGGCACAAGGTTAGCTCGCAGAAATTGGCCTCTCAATAAGCCAAGCATGGAGATGATGGTGAAGGCTAGTCTTTAGGATTCTTGGATGGACCACTGATCGGGAACGGTGGTCTTTTTAGCCACCAACGAAGACTTCTCGGACCCTAAGAAACTGAAGATCTTAGAAAAATATTTGTTACTGGGGAAAGGGTGATAAAGGGTTCTTGACTCATAATTTGGCAAACTGATGGACCATATGATTCATGAAGAGATGCGATGCCGTCATCTTCAAGTTCCAAAAGTAGGTGCTAAGGAGAGAGATCCTTCATTTCCGGAACAAATCAATTAAATCCTTATCCTCGTATCCTTTCTAGGATGTTGAGGTAGTGACTGAGAAATTGAGAACGGTGAGCCAAAACTTTCACCGAGCTGTTACATCCTGGTCTACCTTTTTGGCATCTGCTTTTCCAAAGGCTTCTCTAGTTGCAAGACAAGAACATAAGGCCTTTAAGGATGGTCCAAGGCAGTGTAACACCAAGGAGGGTAACCTTCAAAGGCATTTTAACACCAAGAATGGCAACACCCAAAGGCCACTTTTTCAGGGCTAGATGACTAGGTCGTAAATCTGGTAAACGTGGTTAATAACCCACTAGGAAAGGGAATCTCCCTGCAGTACCACTGATGGGGGTATGTCTGAAGCTCAGGTGGTAGTGATGACAGTGTCATGGGGCCATACCCTGGATAGTCAGTGTCCTCTGCTCTGGTAATGGGGAGTAGTCCTGACATTGTTAGAGAATGGTGCTTTTTAAGAGGTCCTGGACACGTTCCTCCAGGCTTTTACGGTAGACACTTTTAGAGGAGGCGTCTGGAGGCTGGAGACCAGTAATCGACCTCTTTGCTCTGAATGAGTTTTTTCAGATTCCATTCAAATTGGAGACTGAAGCCAAAGTCAGACAGGCACTAAGACCAAAAGACTTCATGATCATGTTAGATCTAAAGGCTGGGTATTTCCAGATCCCCGTCCAACCTTCTATAATGGGGCCGGCCTGCTAATGCCGTTTTTCAAGGACAGGACTATGACAATCATACCACTTAATAAAGTGACTTTGGTTTTGCAACGCCGGGGAGAATTATCCTGAAAATTAGTGTTTTTCAAATTCTATCTTCTCCCTTGATAATTAGTATTAAGACCTGGGATTACTACCCTTTACAGACTTGATGTAGACCTCCAATAAAATGAGGAGGTTTTTCCTAAAAGTTTTTTTTTTTTTTTTTGGCCAGATATGAATTTTTTCATTATGGTAAGAAAAACTCTAAAATTTGGGGAAAAAAATTAAGAAATAAGATATGAAAGAAAAAAAAATTGGAAAAAAGGGCTTATTTTTTTGTTACATGTCTTAGTAAGTTATATACCAAATTTCAATGCTATAAAAGTTGTGGGGAAAAAGATTAAGAAGTGAAATATAAAAAGAAAAAATTAAAAAAAAGGGCTTAATTTTTTTTTGTTTTTTTGATGTCTTAGTAAGTTATATACCAATTTTCAATGCTATATCTTTAAAACTAAGGGAGAAGATAGAATTTGAAGGTCAATAAGTATAATTTTGAGATATGGTCGTTCAAAGTTTTTCTTTGTATTTTTAATAAGACAATATTAATAAATCCTGATTATTATGAATTTTATTTTCTTTTTCGGGTATTGATAAAAAAACAGTCATTTATCATAATTTAATCATAAATGAAGATCTTTTTTCACAATATCTTGCCTCTTTTGGCTCCTGTGAGGCAAGGCGGCTGCTCTTGCACACTCTCTCTCTCTCTCTCTCTCTCTCTCTCTCTCTCTCTCTCTCTCTCTCTCTCTCTCTCTCTCTCTCTCTCTCTCTCTCTCTCTTTCATAGAGCAAATTTTCTTCCACATGTTAGCAAGATGTTGAAATTGTCTTTTCCTCTCTGAAACGATAAAGTTCTTGCTGAAAACAAGAAAAACAAACATTAAAATGAGTGAATGTCAGCCGTCATTCAAAGTTTTTCTTTGTATTTTCCAAAGACATTATTAATAAATCCTGATTATTATGAATTTTATGTTCTTTTTTTGGATATTGATGAACAAAACCTTAGTTATTTATTATAATTTAATCATAATGAAGATCCTTTTGCTCAATATCTTGCCTCCTTTGGCACATGTCTGGCTAGGCCGTCGCTCCTCCATCCACACTACTCTCTCTCTGTACTACCGATATTTCCCTCTTCTGAACTCTTAATAGAGAGAATTTTCTTCTTCCTTATATTAGCAATATGTTGAAATTGTCTTTTCCTCCTTGAAATGATAAAATTCTTGCTGAAAACAAGAAAA
Organism: Palaemon carinicauda; assembly: GCF_036898095.1. Lineage (NCBI taxonomy): Eukaryota > Metazoa > Arthropoda > Malacostraca > Decapoda > Palaemonidae > Palaemon > Palaemon carinicauda. Next base: position 31,177,814 of record NC_090750.1, on the reverse strand, counting down.
ACAAACTTACAAAATGAGTGAATGTCAGAGGTCAAACTCAGACATGAACTCTCTATGAGGTTTGTGGGAAGACTGAAGGGCGAAGGGTGTAATTTACTGTGTTATATCATCGTCTTGTGACTCATGGAAGCTATACAGATGCCATTGTTCACAATTTCTTTTACATTAAAATGTAATAATTATCAAAATTTACGATAAGAGAAGAAATACTGCATTTTCTTGTAGGGAACAATGTTTTTGGTTCAAGTTACTTTTACTAATTATATACCCTGTAACTATGAAAGTAAGAGGAATTTTGACAAAATATTTTGTATATGCATTTTCCATTGCCATATGAAGCCCTGTAAATTCTTCAGGCTTTTGTTTTTCTTCCTATACCCCCATGTATCGGCATTCTGGCCGGGCCCCTTAAGGAAATAACTCTGCTTTATAATGCACAACAAGGTATACCAGTTCAAGGTGCTGTGCTTCGGTCTGTCAACAGCCCCTCAAGCGTTCAGTTTGGTTTCAGCCTGGGTTCATGCCAAAGACATTCATCTCCGTAATCTAGATGATTGGTTGATTCTGGTAGACTTGGTAGAGACCTTTCTCTGGATATGACATGATTTGGGGATTGTGATAAAGTTAAGTCTAGAGCCCAAAGCAAATAGTTACTGTACAAGGAAAAGCCTTCCCATTCCAGGACAGAATTGCAAATTTCAAAGAAGTGGTGCAACCATTCATTCTGCGAGGCTCGCCGGTAGTTCATCTTTTAGGTCACTTGTTTTCGCTAGAGTGTCTGGTACCTAACAGTTGCCTCTGTGTGCACTCACACGAATGGCAACTGAAGACCTTTTGGTCTTGGGGTATGGACACTCCTGGAATGTTCATTCTGGTGGGGACAAAGCAGAGGAAACAACTCAGTTGTGGAGTCTAGGATTTTATGTTCTTCATAGATGCATCAAAAGAAGGTTGAAGGCCTCGCCTGCTACATCATACAGCCTCCGGACTATGGTCAATCAGATTGGTTATGTCATGTAGGCTAAGCCTCTTGGAGTTGACTGCTATGTTTCTTGCTCTTCAACACTTTCAACAGCTCTTTTCAGGCCACTCGGTAGTGTTGATGAGTAACAACACTACCTTAGTAGTGTAACTAAACAAACAAGGAGGTACTATTACACTGCAACTTTGCCAACTAGCTGTAGAAATCCTGAGATGGAACGAAGACAATGCGATCTCCCTGTCAGCCTGGTTCATATCAAGCAAAAAGAATATTTTGGCTGACAATCTGATCAGAAAGACTCGGGTAGTTAGATCCGAGTGGTTTTTGAGTCCTCGTATAGCGAACAAAGTAATGACTTTTTTTGGTTCACCCGCACCTTAAACATTTGTCTGTAAGCAAGGGCAGGGTCAAGAAGAGAGTCATGAAGAATATATGTGCAGGGATATGGCAGGTCATTGACTGTACCCTGAATTCTGGCTCAACCAGATTGTAGACCCAGATCTCATTATGTTAGGTACGTAAGTACGTCCTTAGCTTTTAATAGAAGCTTCTCTATGGCACAGATTCTACAAGTGCGGGTCTAGCAACGGCAGACAACCTTCACTGCCCACTGCCTGCAATGCGTAACTTACAAAAACTTAGATACAGTTTCTCTGGTACCTCTAGTATCCGTTCAACAAGTGTTATAAGCTACTTCAGCTTCCTTACAGGACGAGCAGCATTTGGTCAAAGGTAGACGTTACCAGGTGTTAGTCTGTGATGAATCGACAGAATGACTGGTCTTTCCTTTCTTCATCTTCCCCTTTCTTGGGGCACAGCATCCGGAGGACTCTGCAAGCTGGTCTACCTCTGACTGCAGGTAAGAACCATATCCCTGGTGTGGTCTGAAATCTTTTATATATTTTATGTCCTCGATCTCCCAGCGATGGGGAGTCGTATATTGCCTAGATTTGAGTATGAAAAAGTGTTTCACTCTTTATTCTCACCTGATCGAGTCACAGTGCTTGTTTTCACTCATTCACCATGATTGCCCATGCTCTTAACTCTCAAGCTCATCAGACTGAGGTGTCAGGGTACTTACCTCATGCCCTAATGAGCTCTGAGCTATACCCATGTTATGTTTCCTAGCCAGTTGGTGTTTGGACTTCTATTCACCTAAGGGTAAATCTCCAATGTAAGGAGTAAAGTGTTTGTATTTGTGTGGGAACAGATGACAAATTTGGAAGTACTGTCATTTGCATTTTTCCTAACTATACAAACCTGAGCTCTTCACTCATACTTGTCTCGCTATCACCTGTCCTCCAAGAAGTCCTTCCTGCAATCAAAAGTGATATATATCACTGGGTGTGTGAACTTGTTTACCCCATGCTACCCCTGCTAACTAGCAGTGTCATTGAGACCTCGCATAAACGTTTATGGCTAGATTCCTACTATTCTGAAATGCTGAAAAGATATATTGTATCATACTTATGCATATTAAACTATATTTAACAAATCTCTACAAAAGAAAAAACTTATAAGCCTGATTTCTCAAAACATGAATGTTTTGGAGAAAAATTACTGCTACTTTCTTTTATAGTGATTGATTTTTGTCATTGAAACATCAAAATATAGTGAATATTATAGGCTATAATTTTTGACATTCACTTTTTGAAAAAAAATACTAAAAACTTCCATATGAATAACGTAACCTTTGAAAGTGACTCCTGTACTTTGATAAAATAATTTGCATACTGTACTGTAAAATAAAATACACATGGTAATAGAATTTCCCTTGTTCTACTTTTAGAGCATAGAATTTTCATTAGTTTTTTTAATGAAAAAATCAATCAAGAATAAAAAAGTAGTAGGAATTTGAAGTAACCCCAAAAGCTTTGTGGTTCATAAACTTGAAAAAGTTTATTTATTTTTTATTTTCATTTGCTGAATGATATTGTGTGTAAGATGGTAGGTTATTTATTCAAGGTGTATTTAAAGGAAGAGCCTCTTGTAATGTTAATTTTAATTATCAATCAGTCTAAGCTCAAATATCATTAAAGTTAATGAAATTTTAATGAAAATATGTTTCACATTACTGTAGTTGATAACTGATTTTAAGATCAAATAAGCTTTTATAAGGTTCCTGATAGCAAACCTTATTACATAAAGGTTCTTGGCAGTGAAATGTCTTTTCTATATACTTGGAAATCAATGTAAAAGAAATTTTCCATTTTTTTTTTTAATGTTAGTTTATCAGGAAGATTTTTCAACTGAGCATTTGCAATGCAAAAACAATGTAGTAAAATGTTGAGGCATTCTAAATTCAAGTGTTCTCTACTGTAGGTGTTTTGTGCTGTATGAATTGAAATATATATTGGGTATCACAAGCTGTAAATATGAATAATAAATTTTTTATAAAGATTTGTAGAAATGCATGGTACCATTGATAATTTTTTTCTCTCAAGATGGGGGCATCTCTCATCAAAGAGGACATTGACGAGGAAAAAGTTGCAACGAACCAAGTAAAAGAACCAACTACTATTAAGACAGAGGAAATTGATTTGAATATGAAGAATGAAGAATCAAACCAAGAGCAAGATTCAGAAGTTAATCGGGGTTTCAAAGTCAGGTAAGCTCAGGTTATATAGTTTGGAGAAGTTTACTTCTTGGTCACATTTCTTGCATCCAGTAAGTTTGAACTCTTTGATGCTTAGCAAGCCAGGTGCTATTACAAATCTACCTAGCCATTGTCTGTCAATTTCTCTGTCATGATTACTGATGTCTTTTTACAACATTGCTGTTTGTTTTTGCTCTTCATTACAACACTGCTTTTTGTTTTTCCGTTTTTTTCATAATGCTACTATTTGTTTTTCCTTTTCAAGTGTTTAAATGCTACTTTTTTGGTGTATGATTATTTCTTTTAAATTGGTTTGCTACTAGGACTACAGACATGTTTGTTACCTCCTGGGTTGTGAGAAAAACTAATTTCTTCGTGGGTGTTCAGTTTTTATTCCCTCGCAATCCTAACCTGTCTTTGAAACAACTAGATTTCATGACAGAAGACAAAGTTGGTAACCTGGATCCAATATCCCTCCACTCATTGAAGTAAGAGCTTTAAAGCAACCAAACATTTCACGTGGGTGGGTAACTACTGCAATATAATTGTTCAGTGGCTGCTTTCCTCTTCGTAAGGGTAGAAGAGACTCTAGCTATGCTAAGCAGCTCTTCTAGGAGAAGGACACTCCAAAATCAAACCACTGTTCTCTAGTCTTGGGTAGTGCCATAGCCTCTGTACCATGGCCTTCCACTGTCTTGGAATAGAGTTCTCTTGCTTGAGGGCACACTCAGGCATGCTGTTCTATCTTGTCTCTCCTGATTTTTTGTTTTAAGATTTTATAGTTTATGTATGGAAGATTAAATGTAGTTTTGTTCTTTGGTAGTTTTTTCGTTATTTCCATGTTTCCTTTCCTCACTGGGGTGTTTTTCCCTGTTGGAGCCCTTGGGATTATGGCATCTTGCTTTTCCAATTAGGATTGTAGCTTGGCTTATAATAATAATATTGATAATGTGTTGTATCATTTAAGTCCCTTAGAGCAATGCTGTGGAAGATGAATGGATAGTTTGTTGAGAAGAAATTATACGATTTAAATAATTGTATAATATACTTAGTTTGCAATTTCTTAAATTTTTTTCTGAGTAAATCCATCTTATGATGTTTTAGCTAAAGTTGATTAGTAGCATAATTTTTTGTGTAGCAGTGCACATTGTATGCTTGCAAGCTCAGTCTCTACCTCATCACAGGTTAACTCTTAACATGGTAAATGAATGCGCTAGTACGTACCTCAACTACTGAAATGATTCCCTTGGGAAACAAATGAGCAGAAATATGTAAACAAACAGGAAAACCAGTAAATAATGTCTCTGTTTATCCTTCTGAACAGGAGGATGAGGATGATGAGAATATAAAGCAAGACTGTGTATGGTTAGGTATGTTTTTCAGTAGGGGAATTATTGCTGGAAAATATCTTGTAATGTTAATATTAATTATCAATCAGTCTAAGCTTAAACATCATTATAGTTGCTCAGGGTATGTTCTGATGCCGTTTATTCTTTAAATTCTCCGTAGCCACATCTTCTATGACACTTTTATACACCTCAGTTCCCCCATTTGGTTTTGTATAAAATCAGTAAATTGTTAACTCAAAGGCAAAGAAAGCCTGGTAATTCTTGTTCTTGTTTTAGTGTTGAAGCCTTCTTTATTGTAGAGACATTTTGACTTTTATATATTTTATTTTTGTTTATACTGTACAGTGGAACCTCTACACACGAACGTATCTACATCCAAATTTTCCAACATCTGAAGTAAAATTCAAGCAAGTTTTTGACTACACCCGAATTTTATTTCGACACCCGAAGTAAACATTACGCCATTGAGCGTCGAGTGCTCAGTTCTCTATTCTTGTGTGTATCGTGTGGTTGTCCTCTGTTTGGTCTGTTATTAACAGTGCTTATTTTCTTCCTTTTCTCACATTTCCTTTTTGATTTTACCTATAACCATGGTGCCTAAGAAGCTAATTTTCAGTACAGGAAGAAGGCAATTCTTTCATTAGAATTGAAGCAAGAAATTATAGAAAAACATGAGAGCAGTGTGCATGTGAGTGATACTGTATGACTAAACAATATGGCCGGAATAGGCCTATGATCTCGAGGATCATCAAGGCAGCCATTAAAGCAAATAACCATCGAAGGGGATCACCATTATTACAAGACATCTTAGCAATACCCTGGAAGAGATAGAACACCTTTTGTTGATAGGGATAAAGGACAAAGAGATTGTTGGCAACGATCATTTGTGAGAAGGGCCAGCGTGATGAACAGAAAGAAAGAAAAAAGTGAAGCAAAGAAAACCACGATAGCATTAACAAGCTCTTTTAAATAAGACTTCTCTCTTTTTCTGTTGCTCTCTAAACATAGCATTAACATGTTCTTTAAATAAAATATCTCTCTCTCTCTCTCTCTCTCTCTCTCTCTCTCTCTCTCTCTCTCTCTCGTTCTTCTTCGCTGTTATAGTGTTAGATACGTCTATTATTTTTTTTCAGAGAGAGAGAGAGAGAGAGAGATTAAACAAAAATATGTTTAGAGTACGTATGATTTTTAACAGCGTCAACGAGTTGAAAAACAATTAAATGTAACTAAGAAATTAATAACAGCTAATCTGAATTCCTTTATTAACTAAAACAAATATTGATACAAACACTCGTGTGCGTATGCACAAACACACACACAGGTGTAAGAATTGCTACGCAGTAAGAGAGACGGTCGGGGAGGAGGTAGAGATGGTGACTGCGATAATGTACCGTAACTCGTCACTGAAAGTGATGAAAATAAAAAATCAAATGAAAAGAAATTTAAAAAATATGAAATATGAAAATAAAGAAAAAATAAATAAGCTAAGTTAGATTAAAATTTCCATAGTGTAAGTTACGGTATGTTATCGCAGTCACCATCTCTCTACCTCCTCGCCGATTGTGTCTCCCCGTGCGTGTGTGTGTGTTTGCGCATACGCACACGAGTGTGTTTGTATCTATTTGTTTTAGTTAATGAAGGAATTCAGATTCGCTGATATTGTTTTTTTTTTAGTTACATTTAACTGTCTTTCAACTCGTTAACGCTGTTAAAAATCATATGTATCAACACATTTTTGTTTAATCTCTCATTTTTGTTTAATCTCTCTCTCTCTCTCTCTCTCTCTCTCTCTCTCTCTCTCTCTCAGAAAAAATTAATAGACGTCTCTAACACTAACAATGAAGAAGAACAAGAGAGAGAGAGAGTATTTATTTAAAGAACATGTTAACACCATGTCTACCTTCTCGCCGATCGTCTGTCTCCTCCTGGCGTAGCAAATCCTTCACCTGCGTTGGCCTGTCTCTAAGGTAAAGTGGCAATAAAACTCATTTTTTATTTAATATTTCTTTATAATTATCTTTTTTACATGCTTCTTTCATATTATGCAGTTATGTTATTGTTATGTGTAATTATGTGTAGCCATTTATTAAGGATTTATTATGGGTTTTTAGGCTGAAGAACGAATTAAATGAATTACCATGTATTCTTATGGGAAAATTCGTTTCTACATCCGAACATTTTCTACATCCGAAGTTGGTTGTGGAACGAATTGAATTCGTATGTAGAGGTACCACTGTATTTACAAACCAATTACCAACTCTAGTTCTTGATTACTATTTAACCCTTCGAGCCCCAACCCCTTACCAAATGATTTGGCCCCAGGCCCAATTTTCTGGACATTTGTTCTGGGGCAAATATAAACCTTCCGCTATTTATAGGGGTGGTATTTTCGGCGCAGCTGAAAGACGAGCCAAGATAATTTTAGTGAGGGATAACTATCCCATCCGCTAGTTAGCGGGTGGGGGCGAAGTATGCTGGCTACCCCGCTCACTCACACCTCTCGGCTGAGTAAGCACTTTGCTTTTTGGCTTGGTAGAGTGCGGACATAGTGTTGCTCTCTCCCGTATTTGACTTGCTTTGATTAATTCTTCTCTTTTTCTGTTCAGATTGTGTGTGTGACTGGCATTCCAGTAGGCGATCATTCATCGGGCTGGCATGATCACGATCTTTTGGGCTCTCATCTTGTTGAACCTTGGGCTCACACGGCACTGCGAGACCTTCAGGTCTCCGTCGCGTTGAACCTTCGGTTTCCAGTTGCGTTGAGCCTTCAGGCTCTCGCAACGATAGTTATGCTGAGCCTTCGGGCTCTCGTTCCATCAGTCACATTGAACCTTTGGGCTCTCGTGACAGGGAGGTTTAGGTCTCCCGTTGCATTGACCCCTAGGGTCACGTAACCCTAGTTACGCTGATCCTTTGGGCTCTCGTGGCAAGAAAGCTTTGGTTTCCCGTTGCGTTCATCCATCGGTGTCTCGCAACTATGATTATGCTGAGACTTCGGGCTCTCGTGCCTCTTATAACGTTGAGTCCTCGGGCTCTTGTGGCAGGAAAACTTAGGTTTCCCATTGTGCTGACCCCTCAGGGTCTCGCAACCCCTGTTATGCTAAGTCTGCAGACTTTCGTTCTGGATGTTACGTTTAGCCTTCGGGCTCGCGTAGCAGGGAGACTTCAGTGTCCTGTCGCATGGACCCTCCTGGTTTGCTGGACTCTGGTTACGCTGAATCAGTCGGCTCTCGTGACCCTCATCATGTTGAGACACTTCTCGCATGACAGAGAGTATTTTGACACGTCACATTGAGACTTGGGCTCTCATGACCGGAGTTAAGCTGAGCCTTCGGGGGTCTTGTAGCTTTGTTGGACCTTCGGGTCCTACTTGGGTATACTCCTCGGGTACACATACAGATAGTTGCCGACATAAGACAGAGATGGGGACCGAGAGACGCGTCGTAATTCAATTTCGACGTATGTCAAACTAAAGTAGTATGGTTTCCGTAGGTTTATTAAGCTATGTTATGATCCAAGTCGTATTTTATCAATATTTTTTTTACTGTATATCATTATTTAATTTTATTGTTACATAGTATATCTTATGCTCTAATAAATCCTTATTGTATTCTATTTTTCAATTTTTGAAAAATTTTTGCAGTCAAGAATTACCAACTTTTTTGCTTACTTTTGGTTGTGATCAGCTGTGCTGTTGATCTGAAGGTCCCGCTACTGTATTGAGATAGTGCGCCAGTATGTCACATGATATTATAGTTTTCATGTAGTTTGTTTATAGCCATTATTATTAACCGTACAAATATGTTCTCTTTTTCTGTGTGTGTGTGTGTTCTTATGGCTAGTTCATTTTTAAAGCTTCATACAGTATTTAAATTTTAGTTTGTTATTGAGCCTTCATATTTCACTAGAAATTATTGTATTTAATTGTGGTCCCTAAAGCATGTTTGTATGCTATTTTTCTATTTCGGGAGCATTTCAACATTCAACAATTACATAGGTTTTACTTTCAGCAGGCATCAGCTGATCTCAAGGCCACGCTACCGTACAGCGATTATGTGCACATAACGTTGTTAATGTAATTTTCTCATTCGAAATATCTTTATACATAAGCATTAGTTATTGTATGAATCTCTCTCTCTCTCTCTCTCTCTCTCTCTCTCTCTCTCTCTCTCTCTCTCTCTCTCTCTCTCTCATATATTGTTTGATTCAAACAATCAAAGAAGGAAACATCGATCTCATTAAATGCTGGGTTTCGGAAAAACTGACGTGGACACCAGGTAGATGTATTTTTATTGTGGACTACAGGGCATTCTCGATGGGGCAATTTCAGATGACATCTTTGATGCTCTTGGATCCCTTGTTGCTTGTCTTAAGCAAAGGAATGAAAATATGGATTTGTATATTTTTGAGATTGCACCTGTAATGCAAGTCGAGGAATACGACGAGAAAATAAATGATTACAATAATAAGCTATCAAGCTGGTGTGTTGATAATGGAGTATCAATTGTAAAAACAAATTTGCATTTTTTAGATTGGGTACAGGAGATGTTGACTCGATGTGTTTTGATGATAGCGAAGAAAATAGGGGAGTTTTTCTAAACACACAGGCAATTTTGAGATTGTTGAATGCAATATCCAAACACTCCCCATTTTCCATTAAGTAAAAATTGGGAGAAACTGAACGTAGAGTTTACACCTATGATAACTTCTAAAAATAAGGGAATTTTTTCAAATAGGCACATGAGGAGGGCTTTTAGTGTTTTTCAAAACAACAACCCTGAGACCAGAAATAAAGTAGAGCTTCGTAACGCTGGCAGGAACATAGTAAATCATAATAAGGAATTCCAGAGAGAAATGTATTTAAGGCAACCAGAGCAAAATAGGTATAATTCTTTTTCATCCTGACATAGATATGAAGAAGGGTACCGGGGGAGCAAACGAGTGGGAGAGGGAAATACAGTGCATGGATGCTTTAACTGTAAGGAAAGAAACCATCAAGTAGCTACATGTAGATTTGACTACAAGCTGAGATGTGGTACCTGTGAACAATTAGGACACAAAAGAAAATTTTGTCAGTATAAAAACTAGAATAACTACTGTATTATTAAGAAACTGACAAAAAAGGTAGGGCCATCTGTAGAAAAGATAAACTGAATGTAGAACACATAAATGCGAGATCACTATAGTCAGCTTTAGAGGAAATTAAGTTATTGACTCAAGAAAGAGATATTGATACCTTGTGCATAAGAGAAACATGATTGAAAGAAAATATCCCAGACAGATATGTGAATATTGATGGTTTTAATTTGTTCCAAAGCAACAGTGGACGTGGTGGTGGCACTTGTATTTATGTCCGAAATGACCTTAATACAGTTTTGGTAGATGTAAAATTGGAACGTTGTGAGGGTATTGAAAGCACTTGGGTAAAAGTTCAGTGTATGAAACTACCATCCATTATTGTTGGTGCTGTATATAGGTATCTAAATCCCTCAAGGGAAATGTTTATCCATCTTAAAGAAATGTTCCATTTTAGTTTCCCAAAAAACATCCAATGTTAGTGCTCGGAGACTTGAATGATGACTTGCTGAATGAATATTCTAGACTGGGAAAAATACTAGATATGGAGAACTTGAACCAAGTAATTAAAGAGCCTACTCGGATAACAGAGACTTCTAAAACACTTCTTGATGTTATAATAATGAATAGTAAAAATATGGTACTGTCATCAGGTGTAGTAAAATCCCACATATCTGATCACGATCTTATTTTTTTGTACTCTTGATATTAGTAAACATGAATGCTACCCAGAAAAATAAAACATTTAGAAGCTTAAAAAAACTATATGAAAGAATTATTTTGTACGCTTCTTAGAAACCACATTCATTTATTAGACGAAATACTCCAAACAGACGATGTAAATAAATAGGCGTTTATTTTAAATAGAAATAGTTGCACCAACGGAAACAAAGAAAATATACAAGCCACCGGCTCCGTGGATAAGCACTGAAATCAAAGAGGCTATGAAAAACTGCGATCATTTATGAAACACGAGAGATTTAATCAAGGATCAAAGCTCTATAGAACTATATAAACTGTCAAAGAATAAAGTAAAATCAATGATGGAATTTGCAAAAGTTAAATACAATCAAAACCAGCTAAAATTTAATAGTAAAAATATGGGGAAGGTGATAAATAAAATTATTCCAAATAAGAAAACAGGAGGAAGGAGTAACGTAGAAAATACGGAAGAATCAAGTGAAAGATTTAATGAATTTGTTGCGAACGTTGGCAAGAAAGTATATGAGGAAGTAAACACATAGGGAAGTGAGTGAGGAAAATTCCACATTACTAGAAAATCAGCATATTATCCATAGAAGAGAACGTTTTAGGTCCAGTCTGGTTGATGTTGGAAAGGTGGTTCAGGTGGTTAATAGTTTAAAGAACACAAATTCTCATGGTCCTGATAACATTACGAGTCGATTTTTAAAAGATTCAATGCCAGTTATAGGCCTTTATCTTACTGTGATTATAAACGCTTATCGTAACAGGCAAGGTCCCAATTGAATGGAAATATAGTACAGTATAGTAAATCTGCTTTATAAGGAAGGTGACAATTCCAGGAAATTTAGACCAATATCTTTATTATCTATTATGTCAAAAGTATTGGAGAAAATTGTGAGCAATGAACTATATGACTACTTGGAGTCAAAAAATTATCTATCACTCAGCATGGTTTCAGAAAACAGTTATCTACGGAAACTGCTCTAACAATATGTGAACAGATTCACGAAAATATTGATGATGATAAAATATCTTTGCTTACTTTGTGTGATCTGTCAAAAGCTTTTGATTCTGTTTCCCATAAACTACTACTAAAAAAGATTATGGATTTCAGTATCGATGATTTTTGGTTTAGAGATTATCTGACAGCTCAGACTCAATCAGTAAAAATAGATAACCACATCTCAAGCAGACATAAATTGGAATATGGCGTACCACAAGGCTCGATTCTTGGACCAATTTTATTTAATGTTTACGTAAACGACCTTGTTTATATAAATGATGCTGACATGTTAGTTCAATATGCTGATGATGCACAATTTCTTCACCCCGGTAAGATCGATAATGTAGCAGAGATTCTCAGCCGAGCTGAAGGAAATTTAATAAAAGTAAACAAATATTTTCTGAAAATGGCTTAAGAATGAATGCCAATAAAACTCGGTTCTTTTTTGTAGTATCCTGTCAATATATTAATCGAATGCCAGACAACATCAAACCAAGTGAAAGCGTAAAAAATCTTGGGGTAATTATTGATAGATTCTTCACTTTTGATTATCATGTAGAAAAGATATATATAGCAAGACTAAGGGAGTGCTGTATTTCCTAAATAAAAATAAAGGTCTTTTTGATGAGACGAGCAGAAAATTAGTTGTTGAGGCATTAGCATCAAGCATAGTACAGTATCCTATTGCTCCACTATATGGAATGGGTGTTCAAATTTAAACTCACGAAAGATACAGAAGATTCAAAATTTTGCCTCGAAAGTCGCCTCGGGTGATGGGAAAAGATATGATCATGCCACACTGTATTTTAGAAAACTGGAATGGTTGAAAATAGAAAATAAAAAAGTTTATGATGTTTGTATTCATAAAGTATTGCATGAACATATACCCCAAAGAATATTGAGATTGGAAACCATCGAGCAGATGAGATCTCCTTCCAAATAGGCGAACAGCAATTGCTGATAGGGCAACTTCAGTCAGGGGACCTAGATTATGGAACGCATTGCCTGTGGATATTAGGGAATATGGAAACTAACACATTTTCAAATCAAAATTAAAATCATTCTTTTTTGCGAGCCAGCAATTACTATAATATGGTTGAAGTGTGCAACACATTGACTACTTTTAAGTGACTAGTTTACAATTCATAATATATGGATGAAAAGGGATTTACAGAAATTTAAATTTGATTTTATATTTTTATTATTATTGAGGGAATTTATTGTCACTATGTTCAGACAAAATGTATGTATATGTGCATGGGTATGCATTGACCGCATGTAAATAAAATTTTACCTTTTTAGAAACTAGAAAGTTCTTAAATTTTTATGTATCATGTGTTTTAAACTTGTCTTAGAAACATCCTAATTTACTTAATATAGCTAATTTGTATGTAAAAAACTTATTTTTATTGTAGAATTTTAAATAGTATGTTGGAGACTTTATATATAATTTGTGGATTTTAGATTGTAATACAATGCCATCCTAATTATATTTAAAGGCCATTACTATATAAGAACCTTTTAATGTAAATACATTCTTTATGTAAGAGAATACCCATTTGTTTTGTAGAATAAAGGAATTATTATTATTATTCTCTCTCTCTCTCTCTCTCTCTCTCTCTCTCTCTCTCTCTCTCTCAAATCTTCACATTTCTTTGATCATTATTAGAAATTCTTTGTATCATTGCTCGATGTTTCGATTATGGGAATCTTAGTAACACATCAAAGGGAAATCACTTGATATGCCATTTGCCTTCCGCAAGAAACATGTTATCAGACTATTTTTTATTAAATTTACGGTAATTGGTACTATTCTTGTAACTACTAATAGAGACCACTAAAATACTTGATCATTACTTGGCGTTTTGATGATGGGAATACTGTAATAAGATTACTCGGTAACATGATAAAAGGAAATCATTTGGTTTGCCAGCTCTCCTTCCGCCAGAAATTTGACGTCACAAGACAGGTGACGTAAACTTGACAAAGAATGACTAGCAAAATATGTAAATCCTTTTTCTTTTTTCTTGCAATTACTAACTTACCAAGCAAACGTACTTTATTTTCCTAATGTAAAAGGAAGTATATTATTTTTGAGAAAATATTTGTCCCATTAGTGTATGTTATTTAGATAAATATTGAACTATTACCAGATGTCAAATAAAATAGCGTAGAATCAAAATTCATGCTATGTAGTGCTGTACTCATTACAACCGATACAAACCCGCAAAATATTTTGTATCGTTTCTTGATGTCTCGATAATTGAAATACTAATACTAACCACCGTTAGCCTATTGGAAGGAAATCAGGGTATTGCTCTGTCGCTTTCCGCCGGTAAAATGACGTCACCAGACTTGTGATATGAACTCGGCAGATATTAAAACTTATCTTAGAGTACTTTTTACTGAAAATGGATACTGTATCTTATCAATAAAAGAAAATACTAATTGACCAAGATATATCAGTTTAATTTTATACAAGAATAATCATTATTTCCAAGGAAATATTTGTCCCAGTAGCATACTATTTCTAATAGACTTGTGATGTCATCACCCCGAAAAAAAAATGTCATAAAGTCAAACTGTCATAAATCGCATAGGTCGTAAGTTGAGAAATACCTGTAGTTTGTTTCCTTAGTGTTTCCATCCTCCTTCAGGATTCAGTGACGCAGCTCCTCCGGGACCCTGTCACTACAATCCCCATGGGTCTCGTGACATGGAGTCATGCTTCATGGTAGCTCCTTCCCCTTGGTTTTGTCCCCTTGCTCCAGCTCGGTCTTTTACTGCGTCGTGCGGCAGACAAGCGTCACGTGATGGAGCAATATCGTGTGACGTGGCAGCGTCTCACGGCAGAGGTGGTTCCCGTGTTTTTCCATCCTTGCGGAACCTGTCTCTCCTTGCCCCTGTGGTTTCTTTTCCCCCGGACAAAATTCTCCATTTATGGTTGTAGAAGGTTTCCCTCCTGTGGGTAAACCTCCCACTTGGAGAGACCCCCACCATTCTCTCTAGACAGCACCCAGACCCTCTCCCTAAGGGGAGGCCTGTGCCGGTGTTACCTACTGGTAAGAGGTCTAAGATTCCTGTAGAGGTTTCAAGGCCAGGGATCCGTGCCATCCTAAGGACATCCTTCCCAGCACATTGGGAGCTTGCGACCCCCCATGTCTGCGAGCATTATTTACCGTGACGCAGCAAGCTATGACGGGGGTCATCCCCTTCACCCCTTCTCAGTCCTTAGGAGGCACTCCTATGATCCCTCTGTTGCCGCCTCTCCTCTGTCTGACCCTAGTAGTTCTGAGGGCTCCTCCCTGGTGTTTCCCCCTCACAAGGAGGAGCCCATTTCTTCTTGCAAGAGAGCACGGGAAGAGAACGCTTCAGAACTACAGGGCAGCCCCCTGCATTTCAAAATCTCACAGGACAAACTGAAAGGGGTGTGGAAGAGGATATGTCCATCTCCCCCTAGGGAGGACAGGGCAATTGCCTACACGGACTTGTTCCGACCCTCTTCGGTCGAGATATTGTCTAAGGAGGCACGCCGTCCGATCCAGTGTGATGTAGTTCCTCCTGCAGATTCCCAGCTATTCCGCAGACAGCTGAGTCCATAAGGCTTACGCTTCTGCCTCAGTGCAAAGCCAAAGGATTTATTTACAATCCCTAATCCTCATCCAGGCTTCCCCTATCTGAACCTGAGAGGCATAGGGAAGCGAGCACGTCCATGGAAGTTGCCCTATCTCCGGCTTATCCTCATGGCGACTTGGACCCACTCTGAGCTCCTGTGGGTGAGGACTTGTAAGTGGAAGGACAAAGCGATCTCGAGGACGATGCTTTGCCAGCTTCCGCTAGCCCTAGGTTAACAAAGGATGAACGGAAAGAGTCCGAGCATGCCCTCTGGCAGGTGTTAGCCTGCATTCGCTCCATCAATGGGCTGCCAGATCCATCATGGCAGCTCTTCCTGATGGTAAGGATATGGTCCTGGACCATTTTATGGCACCTAGAGACCCCTGAAGGCCAGCGTAGCTCTTCCCTGGTCAAAGGGGTTAAGGAGTGCCAAGCAGAAGGCAGTGTCTCAGGCAACTGGTTCATCTTCCTTCCTCCGGGCCAGTTCATCCTCCAAGCTCCTCCCTCATCTGTATTTGCTTCAGAGGAGGTATTACGGGCAGAAGTCCAGACTATGTTGGAGAAAGTCTCTTTCCAAGAGGTCCTCGAAGGGTCCCCAGTCTCCTACAGTGATTCTTGTGAAAGAGGCGTCTGGAGGCTGGAGACCAGTCATCAATCTCTCAGCTCTGAACAGGTTTATTGAACAGACCTCGTTCAGAATGGAGATAGCCGACACGGTCAGACAAGCAGTACCACCGCTGGGCTTCATGTGCACTCTAGATCTAAAGGATGCATACTTCCAGATCCCAATCCATCCGTCTTCCAGGAAGTATCTAAGACTCATGCTAGACCGAAAGCATTATCAGTTCTAGGTGCTGTGCTTCTGTCTTTCCACAACACTTCAGGTCTTCACGAGAGTGTTCACCTAGTGTCATCCTGGGCTCACAGAGTCGGCATCCGTCTTCTAAGATACTTGGACGACTGGCTGTTTTTGGCAGACTCGAAGGCAGTCCTTCTTCTCCATCGAGACGAGCTTCTAAGGTTTTGCCAAGATCAGGGGATCATGGTAAACCTCGAGAAGTCTCACCTGTTACCCTCTCAAGAACTGGTATACCTTGGCATGAGAATAGACACCATAGGGCACAAAGCTTTCCCATCAGACAAAAGGATTCATAATCTGAGGAAGATAGCACAGGCCTTCCTCAGGTGAGGAGAGCTTCCAACCCAGAGCTGGCTTTGCCTGGCCCGATTAGTTCTCAACAGTCGCCTGAGTATGAGATCCCTCCAGTGGCGTCTGAAATCCCAATGGAGTCAGTCCACCGATTCCAGGGTTTGCCTAGTCCACATAGCAAAAGAGGAACTTTAAACCTCAAATGGTAGCTGACAGACCCAAAACTCTGTAAAGGTGTCGATCTTCTCGTTCCTTCCCCTAAATTGATGTTCTTTTCAGATACATCAAAAGAACGGTGGTGGGCCCACCTGCTGCACCACATCTCCAATCAATGGTCCGAGTCCAAAAGGTGTCAGCACATAAATCTCTTGGAGATGAGGGTAGCCTTTCTTGCCCTCCAACAGTTTCACCAGGTCCTGGCTGGGCACTCCGTGGTATTCATGAGCGATAATGCCATGGTAATTGCTTACCTAAACAAACAAGGCGGTACCCTTTCGCAGCAGCTGTGCCATCCAACAGTAGAAATACTCACATGGGCAGAAGACAACTCAGTGACCCTATTGGCTTGCTTCATTTTAGGCAAACGGAATGTGCTAGCCGATAATCTGAGCAGAGAACTCAGATACTGTGTTCCTAGTGGTCTTTGAATCTTTTGGTAGACAGCAAAGTCCTGACTTTGTGGGATTCCCCGATTGTAGATCTGTTCGCGATGGCCCTGAACTTCAGGCTCCCCTTATACTGCTCCCCAGTCCCGGATTCTCAAGCTCATTGGCAAGATGCTTTCCAACAATGATTGGTGAACCTGGACGTGTACACGTTTCCCCTGTTCTGTCTGATGAGAAAAGTCCTCAACCAGGTCTGAATAAGCATCAACCTACGAGTGACTGATAGCTCCACTGTTGCATGACCTGCTCGAACAACCTTACGCCAACATTTACCACACCGCCCTTGCTTTGCTTTGGCTACATGCCTGGAGACTGTCCAGTACCTTTTCACACAGAGAAATGGCTGGTTACCTCAGACAATCTGCAGAGTCAGTCTACCTGGCAAAGAGGGCAGTTTTTTGTGTTTGGTGTCGTTGAAGGGGTCTCTCTCCCTTCGATGCCTCTTCCAACTAGAGCCAAGTTCCTTTTACACCTTCGGGAAGAAATGCTTCTCTTGGTTTCAGCAGTCAGAGACTACTGATCAGCATTGAGTCTCGCCTTTAAACTGAAAGTATATATTTCCTTCTCGTTTGACCTTTCTTTACTCATACTTAGTCATGAAATTACTTGTCCCCAGTCGAAACTTAGCCCTCCTCCTTGGAACGTGGTTCAGGTTCTTCAGTCTCTGAAGGGCCCCCGCAATGAACAATGATGCCAGGCTTCAGATTGTTACCTCACGTGTGGAAGATGGTGTTCCTACTTGCTTTGGCCTTGGCCGAGAGAGTTAGCAAACTATATGATCTATCTTTTGACATGTAGGGATTTGTCACCAGCCACCTGCTAAGAAAACAAAGAAAAAAAATTTGAGTTGAGGAACTGGAGTTAAAGAAATTAAAGAAAAAATAATCCTTAGCAAATTGATGCATTTTACTGAAAATATCAAATAAACATAAAACATTGTACACATAAAACCTGAACAATTAAAATGATAATAAGAAATATATCCAGAAATTAATTGTATTTTCCTTAAACTATAATTTTTTTTCACATCACGCTACATCTCCGGATCCTTCTAGACGACCTCTGACTGGATAAGGACATTCTGAAGACCAACTCTCCAAGAGCCTCTTCCAAGACTACCTCCAGTGCCTTTCAATGCCTGGGGTGTCTTTTGTAAGCGTACGCCTACGTGACACCCTCTTGTACGAACTGCTCTAACTCAACACTCTCCAACGTAATGCGTTGACCCCACTCGTAGGCTCCCAACTCCTTCTCCAGCGTGTGTACAGGGTACCACACCTGCTCACAAAGTTGTTGCTTCTGCGCGGGACTTATGCTCCATCACGCGCAGTCACTTGTGATTCGCGCCCAGTCATGACTGAGTCTCGCCTAGTCATGACTGAGTCTCGCCTAGTCACGGGTGAGTCGCGCCCAGTCACGCCCACTCGCGCGAAAATCTTCTAAAGCGAGTAAACCTGTTGTGTTGATGAGGATCTTGTGCTGAGGTCGCAACTTCGAAAGCAAGCGATGGTCCAAATCATCTGACGATGTCCTCCGTTACCGACAGCTCTAGCGTCAGGCCGATTCCCTTTCCAGAGGGAATGAAAGAACCCCCTAATAAGTGTGCGGGTATACCCTTATCTCCTGATCGCCTTGTGCGAATCATCAAGGAGCATTTAATGATGCCTAAGAAGTTACCTTCCAAGGATGCCGGCCCCTTTATAGGCCAGTCCAGATGTCATTCTCCTCCAGGACTTCCTAAGGACAATCCTGACTTGTCGAGTCGGGGAGCGTCCGTCCTGTTATGACACCTGGGTGTCATCTCAACAGATGTTCATCTTAGGCTTTCCACTTGCCCATCTCCAACCGTGTCCACCATGGTCTACTTTCAATAATCCGTTGGAGAAGTTGTCCTCGTCTTCTTCTTACGAGGCTCCTGACCGTAGGAGGAGATCGTCTCTGAGAAGTTCTGTTCCTTCAATGTTTAGGTCAACTCCACCTCGACCAAACACCATGGATTAACAAGTCTCTGCAGCTGCTCCACCTACAGGATCTTTCCTTAATGCCAGTTCAACCAGGCAAAAGGATGACAACTAAACAGGGTTGGAGGATGAAGCAATAAACTCCTCTGTACGCAGACATCATACAACCCCTTACGAGTAAGGACTTGGGTTCCCCTTTGGAGATTGCCATCCACTCCTTCAATCCTAAATCAATCGAGATTGCTTCTCCGGTCTTGTGTCCAGTATCTCTTCCACTGGAGGAGTAGCAAGACGTTGCTCCCGAACCTCAGAAGCCTAAGGAACAAGTTTCCTCCAAAACATCTATGCTTGAGGAACACTTCCCTTCCAGGAACGAATAGAAAGATTCAAAGACGGTTCCTTAGAACTGTAAGGCCTGAGAAGCTTGTAGGGAGGAATTGGTAAGGGGGTCTCCCAAGGCAGGCCCTTCACAGGTTCCTGCTGATGACCCTGACCTACCAGAAGCTTTCATGGATGAAAGTGTGGCGATAGATGAGTTCCAGGACACGGATGAAGAATACCTCCCCAAAGTGGTGAATCCAAAATTCCACTACGAGGCTGAGCACAAGGAATTGGAACATACCTTTTGACAAGTCTTTGCGTGCATGAGGACCTTCAATAACTAGTCGGATCCTGGCACTGCCCCACAGGAAGGCTAGAACCAAAGTGTTGGTTACCCAGAAATCTAAGACCAGTGCAGTCCTCCCTTGGTTAAAAGCACTTAATGCAGTCAGAAGGAAAGCTATTTCCCAGATAGCAGGCACATCTAGCTTTCTCAGAGCAGGATCTTCCTCCTGATTTCTGCCACTTCCCTATTCTTCAGGGGAAGTATTACGAGATCCAGGACGAACCTCGTCCTACCCTGACTCTCGACCCTTCAGTAGAGTCTCTTACCAGGGGTGTCCCAGTATGGAGACTAGCTTCTTTGAGGGTCTCCCTTTCTGCCTCTGAGCTCCTCAACATAGAGAGAAGCGCAAAGTATGCTATGCAAGCTGCTTCATGGCTCGACCTGTGGTTGGGGTCGTTGGGCCAGATTGTTCGATCCGAGGATCTTTCCAAGGATTTGACATGACGGTCCTTAGAATCCTTCCTTTTGTCAAGTACCCGGACCCTAGAATTCCTTTCACACTACGCGGTCAACTTGTGGGTGAATGCGATTCTAAAGAGAAGGGATACAGTGATTGGAAGGTTCCACAGGCAGGTGCTGAAAGTGGAGGTCAAGCGCTTTTGAAACTTAACCCTCGAGGTAACCTCTCTTCAACCTGAAGAGGTAGAAAATGCAGCTGATAGGTGGAGAAAATCCTCCAAAGATTCTCTCCTCCATAAAGCCATGAATTCTTGGCCTAATGTTAGGTCTTCCCAACCCCCAAAGATTAGTCCAGTTCTTCATGTCCGTCAAATTCTAGACCAGGAACATCTAAGATGTCTAAGAAGCCCTTCCAGTCCAGGGACCAGGATGGGACGAAGTCTTTCAGAAGAAAGGTAGGTGGTAGAGGGGTCAGTCGAGATTGCCACTCCCACTAGGGAGGGCAATCATCTCATCAGTCCACCAGGTGGGGGGATGCCTGCAATGCCTCTGGCAGAGTTGGCAGCATCACGAGACCGATCCCTATAATTGCGGGGATCTGTGTAGGGTATTGCGTCCCCTTCATTCAATCTCTCCCCCCTCTGACTCGGAATCCAATTCCTCTAAGGTCCTATATGAAGGGGTCTGTAAAGGAGCTGGCCCTCCGTGTCAAAGTCCAGACCATGCTGCAGAAGGTCGCTCTCCAGGAGGTCTTAGATGGGTCCCCAGGCTTCTACAGTCGACACTTTCTTGTGAATTAGACATCTGGAGGCTGGAAACCAGTCATAGATCTCTCGCCCCTGAACACGATTGTTCTTCAAACTCCGTTCAGGATGGAGACGGCAAACACGGTCGTTAAAGCTGTAAGACTGAAGGACTTCATGTGCACATTGGATCTCCAAGACACATACATCCAATACATCTGTCTTCAAGGAAGTATCTCAGGTTCATACACAAGAACAAACATTACCAGTTCAAGGTTCTCTGTTTCGGTCTCTCGACAGCGCCCTAAGTCTTCACCAGGGTGCTCACCCTAGTGTCATCATGGGCTCACAAGAACGGCATTTGTCTCTTAAGATACCTAGACGACTTGCTAGTCCTACCAGACTCGAAGATGAGCCTTCTTCATCATCGGGACATGGTTTTGTGTTTTGTCAGCATCTGGGATTGTGATAAATCTCAAGAAGTTATCTTTGCTTCCATATCAGATACTGGTTTACCTCCGTATGATCATAGACACCGACCTTCAAAAAGTCTTCCCATCAGAAGACAGAGTACACAGGCTGAGAGAAGTGGCTTGTCCCTTCTTCAGATGAGAAGACGTACCAATCCGTCAGTGGCTGTGTCTCTTGGGTCATCTAACCTCGCTGATTCATCGTCCTCTCAATGGTCGCCTCAGGAGGAGATCCCTCCAATTGCACCTAAAATCTCTATGGGACTAGCACACCGGGTCCCAGGACATCATAGTGCCAATAGGCCAGGATCAAGTAATGGATCTTCAATGGTGGGTCTCAGAGGAGAACCTTTGCCTAGGGCTAGATTTTCTTTTCCCTCCTCTAGACTTGCTGATCTTCAAAGAAGCATCAAAAGAAGGATTGGGCACCCACTTGCTGCATCACACGATCTCGGCCTTTGGTCAGAATCCGAAAGATACCAGCACAAATCTACGAGATGAGAGCAGCATTCCTAGCTTTCCAACAGTTACTGGCAGGTCATTGTGGTATTGATAAACGACAATACCACAGTGGTGGCTTAATAAAAAAACAAGGCAGTACTTTTTCGCAGCACCTATGCCATCTTGCTGTAAATATTCTAAGATGGGCAGATGATGATTCGGTGACACTATCAGCTTGGTTAACTCCAGGCAAGAAGAATGTGCTTGCAGACAACTTGAACAGAGCGACCCAGATAGTGGGCTTTGAATGGTCTTTGAATCCTCTGGTAGCCAACAAAGTCCTGACAGTGTGGGAATCCCGACTGTGGACCTGATTGCAACATCCCTGAACTTAAGGCTCCCGCTGTACTGTTCCCTAGTCTCGGACCCTCAGGCTCTATGTCAGGTTGCACTCCAACAATGGTGGGACAACATCGACGTATACGCCTTTCCCCCTGTTCTGTCTGATGAGAAGACTGATCAACAAGACCAGAGCATCCAAAAATCTACTGATGACCTTCAAAGTTCAGCTATGGCATCATGTAGAGTGGTTTCCAGACCTTCTGCAACTGGTAGTAGGATCACCTGAGAGAGCTTCCTCCACGACCAAATCTACTCAGACAACCACACGCCAACATCTTTCATAAGACCCTCTGGTCGCTTCGATTTCACGCGCGGAGACTATCCAGTGTCTCTTCTCAAAGAGAAGCTTTTCGCAACAAGTTGCGTGAAGAATGTTTAAACACTTACAAAAGTCTCCAGCAGCAGTGTACCAGGCAAAGTGGATATTCTTCTGTGGTTGGTATTGTGGAAGGGGTATCTCTTCCTTGATGGCACTATTCCAGTAATAGCGGAGTTCCTTGTATACCTTCGAGAGGAAAAACTTCTTTCAGTATCGGTGGTAAAAGGCTATCGCTCAGCCTTGAGCTGAGCCTTTAGATTGAGTTGAGTGGATCTTTCCTCTTTGTTGGAACTTTCCCTAATGATATGGAGCTAGGAAATCACTTGCCCCAGTCGGAGATCAGACCTTCTCCTTGGAACGTGGTTCGCGTTTTGAGATCCCTAATGGGTCCTTCTTACAAACCACTACGCCATGCAACAGCCCTAACCTCACGTTAAAGACGGCATTCCTACTCGCTTTAGCATCTGCAAAGAGAGTTAGTGAACTTCATGGAGGGTCTCTCGTACGACATCGCTCATTTAAGGTGATGGGGGGGAGGTGCCAATTGGCTTTGTCCCCGAGTTTATTGCTAAGACTCAAAATCTGGGGTTGCTGGACCATAGATTCGGGCCCTTTCAGATTAAGAGTCTACGTTCTGTAACCAATGACTGTGGTCAATTTTTACTTTGCCCAGTGAGGAGTTTGAGATATTATCTTGAATGTACTGCAGCAACATGACCCTTGCTTTCAGCCTTATTTGTCAGCTCGGGCAGAACTAAGAGGAGGGTCATCAAGCACACCATTTCTTCTTGGATCCGCAACCCTCTTAATGAGAGAATGCCTTGATGAAGTCATTGAGCTTCAGCACGGCATTTCATTCCCGTGCTGAAACTTGGTGACGGGCAAGAGGGCTCTCGAACTTTGGGAAATTGCTCCCCCAGTTCGAATCTAAATTTCTCTCTTTCATCTTTCTCTAACTCTTTATATGGCTTCAACCTTCTCCTAATATTATAAACTTTCCTTCATGTTGCTGTCCCAACCCTATGAGTAAAATTTCCCATATGTATGTGTATGTATTTACATATATATGTGTGTTTATTATTTTTTTTTTCTCTTTTTATGGCATGGATGTTTCTACATCTATTATTGCCACTTGGGCGGATGTTTCTACATCCGGTATTGCTGCCTGCTTTGATGAATGGGAAGGGTGTCACGGTTGGGAGGTGTTTGTGCTCAAAGCTATATGTGAGAGTATTGGATGATCTCAGCCATCCCGAAGATGGTTTGGACCTTTTTGGCGGAACTATTCTCAAGTGTTGGGTCTTCGGAATCCAGGGGGATCCAACGCTTGGGGTAGGACTCTCGGCTTTTGGCCGGAAGCCCGTCATTACAGATATGGGGAGGATGATTCCATAGTTTCTTGGTCTCAGTCCTAACAGGCGGGTTCAGCTTACACCTGTGCCTCTATATCTGTTTTGATGCTATCCTTCGGGTAGGGTATGGAGTGGACCATCTGGGAAGTATACTCTCACTGTGCCGGTAGTGGAGAGTGTAAATCTCCTTCCCAACATGTGATGCCTTAATGTTCTCAAGCAGGTAAATCAAACTTCAAAAAATCACTCTTCTCTCTTCTTTTTATATGATGGAATCTTGTGAAAATGACCCCACCTCCCCTGGATATGCTGACTCGCCCCCGGCACTGCTGACGACCTCTGGCAATTCATTTAAAGAAAACTCCGACGACGACGTAGGAACTAAAAAGGACTATTCTTTAAACACTCGGAAAAAGGGTAATTTGGGCAACACAGGAAAACTGAAAGTCCTGCACGTTACCCAAATCCCTTTAGAAGCTAATTATGATGTGCTACATAAAATATTTGAGTGTTACGGATCAATAAATGAAATTAGAATGAAACTTCAAGATGATAATTGGGAATCTTGGTTATCATTTAATTGTCACGAGGAAGCATTTAATGCAAGCTGTAACATTGTTGATATTAAAGTAGGTAATATGAATGTTAAGGGTGCTCTGTGTGATGGGGCACCTAAAGATCTGGATGTCTACAGACCAGCAGACTGGGCTGATAAAGATATAGAGGCAGATATACCATCCCAAAGAAAGCCAAAACCACCGATGTGGCTTCTTGCTCAATCTGTAGGAGGTACGGAAAATTATTTCAAGATATGCAAGTTTCTTCAGAGGAAGGTAGGTACGATCGCACCTGGAGATATATCTCGATTTGGGAAGAAAAGTTTCTTGATAAAGGCCAAGTCATACACACAGTCTGTTATACTGTCTAATTTGAAGACAGTAAATGATGATATAAAATTGGACATCAAACCCCATCTAAACTTTAGCTATGGAAGGGGAGTGGTTTTTAATAGGGATCTGTATGAATTTACTGAAGAGGAGATATTGGCCATGTGTCCCCTATCAGTGTGGAAAGTACATAAAGTACCTGGAACATCAATGATTGTTCTTACTTTCCAGGATGCTGATGTACCTTTCCACATAGACATAGAAAACGAAAGGATCAGAGTTCAACCTTTTAAGCAGAGGCCACTGCAATGTTATAATTGCTTTAAATTTGGACATCCTTCCAAAGTTTGCAATAATGAAAAAATTTGTAATACTTGCTCCAAAATTTATCATGGGGATTGTACACTTGAGGCAAGGTGCTTAAACTGCAACTCTAATCATAAATCTAATGATAGGAGCTGCCAGTTTTATAAGTTAGAAGAGGCTGCCCTCAATAAATCAATTATTGAACATGTAAGCGTGGGGCATGCCAAGAGATTATTAAATAAATCTAATACTTATGCAAAAACATTAAAAACAGGAGAAAAAGTTCCTCGGGAATCATCTCACCCACCTACTACTGTAGGTAGTTCTCGAAAAAGGAATTCACAATCTATTGATAAAGTGCTGCATAAGACAAGAACATCTCCTCCTAAAGATTTATCATTGAGTATCAACAAAAAGACATTGCCCACCACTATCAAACCTTTGTCCCCCATTACAAAGGATAGTACTAACCTCTCCCAGGCCATATCCTTGCCTGATTTAATGGAGATTCCACCTGACACCAAGTTATCAGGTGTACCTGTAGTGGGGAAGGTACAAAAACCTGGTAACTTGCAACCTATTAATCGTAAAAGAGAGAGACCTCCATCTCTCTCACCCCCTTCCATAAGAAATACTAGAATTATGACATCAAATAAATATGATGTTTTGTCTGTTGATGTTGGCGATCAACCAGAAGACAATTTAAATAAATCAGAAATTCAAGTTGAGGTCCACCATCCCCCTCAACAAATATATAAAAAAGATACAAAGAAAAACTCCAACGTAAAACCCAACATAACAAGACCATCTCTGAAGAAACCTACAAGTAATAATGTTAGATTAAAGACTGCTAATGGGAAGACCTCACCCAAGACGTCTTCCAGAAATAATCCATAGTTTTCTCCTCCATTTTGCAATGGAACTGTCAGGGTTTGAGGGCGAAATATGAAGAACTTAAGCTCCTAATTCATGAGCATTCCCCCATAATAGTATGTCTACAGGAAAGTATGCTTGATTCTAACACTCCTAGTCCTCGAGAGTATGTTAGCTATAGAACACCATATAATCAACAAGCAGGGAGCCATGGCGGAAGTCTCATGTACATTCGTCGAGATGTTCCCTAAATACCCATGTCTATACGTACAACCCTGCAGGCAGTTGTTGTACAAATTGATATAGGGAGAAAATATACAATATGCTCTCTGTACTTACCTCCAAATGATGATATTTTATATGATGATTTAGTAGAAGTTATTCAACAACTCCCTCAACCTTTTCTCTTACTGGGAGATATGAATGGTAGACATCCTTTATGGGGTGATGTTTTGGCCAACACAAGGGGCAATATTATCTCATCAATTGTGGAGAATGAGGATGTGGGGCTCCTTAATACAGGAGAGCCCACGCACTTCCATGTTCAGACAGGTACTTTGTCATGCATTGACCTTTCAATTGCAAGCTCTAACTGCCTTCTTGATTTTGATTGGAGGACATTAGATGATTGGCATACTAGTGATCATGCACCAATCATTATAAACACCAACAAGGGTCCACCTTTGCAAAGATCGCCACGTTGGAATCTAGACAAGGCAGACTGGGTTAAATTTTCTGAGCTAAGTGAAATTGAAGGGAGAGCAGAACAGTTTGAAAGTATTGATGATGCCATAGACCTGCTGAATGGAACTCTTCATACAGCAGGAGTCAATTCAATTCCCAAAACAACAGGATTATTCAAACGACGACCAGTCCCGTGGTGGTCTTCAGAACTAACTGCACTCCACAGAGCCACAAGAAGATCTTTAACACGATTGCGTAGACTCCGAACTGATGAGAATTTAATTATGTACAAGAAATGTAGAGCACAGTTCCGTCGTGCCATGAAAGAAGCAAGGCGCCAGTCATGGATGTCTTTTGTTTCCTCCATTAACAGTAGAACACCACCATCTTCTGTGTGGAGGAAAGTAAAAAAGATAGCTGGCAAATTCACCCCCAACCCACCACCAGTGTTGAAGGTGAATGGCCAGTATGTAACTGAAGCAAATGAAGTTAGCAATGCCCTGGCTAATCATTTTTCAAATGTATCCAGCAAGTGTGAAGGAGCCCCTGGTCACCAGTATAGGAGTACTGAAGAAAAGAAAATTTTAAATTTTGCAACAAGAAGGGAAGAGTCGTATAATTCTCCTTTCACTGAAAGAGAATTTGATTCCGCACTTGCTCATTGCAACGATACAGCCCCTGGACCCGATGGAATTCCATATGCAATGATTAAACATGTACATTTTAATACAAAGCTATTTATTTTAAGTATTATTAATAGAATATGGCATGATCATAGCTACCCAAGTGTTTGGGAACTAGCCCTTATTTTAGCCTTTTTAAAACCCGGTAAAGACAAGTTTTTAGCAGCAAACTATCGTCCTATTGCATTGACATCTTGTTTATGTAAAATCATGGAGAAGATGGTCAATGCAAGGCTGATATGGTACCTTGAAAAGAAAGGTATTTTATCACCGATTCAATGTGGATTCCGAAAAATGCACTCAACGACTGATGTGTTGATACGACTTGAGTCATCTATTTGTGAAGCCTTTGCTTCCAAACAGCACCATGTTACAGTATTTTTTGACCTTGAAAAGGCATATGATACCACATGGAGATATGGTATTCTTAAAACCATTCATGAATTGGGATTGAGAGGAGAGCTGCCACTATTTATTCAGGCATTTCTTTCACATAGAGTTTTTCAAGTGAGAGTGGGGGAAACTCTATCAGAGAGTAAGTGCCAGGAAGAAGGAGTTCCTCAGGGTAGTGTGCTGAGTGTAACCCTTTTTGCACTAGCAATTAATGGGATATCCTCAGCCATTCCCCGGGATGTTCTCTCAACACTATTTGTGGATGATCTCTCAATATCATTTGCTGGCACTAGAATGGCAATGGTTGAGAGAAAAATCCAACTCTCTATTGATAAAATTATCCAGTGGGCTGACATGAATGGATTTAAGTTCTCGACAAGTAAAACTACCATTGTCCATTTTTGTCGTATCCGGGGAGTACATCCAGACCCGGATATATACATTAAAGGTCAACGGATACCATGTGTATCGGAAACCAAATTTTTAGGTTTGATATTTGACTGTAGACTTACATGGGTTTCTCACCTAAAAGCGCTAAAAGCTAAATGTGTTGAAGCGCTGAATATCTTAAAAGTATTGTCCCATACATCATGGGGGGCAGACCGCAATACTATTTTAAAATTATACAAGGCCTTGATTTTTTCCAAAATTAGTTATGGTTGTGAGGTATATTCTTCAGCCACCCCAAGCCGGTTAAAAATATTAGACTCTATACATCATGCAGGTATTAGATTATCTACTGGAGCTTTTAAAACCTCGCCTATCCCAAGTCTCCTTGTTGATGCTGGAGAGTTACCTCTAGACCTTTACCGAATGTCTTCCATTCTTCGGTATTGGTTTAGATTGCAAAGACTCCCTAGCTCTCTAGCCTTTCAGACTGCAAGCCTTGTAAGACACGCATCATACTTTGAGTTGCACCCAAAATTTCCTCAACCTTATGGCTTTCGGCTGAAACGATTTTTAAATAGTCTGGATATAATTAGAAATAAGGTAGTTCCATTCAAGTTATCATCAACGCCTCCATGGAAATTACCTGACATATCTTTTTGTAAATACTTTATTGGAGTTAAGAAGAATATGACTGACTTAGAATCCAGGTCTCTTTTTATGGAACATGTCGAAGAACATAGGGGATCGACTTTTATATATACTGATGGCTCCAAATCTGATGCTGGCGTTGGATTTGGAGTACATAGTAATGATTTTAATTGTAGAGGTGCACTTCCTCTAACAGCTTCCATATTTACTGCCGAACTGTATGGCATATTAACCGCTATTGAGAAAATAGCTTTGGAAAAGGAGGGTAATTTTACAATTTTTAGTGATGCAAGGAGTGTTCTTCAAGCTTTAGAAGTTTTTAATTCTAGTAACCCTCTAGTTTTAAAGATTTTAGAATGGCTTTTTATTATTGGACGGAAAGGTATAACTGTTCGATTTTGTTGGGTTCCAGCACATGTAGGTGTGTCTGGGAATGAGAAGGCAGATTTACTGGCGAAGAATGCGGCATCCGAGTTGCTACCAAGGAGGTATCCCATTCCATGTAACGATCTCCTACCTTACATCAAGAAATTGGTTTGTGATAAATGGCAACAGCACTGGGACAGTCAAGACGGCAATAAAATGAGGGAAGTAACAAATATCATATCACCTTGGAGGTATAACATGATTCCCCGAAAATGGGAGACGACTCTTTGTCGTCTCCGTATTGGTCACACACGGCTGACACACGAGTTTCTGCTGAAGGGCCAACACCAACCGTACTGCGAGGACTGCTTAGTACCTTTAACAGTGAGGCATTTGTTGACCGAATGCCCTAATTTTACTAACTTAAGAAATAGATATCTGTTTGAGGCTCGAGGTGAGGATGGCAGGTTTATCCTTGCCAAGATTCTTGGACATGATGTGTCTTACTATGCGAGCGGAATTTTTAGATTTATTTCAGAAGCAGGTCTTCTGAAAACTCTATAACTATTTTGATGACTCCTTAATTTTTATGGTTTTAATCGAATTCTCTTTTAATTTTCATATACAGTAAATGGTATCGGCGTCAATGACCTTAGATGTCAGGATGCCAGAAAACTTTCAATCAATCAATCAATCAATCTTGGATCCGCAAAGTCATATACTATGCCCTCCAACATGACTCTCCTGAAGCTCAAAGACCTAGAGCTCATGATTTAAAGGGCATAAGTACGTCCCGGGCATTTAAACGTGACTTCTCAATATCACAAGTTCTGCAAGCCGATGTGTGGAAGCGTCAAACGTCCTTCGCTGCCCACTACCTCAAAGACGTGACCCACAGGAGGCTTGATATATTATCTATCGGCCCTATGGTGGCTGATACAACAATGGGTTGAAAAATACCTCGGGCTCTTTGTTGGATAAGTAGCAGTTGTTTTAGGTCATTGGTTACCCAGGTTAAGTCTGAGGTGAATGAAAGTATGTCTGGCTTTTCCTTTCTCCATCTTCCCCTTTCTTGGGGAACTGCACCTTGGGTTCCTTTGCAAGCTGGCTTCTACCTCTGCAGGTAGGAACTTTTCCCTTTTGTATCCTAGTATAGACAATAACTAGTTATACTCTTTCACGTCCCCCAATGTTTCCTGCGAGGTAAACACTAACATTCGCTCGGTGAATTACTAGTGAGGTGATAAGGTTTATCCTTAGATACAGTCTAATACTGTACTATGAAAAGCAGGGTTAATGACCAAGCCAGAAGTCGGACTTCCACTCACCTAAGAGTGAGTCATTCATATAAATAACGAAAGGTTTGTTAGTGAAGGAACAAATAACAAATTTGGAAATAATTTGTATTTTTCCCTAACTAATACAAACCTGTAGTTATATAAATTGTCCCCCTGAAGTCCTGCCTGCAATTGAACAGTGAGGCAGCTCTGCGAGATGTAAGTGGAGATAGGTACCCTCAACAGTGGTTAGATAGGGTTGCCACATCACACTTTTTAGTCTATTTGGCTACCTTCCAGCTTCACCGAAAGATAATCCATATAAATAACTACAGGTTTGTATTAGTTAGGAAAAAATATAGATTATTTCCAAATTTGTTAGTTTCTTTTTAAATTACCTTGTAATTCTCCATTTTTAAAAGTGAAATACCAATTGCAGGCCCAAAGAAGAAGAGAAGATATTGACTGGTGGATGGGAGACAGCCAAAGGGTGCTTGAATGAGACCGTAGTAAAGGATATTCAGATAGATTCCTCTCAGTTGCCTCTGACTACCAATTCTAAAGGAGAACAAGTTAGTATTTCATAACCTTTTAGTAAAACATGTAAATATTGATTTGATGTTGTTTAATTTATAAGTTGTAGAGTTTGAGTTTTACCTCGATGAATGGGTTAATCTTCATACCTACAAAAGATTCTACTTGACTTTCTTTCATATCAATCAGATCAATCGAATATATGAGCCTATATTCATGTCCTGAATATTTCCAGGCACTCGTGTCATATCTACTTTTGTTCTCCAGATATTTTCTTTGTGGAGGATTGATTTAGATATTTAGATTAGGGTTAACCACCAATGGATAATATTCATTTTCCTCATGTTCATTAGGAATTTAACCAACAAAGAGTACCCTATCCATATAATGGATGCATTATATGCTGTCAATTTTCAAGTATATATATTGTGGATGTATTTTTCTATCCTTAGCTCCACCTTCTATTGATGTCACAGGATACTGTAACCAATCTGTAATCGTTTACAAATTTAAGTTTGCCAAAAACTGTATACTTTAAGGTTATATTGTGCTAAGCATGCGTCGTTGGCAGTGGGGGTTGGTGCCATTTGTCTTATCAATGAAGATTTCTTTTTATTATGCAAAATTAAGAATTAATTTTTTTTGGATATCTTAATGATTCAAAAGCATGTGCTGATGATTTGGACAGCCATAGTGAGCATGATGATGATGATTATATTACTGATGGCGATGTTTATGATGACGATCTTGACATTGAACCTGTTGCTTCATCCTTGGTATGTGTTTATCGGCCCGAAGGTATTAATCGTGGAAATGACTATTTTTACCTAAAGAAATGTAGAATAACATACTGTATATGCTGACAAATAATTTTTTAGCTAGTAAGGAAATATGATTGAAGTCAAATCTAATGTTAAAAAACTCAGGAGATGGAAAGCCCCCGGTTACGATGGTATAACTGCTGAGATGATACTGGCTGAAAATTAAGTAACCCCTAAAATACTTCTAGATTATTTTGTAGAATGTGGCATGAAAAAGCGAAACCTGATGAATGGGAGTTAGGAGTGTTTGTGAAAATGGCACAGAAAGGAGACCTAGGCTAACTGATTACAATAATTACAGAGGCATCATACTAGCGTCAATTGTCATAGAAATATATAGTATCCTTTTTCTGAAGAGACTAGAGATTAAAATTGATGAGAAGCTGTGAGATGAACAAAGAGAGCTTAATAAAGGTAGAAGTTGTACTGACCAAATTTTCATTGTTCCGTAACCGAAATACAAACCACGCTATTTACAAAGGGTTTACTTTTAGCGCAGCTGAAATGACGAGCCAATAGTTTTTAACGAGGGTTAATTACCCCCGCGCTAGTTAGCGGGGGTGGGGAAGGGTAGCTTGCTACCCCTCCCCCCTCCACACACCGGTGACTTGCTTCACTTCACTTTTGGCTCGGCGGTGATCAGACGTGTCTGCTCATCGCCTTCGTGACAGCCTTTAATTTTCTGCTTTTTCTTTTCAGCGTGTGTGTTGGTTGGAAGTTGACCTTCAGTTATTTTCTTTACTATGCGTACATGCTTTGGAGTTTCCAGCCGTCCTTGTGGGACTTTCATGTCGGACGTTAATATGGATCCACACACCCTCTGCCCTCAATGTCGGGGCCGACGGTGTGACCAGGAGAACATGTGCCGTGAGTGCAGGGAGTGGTCTGCCTCCCAGTGGGAGAGGTTTGGCCGTCGGCGTAAGAAGAAGTCCAAGAGAGACCGTTCTCCTCCGGGGTTAGCCTTGAAGGAGGAAGGTTCTTGGGACTCTTCTTCCGCCGCCCAAACCTCCTCCGAAGCTCCCCCTCGTCCGCCTCCTAAGGAGAGTTGGCCGAGTGAGAGCGCAGGCCCTTGTTCTGTTTCCCGACCTTCGGTGGGGGGAGAGGGCGTCGCCTCCCATAGCGAGGCGGTTCCCCCTCCTCCTCCGGGGGAGGTTATTGATAATGCCTTATCCAGTGATGATCTTTTACAGATTTGGTCGTCCCTGGGGCTTAAGGGCTTGCCCTCCAGGGTCGCTCTTATTGACCTTGTCTCGTTGGGGGCCGCTGTTAAGCAGTCGCCGGTGGTGGTAGAGGTAGACCCTCTGTCTATTATTGACGTCGTGGTGACAGAGGCCTCAAACGTGGCTGGGCCTTCCGCCGCAGGTGCTGTTGCTAGTGATGGTGCTAAAGGCTCTCCTCCTCCTTCCGTACATCCTTCGAAGGGGGAAGTGAGTCCTTCGGTCTCGACTGCTGCTCAGCTTCCTTCTGAGGGAAGTGTTTTGACGGAGACTCCCCTTCGGAGGACCGATGGTCCCGGCGATCTCCCCCGAGGCCGCCTCCGCCGTAAGGCTCACCGTCCTCTACGCCACAAGGGCCTCCCTTCCCCTTACAGGGGGACTAAGAGGCGCCTTTTTGGGTCTTCGTCCTCCGGGGGGGACTCTCCTCGTCAGCCTCAACCTACTGCTCCGCCCTCCTTGAACCTCTCTGCAGACCGCTCACCATCTCCTGCCGGATCTTCGCCTTCTGGAGAACTCGTCACCCGACGGGCAACGGTCCCTTCGGGGCTAAGGGATTCTTCCCTTACGCGAGCAGTGCTAGCGCACAAGCGCTCTCCTGCTCGCCAAGACTCTCCTGCTCGTCGGCTCTCTCCTGATGTTCGCCCCCCTCGCCAGCGCTCTCCTGCTCGTCAGCTCTCTTCCGAGCGTCAGCGCTCATTTGAGGACCCTTGCCCTGCGGTGTCTGACCACCCTTTAGAACCTGCTGAACTCCCTGCTCACCACCTGCCTGGTCCTGTGGCTACGCAACATCGTGCTGCGCGTGTGTCAGAAACACATGTTCGCCAACGCGCCAGCGATCTTCCCATTCCTGCTCGTGAACGCGCGGCGCCACCTGTCCTCTCACAGGACACGTGTCGACCTTCTGCTCGCCAGCGATCACCAGCTCGCCAGCGATCACCTACGCGCCAGCGATTACCTCCTCGCCAGCGTTCACCTGCTTGCCAGCGCGCACAGGCGATCTTAGTATCGCCTATTCAACAGCGACAACTAGCGCGCCGACGTTCTCCAACGCTCCTGAAGGAACATGGTTCGCCAGCTTCTAGCTCGCCATCGCGCGATCGCCCGCCTGCACATGCTGCTCGCCATCGCTCGCCATTGCACGATCGCCCTCCTGCGCATACTGCTCGCCATCGCACGACCCTGCACGATCGCCCTCCTGCGGATGCTGATCACCATCGCACCCCATCACGCGATCGGCCACCTGCGCATGCTGCTCGCCATCGCTCGCCCCTGCACGATCGCCCTCTTACGCATGCTGCTCCTCATCGCACGACCCTGAACGATCGCCCTCCTGCGGATGCTGATCACCATCGCACCCCATCACGCGATCATTCACCTGCGCATGTTGCTCGCCATCGCTTACCATTACGCGGTCATTCACCTGCGCATGCTGCTCACCATCGCACACCAGTGCGTCGACATACCACATCGCGCCATCGCCAACTTGAGCGACTGCACTCACCAGCTCGTCATCGATCGCCTGTGGATCTACATCGCCAGCGATCTTCCTCACCTACGCGGCAGCACGATCCCTCGCCGTCGCGCCAACGCTTGCGTTCGTCGCCTCGGACACGTGTTCATTTACCTGCGCGCCCGCGCGATCGCTCGCCTGCGCGCCCGCGCGCCCGCGCGACCGCTCGCCTGCGTGCCCACGCGACCGTTCGCCCGCGCGACCGCTCGGCTGTGCGCCCGCGCGATCATCCACCTGCGCGCCCGCACGATCGCTCTCCCACGCGACCATTCGCCTTCACGCGACCATTCGCCCTCGCGCGACCATCATTCGCGGCGAATTCCACAGCCAGTGGTAGCAGCAGGGACGCGTGCTCCTAGACGGCACTCGGGATCACCTCCATCCAAGCACAGGTTGGTAGTGCAGGACGAAGAGAGGTCAGTACAGCATTCTTCCCCACCTTTTCAGGCAGGTACCGTCGTGTCCACTCCAAAGGATCGCCCGATCCCTTTCCCTTTAGCGAGGGTTATGAAACCAGCACTCGCCGGCCAGGGTAACAAACCAGCGGCTGTCTCTCCTATGCTGAAGAGAAAGAGAGGAGAAGACTTCGTGGTGACTTCCCCCAGGGCGAAGTTGGTTCCCAAGAGGTCGGTCTCGAAGGTCCCTTCTCCTGCACGAGTACTCTCTCCTTCTCCCGTGGACGAGGCCTTTCTGTCCTCAGGTGAGTCCAGTGGGGCGGTAGTCTTCCCCTCGGCACCAGGGGGGGAGACTTCGCTTAAGGCAGGAGAATCGTCTCGTGAGGAAGGGGCCCCTCGAACCTCGTTGTTGGGATCCTGTATCCCTCCCAGGAGGGAACCCAAGGATTCCAAGACCGTCCCTAAATCCTCTGCAAGGATTCATCAGGAACCCATGGCTACCCAGGGGAATGTCCACGTATCACCCCAGGAAGATATTCCTGGGGCAGGAGACTTAGCTGCCAGCCCGCAGGGAGGAGAACAGCAAGAGTCTGAACATGCCTTTTGGCAGGCCCTAAGCCTGATAAGGCAACTTAACAGACTTACGGATCCAGTCATCGCCCCCCCGTGAAGGCAAAGACACGATTCTGGAGGAAGTGTGACGTTCGGAAGGCCCCTAAGACCAGTGCAGCTCTGCCCTGGTCTCGGGGGCTGAAGAGTGCCAGGGCTATGGCCAACGCTCAGCTCGCACTTCTTGCCTCCTCCAGTCGTTCCACTGCCGGGAACAAGCTCATCCCTCCTCCTCGCCTTCAGCAGAGGAGGTATTTCGAGATCCTGGGTGAGCACAACCTCGCTCTTCCTCTCCATCACTCTGTGGAGGAGCTGGCGAAGGGAGTTCCCCTTGAGAAACTCTCTGCCCGGCAGGTGTTGTTCTCGGCGGCAGAGATCCTTAACCACGAGAAGGTCGCTAAGTGTGCCATGCAGGCCACTTCGTGGCTGGACTTCTGGCTAGGATCTCTGGGCATCCTATTGCGATCGGAGGACTTGTCCAAGGACACCAATAGGAAGGCCCTAGAGACCTTCTTGCTCTCGGGCACCCGCTCCATCGAGTTTTTGGCGCACCAGGTTACCACCCTGTGGGCCAACTCGGTGTTGAAGCGTCGCGATGCTGTGTCCGAGAGATTCCATCCGAAGGTCCCCGCCGTAGATGTGTGTAGGCTCCGACATGCTTCCCTTCTGGGGGAGAGCCTGTTTGAGCCTCAAGACATGGAGCGAACGGCTGAGAGGTGGAGGAAATCCAGCACGGACTCCCTCCTCCACAGGGCCCTTACAACTCGGCCCTATAAGCCTCCAGCCCCGCCACAACAGCAGCAACAGCCTCGTAAGGCTCCCAAACAGGCATCGGCAGCTAAGAGAGTGGTGTCTAAGCCCCAGCCCTTTCCAGCCAAGGTCAAGAGGGGCGGTAAGTCCTCCAGGGGAGGCAAGACTCCTAGGGGTGGCGGCCGCGGCCGCAAGCCCTAGGGGTGGCAGTCCCCCTGCATGTCCACCTGTGGGGGGATGCCTTCAGCGTTGCGTCCGCAGGTGGCAGCAACACGGGGCCGATGCTTGGACGGTCTCAGTGATCGGCCAAGGTTATCGCGTCCCGTTCACGACATCTCAACCTCCCCTGACAGCGAATCCAGTGTCGTTGAGCTCCTATGCCACGGGATCGGCAAAGGGGCTGGCCATTCAGGCCGAAGTCGAGACCATGCTCGAGAAGGGTGCTCTCCAGGAGGTCGTGGACGGCTCCCCAGGCTTCTTCAGTCGACTCTTTCTTGTAAAGAAGGCTACTGGAGGCTGGAGACCCGTCATCGATCTCTCACCTCTGAACAGGTTTGTCAAACAAACCCGGTTCAGCATGGAGACAGCAGACACGGTCAGACTTGCGGTGAGACCACAAGACTTCATGTGTACACTGGATCTAAAGGACGCGTACTTCCAGATCCCAATCCATCCATCTTCCAGGAAGTACCTGAGATTCTGCCTAGATGACAAGATCTACCAGTTCAAGGTGCTATGTTTCGGTCTCTCCACAGCTCCTCAGGTGTTCACCAGAGTGTTCACCCTGATTTCATCTTGGGCGCACAGGAACGGCATTCGTCTCCTTCGTTACCTGGACGATTGGCTGATCCTAGCAGACTCGGAGTCGACCCTTCTTCGGCACCGAGACAGGCTTCTGGATCTTTGCCTGGATCTGGGGATCGTGGTAAACCTCGAGAAGTCCTCTCTGCAGCCGTCCCAACGACTGGTTTATCTAGGCATGCTAATAGACACCAATCTCCACAAAGCCTTTCCTTCAGACGACCGGATAGCAAGGCTGAGGATGGTGGCGGAACCTTTCCTCAGGCGAAAAGAACTCCCCGCCCAATCGTGGTTGCGTCTCTTAGGCCACCTATCCTCCCTGGCCCGTCTGGTTCCAAACAGCCGCCTCAGGATGAGATCCCTTCAATGGCGGCTCAAGTCCCGGTGGAATCAAGGATCCGATTCCCCAGACATTCTGATCCCAATGGGGTCTCTGGAACAGACGGACTTGCGGTGGTGGGTGGCCTACGAGAACCTGCGGAAGGGAGTGAGTCTTCTCGTCCTCCCCCCGGAATTGACTGTTTTCGGACGCGTCAAAAGAAGGGTGGGGGGCGCACGTTCTGAACCAGAGGGCCTCAGGCCTTTGGTCAGAATCAGAAAAGTGCCTACACATCAACCTGCTAGAATTGAAGGCCATCTTTCTGGCTCTTCAGCAGTTCCAACGGTCCCTGGCGGGTCACTCCGTGGTGGTGATGAGCGACAACACCACAGTAGTGGCTTATATCAACAAGCACGGAGGCACTTTTTCGCAACAGCTATCCCATCTTGCAGTAGAGACTCTGAGGTGGACCGAAACCCACTCGATAACACTATCAGCTCGCTTCATTCCTGGCAAGAGGAATGTGCTCGCCGACAGTCTGAGCAGGGCTTCGCAGATAGTGAGTACCAAGTGGTCTATGGATCCTCAGATAGCCTACAAAGTCCTGACTTTGTGGGGTTCCCCGACTGGATTTGTTCGCGACAGCCTTGAACTTCAAGCTGCCCCTGTACTGCTCACCAGTCCCGGACCCCAAGGCACTCTGGCAAGATGCTTTCCAGCAACGGTGGGACAACATCGACGTGTACGCCTTCCCACCGTTCTGTCTGATGAGAAGGGTGCTCAACAGGACTAGATTATCGGTCAACTGTTCCATGACTCTAGTAGCTCCGCTATGGCATCACGCGGAATGGTTTCCGGACCTTCTGCAACTCCTGACGGAACTCCCAAGGGAGCTTCCTCCACGACACGAGCTTCTCAGACAACACCACTCCGGCGTCCCTCACAGGGCCGTGGCCTCGCTTCGGCTTCACGCCTGGAGACTATCCAGCGTCTCCTCGCGGAGAGAGGCTTTTCGCAACAGGTTGCGGAGAGAATGTCTCGGCACCTGCGAAGGTCCTCTGAGGGAGTCTACCAAGCAAAGTGGAGAGTCTTTTGTGGTTGGTGTCGTGGAAGGGGTATCTCTCCACTCGATTCCACTATTCCAGCAATAGCGGACTTCCTCGTGTATCTGCGAGAAGAAATGCGCCTTTCTGTCTCGGCAGTGAAAGGCTATCGCTCAGCCTTAAGCTTGGCCTTCAGATTGAAGGGCGTGGATATTTCTTCATCGCTAGAACTCTCTTTACTCATACGTAGCTATGAGCTTACCTGCCCCCAGTCGGAAGTGAGACAACCTCCTTGGAACGTGGTTCGAGTCCTCAGGTCTCTTAAGAGACCTCCCTTCGAGCCATTACGCCAGGCCTCCGATCGCCACCTGTCTTGGAAGACGGCTTTCCTATTCGCCTTGGCCGCGGCCAAGCGAGTTAGTGAACTTCATGGTCTCTCGTACGACATCGCCCATTCAAGGGGATGGGGGGAGGTAACGTTCAGGTTCGTCCCTGAGTTTGTAGCCAAGACTCAGAATCCTGGAGTGCCGGATCCTCGGTTCGACTCTTTCAGGATCGCGAGTCTCCGTTCTGTAACAAACGACCCAGACCAGCTGCTACTATGTCCAGTGAGGTATCTGAGGCACTACTTGAAGAGAACGGCTGCAGTCCGTCCTCGTGTGCGAGCTTTGTTTGTGAGCACAGGCAGGACAAAGAGGAGGTTCACCAGGAATACCATCTCAGCTTGGATTCGAAGGGTTATCTACCATGCCCTGAATCCTGACCCTCCTCCGTCACGTCGCCCTCGGGCCCACGATGTCAGGGGTATTGCTACATCCCTGGACTTAAAGAGAAACTTCTCTGGGACGCAGGTACTTCAAGCTGGGGTCTGGAAGCGTCAAACGACCTTCACAGCCCACTACCTGCAAGACGTGACCCACAGGATCCTCGATACGTTCTCTATCGGCCCTGTGGTGGCTGCACAACAGCTGGTCTAACCTCAGGCTCCTTTTTGGACAAGTAGCAGTAGGTTGAGGGCGTTGTTACCCGGTCTTAGTCTGCGCGAATGAAAGAGTATGTCTGACCCTTACTTCTTTCTTCATTCTCCCCTCTCTTGGGGAAGCAGCATCCTGGTCCTCGCATAGCTGACCTCGACCTCTGCAGGTAACCCATGCTTCTTTGTGCTCCTAGCATTAAGCTTAATACTGTTGCGTCTCCCATACCCTGACGAGGTGGTATGGGGAACGTCCTATCCTAGAATTCCTATCTGAAGGTCTCAAGGTCAACTTCATAGGACGAGTCACACTCTCCTCCTCACACTGCTTATGTAGGCCACTCGTTCCTAGCGATGCTAGGAACTTGTGAGGTACAGGGGCTCCCTCTCTCTAGTGCTGCTCACTGAGGGATCGAGCCCCCGGGCAAGCCGAAGTCAGTAAGGCTGGGGGACTTTCCACCCTTCCTAAGGGGTAAGTCACCCTTTGTAAATAGCGTGGTTTGTATTTCGGTTACGGAACAAATGACAAATTCAAAGATAATTTGTATTTTTCCTAACCATACAAACCTTAGCTATTTACACATATGTGCCCGCCATCCCTGACCCCCAAGTCAAGTCCTACCTCTAAGTGAAGTGAAGCAAGTCACCGGTGTGTGGAGGGGGGAGGGGTAGCAAGCTACCCTTCCCCACCCCCCGCTAACTAGCGCGGGGGTAATTAACCCTCGTTAAAAACTATTGGCTCGTCATTTCAGCTGCGCTAAAAGTAAACCCTTTGTAAATAGCTAAGGTTTGTATGGTTAGGAAAAATACAAATTATCTTCGAATTTGTCATTTTTGAGACATGTACAGTAATGCATTTGTGGACTATGAAAAAGCTTTTGATAGTATGCATCGGCCAATTTTCTGGAGAGTCCTTTGTTATTATAGAATTCCTCTTAAATATGTGAATTTTATTAAATCTGTTCATTAGCGTAGCTGCTGTAAAGTTAATGTTAATGGAGTCCTATCAGAGGAATTTCTTGTGAACAGCAGAGTACTCCAAGGGAATGTGTTTTAACATATGTTGTTATCCTTCTCATAGAGTTTGTTATGTGTAGAACAGTTGGAGAAGAATTGGACTGGATTGGTGATGGGATTTTAGCAGACCTAAAGTATGCTGATGATGCTGTCCTTATTAGCAGAATTCCACAGGATTTTCAATGCTTGCTTACCAGAATGCATGAAATATATCACAAGGTTGGGCTCAAGATAAATACAGGAAGGATAGATGAGAATAGAATATACAATGGAAGATGAAATATCACTGGAAGGAGAAAGGATTATTTAGGTGGATTCATTCAAGTATTTAGGAACTAATTGATTTCCAATACAGGGTCTTTAGAATTAGAGTTTAATGAAAGATTGAAAAAAGCAAATCAGACAAGTTTTTCTTTGTATTATTGTGAATTTTATGTTCTTTTTTGGATATTAATAAACGAAAACCAAGTTATTTATCATAAGTGAAGATCCTTTTGCTCAATATCTTGCTTCTTTTGGCTCCTGTCAAACAAGGCAGCCGCTCATCCATACACACACATACACACACACTCTCTCTCTCTCTCTCTCTCTCTCTCTCTCTCTCTCTCTCTCTCTCTCTCTCTCTCTCTCTCTCTCTCTCTCTCTCTCTCTCTCTCTCTCTCTCTCTCTCTCGCAAATTTTCTTCTTCCTTATGTTTGCAAGGTGTTGAAATTAATTGTCTTTTACTCTTTGAAATGATGAAATGCTTACCGAAAACGAGAAATACAAATGTAAAAATGAGTGAATGTTAGAGGTCAAACTTTGGCATGCACTCTCTCTCAGGATTTTGGTAGGACTGAAGGGCATAATACATTGTTTCATTTCGTCTGCGATTCGTGGAATTTATACAGATGCCATTGTTCACAATTTCTTTTACATTAAAATGTAATAATTATCAAAATTTACGATTACAGAAGAAATACTGCATTTTCTTTTAGGGAACAATGTTTATGGGTTATTGAGTTACTTTTACTAATTACCCTGTAACTATGAAAGTAAAAGGAATTTTGACAAAATATTTCGTAAACACATTCTCCATTGCCATATGAATCTTTTCAGGATTTTGTGTTATTCTTCCTATATCCCCATATATTGGCATTCAAGCTGGTCCCCTTAAAATAATTGAATATTGCTTAGGTTCATCCTTAGTCTCTTGAAAGTATTGTGAGCACTGATTTTTTTTTTTTTTTTGTAGATCCGTGTTACTTAAGTATTCCATAAGCCGTATTACTTTAGGGTTTGCTTGTTGCCTTCATCAAAATCAAAGATTTTGCAAAGGTTATGTAATTGTCCATCTGTTTGTTAGTTTATTTATATTTGTTTGTTAGTTTGTGAGCAACTTTACTTAAAAACTGCACAACTGATTTTGACCAAACTTGGTAGTCATGTTTTGAATATAAAGTACACATCAAAGTACAAGTATGCAGGAGTACTTTGAAAGTAATCTCAATGTTAAATAAATGGCAAATATTTCATTAGTTTATTTTTTGCTTGTTAACAACATTACGCAAAAACTACAGAACCAATTTCAATGAAAATTGGTGTACATGTGGAGTATGACCGAAGGACAAGTCCATTAGATTTTAAATAGAATTTATTTTGTACAAGTACACAGTGGAATTAAGAGTAAAATAAGACTGCTTTGCATGGCGAATGCATGCTCTACTGAGCGCCCCTTTAGATATATATATCAGTGTTTTTCTTGGGTCATATTAATTATTTTACTCTATTATTTTTCTAAGCCAAGGTTATTGCATTGGTGTTTTTTTATTTTTGTTGATAGTAACAAAAAAACCATGATCCCTTCATTTTTCTGAAGTATGACTTACGTTAACCAATACCTGCAGAAGAAACTGGATGTCTTTTTTACCAAATCATTAGCTGAATCAAATCCAAAGGTCCTCACAAGATCTACTATTTTGTTAATTATGTAAATTCCTAGAAAATTGGTGCTCATGTGGAGTATGATCCAAGGACAAATCTATTAGATTTTGAAGAAAGTATATCAAATACAAGTGTGCAGTGGAGTTGAGCGCAAAATGCAACTGCTTTGCATGGCGAATGCATGCTCTCTACATAGTGCCCCTCTAGCTATTTCAATGTTTTTCTTGGGTAGTATTAATTATATTACTGTATTATTTTTCCAAGTCAAGGTTATTACATTGGTGTTTATTATTTTTGTTGATGGTAACAAGAAAGCCATGATCCTATGATTTGTCTAGAATATGAGATTAGGTTAACCAATAGAAATGGGGTGTCTTTTTTACCAAATAATTTGCTGAATCAGATTCAAAGGTCCTCACAAGACCTACTATTTTGTAAATAGTGTAAATTCCCAGAACGTAAGGAAAAGTATAGTCAGTGGGTAAATTAATCCATGTTTATGTTCCAGTTTCCATTTAAGATAACATTAACCCCACCATGGAAATTACCAGAGATATCTTTTTGTAAATATTTTATTGGTATTAAAAAAAACATGACTGAATTAGAAGCTAGGTCTCTTTTTATGGAACATGTTGAAGAACATAGGGAATCAACTTTTATATATACCGATGGCTCCAAATCTGATGCTGCTGTTGGATTTGGAATATATAGTAGTTCTTTTAACTGTAGAGGTGCACTTCCTTCAATATTTTCCATATTTACTGCTGAATTGTATGGTATACTAACCACTACTGTATTTAGAAAATAGCTTTAAAAGAGGAGGGCAATTTTACCATTTATAGTGATTCAAGAAGTGTCCTTCAAGCTTTATAAAGTTTTAATTCTAGTAAACCTCTAGTTTCAAAGATTTTAGAGTGGCTTTTGATTATTGCCCTAAAAGGTATAACAGTTTGATTTTGCTGGGTTCCGGCACACGTAGGTGTGTCTGGAAATAAAGAGGCAGATTCACTGGCAAAGAGTGCTGCAGCCAAGTTGCTTCCAAGAAGGTATCACATTCTCTGTAATGAATTTTTACCAGCAATTAAGAATTCTATTTTTAACAATTGGCAAAAGCATTGGGATACTTTAACCGAAAATAAGATGAGAGATATTGCGATCGTCACATCCCCTTGGAGGTATAATGGGATGCCCCGAGAATGGGAGACTATTCTTTTAGTCCTGTCAAAATGTGGCTGAGCCTCAAACAAATCGCTAACAAAGGTTTTTAACTTGTATATTGGGCATGGATAACCTCTCTTTCAGATAAAAAAAGTTTACCAAAATTAACCTTGCGGAAAGGGGTCAACGGCCGCCATCGTTGAAATCCAACGTGACTATTAAAATTTCTAGACATAAAATTCCTGACAATTACTGACCAAAATAAAAGTTTTTCCTGACAAAAAACCTCTATTGAATTAGAAATAAGAAAAAAAATTATTTACATGAAACCCCACAAAGGGCCCACCCCAAGCCAGCTTCACATTTTCTTGGTGTTTTAAATTGTAATGATAGGTAGCTATATGCCTAATAATAAATTAACACCAGAAAATAACTAGCCCCTGCCATTGTTTTCATGCTTTTTTTTATTTCTTACAAATTGAATATAAAAGGTACAAAAACAGACTAAGTAGCCTTTTTCAAGGCAACAATTTTCACATTAATTCCTGACATTTCATAAAAAATAGGTACAAAATAAGTACAATTTACAATAAAGAATGGTCAGTTGGTCGAATGCTGGGGCAAGGCTCTTGTATAATCACCACAGAACAAGTTCATGAACGGACCAAAGAACATTTCTTGTCAAGAACTAGTCAAAGGTAACTTCATCATCATCAAGACTTGGCTGTGGTGAGTTGGTGCTGTGGAGGCCTTTGCAATTACCACACAAGTTTGAACAGTGAATGCCATGTTTCCTGCAACTGTATCTTGCTGTAGTACACCCTGAAGTACAGTTACACCTAATTATAGCCAACAAATTTACAGGACCAGCTGGCAAACAGTCTTGATTGGTTGTAATTTACCATCTGAAATTTTCCATCCCCACTCGTCAGGTTTTAGCTGGTTTCTATCTTTCCATTCCTGAATTTGGAAGTAAACATGAAGGGTGTGGAATTTCGTAGCTGCTCTTGTTGGTGGCAATGATTTGGCCTCAACATACTTTGAGCTTTTTGCAACCTTTTCCTTAAAGCGCCTCAGTCGGAGATGATTGATGTTTTCCCCATCATTACCATTGTACAGGCACACTAAAACCCTCTCCCCAGCTTCAATAACCTTCTCTGCACTGCTATCCTTGTCAAACACTTCTGCCAGTTTGAGGAAGTTTCTATTGTTCATCACCTTTCGAAGGGGCGCTGCCTTCCCAATTCCATGAACAAT
This sequence comes from Palaemon carinicauda, assembly GCF_036898095.1. Lineage (NCBI taxonomy): Eukaryota > Metazoa > Arthropoda > Malacostraca > Decapoda > Palaemonidae > Palaemon > Palaemon carinicauda. The sequence goes on along the minus strand of NC_090750.1, from coordinate 31,133,085 downwards.
TGATATAGAATCACAACCCAGTAGTGCATGGATGAAAAGAATGTTGGAACAACCGACCACAGCTCCCTAAGATTTCCTCATCTCTTTGATGTTCCAGACTTTCACACTTTTTGCACTAGACTTTGGTTGTGGCGTGAAGTAGATGTAACCATCATCTCTATTGGCATGATAACCCTTTTACCCCCAATGGACGTACTGGTACGTTTTACAAAACTCATCCTTTAACCCCCATGGACGTACCAGTACATAGTTGCAAAAAGCTACTATTTGCATTTTTTTTTTTTAAATTTTTGATAACTTTATTAAAAACTTCCAGCATTTTCCAAATTAATGAGACCAACATGACCTCTCTGTGACAAAAATTAAGGCTGTCAGCGCAATCTAAAAAAAAGTATTGCAAAACGTGCTTCAAAAATAAAAACGCCTGGGGGTTAAGGGTTGGAAAGTTCCAAATAGCATTGGGGGTAAAATGGATAACATAGCAGGACCATTAGGTCAGTGTCATCTACTGTCAAAATTGTTTCTCCTGTCTGTGCCAGTTATAGAGCAGTCTTCACAATCAATACGTCAGCATCTCCAGATGCATGAACTACTTTACAAACTGCTTCCTCCAAACTCTTTCCCAGCAATTTGATGAACATTTGTTAGTTTTCTTAATAAGCTAGGAAAACATCCATTTTTAATTTGAACACCATTAAAGGGGTCAGTGACACATTAACACCAACAGAACCCCCTTCTCGGCGTCGGTGAGTCGCGTCTTTAATGGATGGACCACTTTCATACCCATCAAAGACAATTCATGCTTTTCCATTTCTAGTTGTGACATATCTGCAGTATTCGGCACCGAGCTCATCAAATATGTGACCTTTTTGCCATAGGAGGGGTTGAAGTAGTGCTCCAC
>NC_090750.1:31027184-31122184 GCF_036898095.1 Palaemon carinicauda | reverse complement strand
TCCCATCTGAAGCAGTTTTATTTAATTTAGTCAGAAAATCCCGAATGACAAGTAAATCCTGATATCTTGCAAATTTTTCTGAGACTAGAAACAATCTTTATAATAGTCAAGCCAACTCGAATATCCCAAATTTAGATATTTTTTTTTCATGAAACAATTATTTGGTGAAGACTGGCTACCAAATTGTAAGCCGAGACAAGGCTAAGTAATTGATTAATTTTGTAAAAATCATCATCTCTCTCTGTTGAATAGGTGTCTCATGTACTAAATGTGAACTTAAATCACCAGCATTTCTCTGAATCTGAGACAATTGTTTTTAATTATTCATCATGAAGTTGGAGAATTGAAGTGCGTAAACTGTTCGGTAAGAGCCACTTTTTCCTGATTCAGTAGAATAAGAAATTTCCGTACTCACATTAATCTATAAAAGGTTGAAAATGCAATACTTCCTCTCTTTTCTCTTCTTTTTTTAGTTTTTTATTCCTCATTGGCTTGTACTGTAGGATGGGCTGTTTGGAAATCAGCTGATTTCTGTTTGTTTGCCATTTGAAAAGGGGGCAACTGAAGTAGTGCATAGAGGACTCCTTTTGCCCTTATATTTTCTAGCGCTAACATTAATTCTAGTAATGTTGTGTGATGAGCTAGTAGCCGCCCTTGCAACCAAATGGTGTACTGTACTCTATTATCTGAATCATAATGAAAAATTTTTGACCTTAGTTGAATTTTCGTTCACCCCATTAGAATTTAAAGGAATCATTCAATATGCCATGGCCTACACATAAGTAATTTGAGACAGGTTATAAGCATTTACTTAAGTGAGTCATGAGTTATTAGGATCAAGTCAACCCACTTTGTCTCCTGTCTCACAATTTAGTTGTCCTATAGAAAGACTGATTTTTCAAGGGTTTATTCAGCAGAAGGAATTAACGTATATAAAGATTTTGAGGTTCTGCGTGAGGCTTTTGAATCTGTAGAGCGCAGCTTACTTTCAGAATCCTTACTGCATAAAATGCTATCAGCATTAGAATGACTGTTGGGGATGTTAGGTAAGCTTTGCCAATGGTGTGTGAAGGACCAGAATTAGCATTATTAAAGGGGTATTCACTGAACTTTTGAATCTTAACTAAGGAAGCAAGTGATGCCCAGAGTTTAGGAAGACCATCACTATCGAAAGATGGTTCAATTTTGGGTTGTCCAAAGGTGGAGGTGTGTCATTATTGTTGTCATCCCCTCTATAATCAAATAGCCTAGTCATCCCTGAATGTTCCCCTGAGTTAACTGCGTTTCCTTTCACGCTTAGAACTGCTAACTTGGTCGGCAACCATCGAAACATACTTCTCCATGAGTGGCACTGAAAGTAAAACTCCCTCTTCACAATGGTTGTATAAATCACAGTATTGCTCCAATGCGATACAAAAAGGGAATGAGAATTATGATCTCCCTTAAAAAAACTCCTCTGCACATTCCAAGTAGTAATTGCTAACAAGACCAAGAAAAGACATCTTAATACGCAGTATATACACAATCTGAAGAAAGTTTGATCGCAGCCGAAATGGCAGTTCTTGGCGTCTTAGTATTTACTGCTAGAAGGTTCCATTCCTTCATTAATTGTTTATCACATCCTGATTGTCATCTGTTTTCGGACGCTTTGAAGAACGGGTGGGGAGCACTCTTGGATGACCTGGTTTCCTTTGGAGGGTAGACTGAAGAGGAGAGGCATCTGCATTTAAACATCCTAGAGATGCTAGCAGCCTTTCAAGGCTTTCAAACACTCTAAAAACGTTTAAGGAAGCACAAGATAGTCCTGATAAGCTACAGCACGACTGTGTGGGTTACGTCGCCTACCAGGGAGGCATGGTCTCGCGGCCCATTGAGAGCTGTCAAAGCGGAGGGTCACCTTGGCTACATTCCATGCCATAGAGGGACCAGCCAGGTACATTCCAGGCAAGACGAATGTGCTACCATATGCACTAAGCCACTACGGACAGATTGAAGGAGTAGAGTAGTCTTTACATCTACTGGTATGGTCTTTAAACTTGAAGGGTATAGACCTCTCTGCTTCCTTTGAGTTGTCTATGCTGAGAAGTGCTTTGAACAGTTGTGCCCACCCAAAGATCTCTGACCCTTGGTGTTGGACGCGACCTTGGTCCTCAAGGCTCTTATGCATCCCCGTTCGAGCCTTTGACGAGGTCATCTGAAATGGATCTGACTCTCAAGAATGTTTTTTCTGCTAGCCTTTGCATTGGCAAAGAGTCGTCTTAATGTATGAAGTTGCCCACACTTGATTGAAGGAGATCTCCTTCAGTTTTGTGCTGGAATTGTGGCCGACTCGAAATCCGGTGGTACTTGACCCCAGGTTTGAGTCCTCCATCCCCTCCCTCTGGGAAGTGTTGGATGCTGATGAAGATGAAATGCTCTTGTGGCCTCTAATGGCCATGTAGTGCTTTCTGAAAAGGACCCAACACTTCAGGTCTTAGTGTAGGAGACTTCATTAGCATTAACAGGTCCAAGAAAGAGGTGTTAAGGAACACACACTGATTTTGTGAAACGATCTGTAGAGTGCACGCCGAGGCTAATGTGTCAATGCACCAGCCAGAACCATGGCTCATGAAGTTGGAGAATGTCCCCATGTTTGCTTTCAATAGGAATATGTTAGTGGGTGAGGTGTCTGGAAGATAGACAACTTTCATGACCTACATGCGAGAGTATACCCACTAGTTACTTGACACCTTTGTGCTTGGGCCTTAGGTGGCTGCTCAAGCTGTTGTGTAATGATCCCAGCTCCCACATGGGACAAGATGCATCTCATATATGGCAACGTTTCAATGTAAGTCGGGAATGAAAGGTATAACTGGCTCTTTTCCTTCATTCCTTTACCCATCACCTGGGGTCAGCTTTTGAGGGTTACATGCTCGTCAGTGAAGTTTATCTCCCCCATACCCCATGTGAGCTGTGGGATGATGAATCATACAAACCCATTATTCATGTCCTTGGTGATTTATTCTTACTGACATCCCCTTTGAGGGTAAAGTTTCTCATTATTGTACATGGTACAGTACAATTTATCGTATGACTCTTGGCCTATTTGTTTCTCATCTTTATGATGAATGGATAGGGGTGGAAGAGACCTCACTATGCTTCCTCACAGATGAAGTATTCAACACTTCCTGGGAAGTAAGTTTCAGGACATTTCAGTTTTGGTTCCAAGGGGACTTCCTACCCTCCAAGCATAGGAACAAATAACAATTTTTTTAAGTAATTTGTATTTTTCCCAGCCATACAAGCCTGTGTCTTTTAATCTAACTTCCCTCCTTAAACCACCCCTCTAAGTCCTGGGGTGGAATGTCAAAAGTGAGTCCTGCACCCTCTCCAGTCGGATAACTGTTCTTTATCGATTTCAACAACTGATACTCACTTGTGTCGAAGTAATATCCCTAATTATAGGACTTTGGTTTGTATGGCTAGGAAAAGTACAAAGTACTTTTAAAATTTTATAAATTGCCCTGGTTACTATTATAATTTTATATGGATTCAAGTTTTCCATACCGTATGGAACACAATACAACTTATTTTACTTTCTCGCAGTTTCCAATGCCTTGTTATTTGAACCTCCATCTTTGACTTCCACAGTCCCCGAATCCTCTCTTACATTTTTCAAACCCTCACAAGTAACTTGAAGTACTCACAAATTAGGTCTCCCCATTTCAGCAGGAATTTAACACAAAACTTTTTTTTTTGATAAATATGTCAGTTATATTTCAAATTCTTGCCACTTTACTCCTTTTATCTCACACTATAATATCCTCATGACTTGAACAGTGAAGAGGATGGGTTTTTCTTGTGCGTGAATCTGGATGACTCATATATGGACTATTCTCTTACTAGGTAGACAAAAGACAAGTGCTGGGCGCATTTTGACACTGCAAAATGTGACTGATTATAATTGGTTAGATTGTATGATTTTTTACATGTTTTGAATTTTGCTTACAGGCTGACTTCCCTGCATTGCCTATGGATCTGAGTGGAGAGACCTTCAGTCATGTTTTTGGTACAAATACCTCCTCTTTGGAGCTCTTCTTATTAGAACGCCAAATTAAAGGTCCATGTTGGTTAGATGTAAAGTTACCACAGTTGCCATCACCATCAGTGTCCTGGTGCAAGGTGGAGGTAAGTTAGTGTTGACCAGTTTCAGTTTTATAGAGTGGTTTTTCAAAGTTAATAAGTAGCTGCATTTTGTAATTCTTTTTCTTTTTGTTATCCGTTTAGTTAGGACACCATTTATAGTATGTATTGCTTCTCACATTGTAGATTATTGTAAGCTTCTTGTAGTATCCAGTTGGACCCAGTTGTATAACATGTTTTTCTTTTACTTATAGTCACCTTGTTTTCTTCCTACTTAGCTCTCTTGATTTCTTTACCTTTCACTTAAGAACAGTGACTTCAGACACTATCATAATTTTGAAACTAAAGTATAAATATAATGCTAATTTTCTCAACAGAATAATAAAGTTAATTCCCAATTATTAATTCATGATACCAAATCTTTGTTTATGCATGACCTAATTTACTGGTAAGGAAGTTAAAGCCTTGTACAGGATCAAATTTAAATATTTTTACCGTTAGCATAGTTAGAAAAATAGCCTTTTCTAGCCCAGGAAAAAAGCAAAAAAGAAGTTACAAGGGTGGTGGTTGATCACAGAGGAAGTGACAGGCTTATTTTGTTAAAGTATAAAAGCCAAGAGTTGGGAAACAATTTCAAAGTGAGATTTGGTCTACAGCATTTAAGTAAACATTCCTTTTTCTTTACTACGGTTTAAAATATGTTTCCAAACAGGCTGTGGCTGTGGACCCAGAGTATGTAACCCCTGTAGCCAATATAGCAGCACCACCTATAGTAATGATGACTCTTGGAATGCGAACGACTGTTAACCCCAAAACTCACCAAAATGAAATTGCTATGGTGTCATGTCTTGTCCATCAGGAATTTCCTCTTGATAAGGCATCTCCAAATCCTCCTTTCCAAATGCACTTTTGTGGTATGTACAGTAAAGTGTTTTCCAGTCCTTTAATCTACTTTGTACATATTTGTTATCTGAATTCATATAATTCCATTACAGTATGTTTTCATGAAGAAATTAGTTTAGATTATATTTATTTTTTCCCCCAGCTATGACACACCCATCTGATGTAATATGGCCCTGGGATTTGAAAGATAACCTACCTCGTTATCACTCGACCAAAATTGAAAAGACAGACAGTGAACGGGCTCTTCTAGGATTCCTCTTAGCCAAGATTCATAAGATTGACCCAGATGTTATTGTCGGGCATGACATTTTTAGCTTTGATCTTAGTGTTCTTCTACACAGAGTACATTTAAATAAAATTCCACATTGGTCACGTCTTGGACGTCTCAAGAGAACACAGATGCCTAAACTCACAGTAAGTACGGTAAATACATATTCTGAATGTTTCAAGAGGGTATAGTAATTGTTCTTTATATTTTGTGTTTCAGGACTGTATAATAATTGTTCTATATATGTATTTTAGGACTTAGTAAGTAAAGTATGACTTTATTGTTTGTAAATTATTGGCTTTCTTCCTCAGAGTAAAGGATTTGCAGAAAGGGCTGCTATGTGTGGTCGTTTGGTGTGCGACTTGAAAATTTCAGCAAAAGAACTTATCAGAGCAAAAAGTTATGATTTACCTTCTTTAGTGTCACATGTATTGAAAGTTCCAGAGAATGAATGTGTATCATTGACTTATGAAGAAGTGAAGAAGATGTATGAGTAAGTTTCATTATATTTTGGTTTTTAGTTCATAAGAATCTCATTTGTAGTGTAATTGCCCATATCAGAGCTCATGAAGATCCCCAGACTCGACATCTTTTGTTCCTAAAACATTTTAGTAATGAAATTTATATTGATACTATGGAGCAAGCATCTCAACCTTATAAGAATAAAAAAAAAAACATTTCTTTCTCAATCCTTATATTTCTCACCTCCAGAGACCAACCAGCTTGGTATCATATTCTTACTGCTGGGTAGAAACCATGCCTATTGGGTTACTGAAACTACTCGGGTCTCTTAACTCATTCTGTTGAAGTTGTTTAAGAATCATTAACTTGATTATAACACTAAATGCTAAAAAAGGGGTTGGGGGCTTGTTATGTGATCGCCAGGTAATTATTAAGGTAAATTTATCATCAAAATAAGGTTCATTTAAGTGAATCTTACCTGTTGGACCATTGCTAACTACCACACTCTTTTGAAGATGAGAATGTTATAATAAAAATAATCATTATCTTTTGGCGAAGCTGGAACGTTAGCCATTCAGACTTCAATGCGACCTGGCAACCCTACCCAGCCACTATAGTGGGGCGAGTACTAGGTGGCTGGGGTACCCAGCCACCTATTGTATATCTACTCACACTAGTGAATTACATCACTTTTCTTTTTGCTGGTAGAGATCGGATGTGTCCGCTCTCTCCTCCTTAAGGTTTGTCCATAATACTATTGCTATACACTGAATTTTTTTCTCTTTCAGGTGTGACTGTTCTTTTAACATTACTGTGCGTACGTACCCTGGACCTGAAGGGCACTCCTGCAACACCTTCATGTTGTCGGTAGAAACCTCTTTCGCTATGCCCGACCTGCAGCGGGTGTTACTGTGAGCAGGGACCCTGCGACAAGTGTTGGGGGTGGCCTGCCTTCCAGTGGGAGAAGTTTCGGCGTCGTAGCAAGAATCCAAGAGAGAGATCTCTCCACCGGGGTCTTCCTCAGGGGCGAAGAGATTGGAATTCCTCCCGTACTACTAGACCTCTCTCCAAAGCTCTTCTTCGCTTGTCCTCCTCCGGGGAGCAATTAAGTAGGAGCTCAGACCAGGTTACTCCAACCTCGGGGTAAGGGGGGCCGTTGTTGCTTTCCCCAGAGTAGCACCTTTGCCTCCAGCAGCCGGGAAACCATTCTCTCAGATGTGCTGTAGGTTTGGCCGTCCCTGAGAGCGACTAAAAAACCTCTCCTAAAGAAGCTTTACCTCAGTTTTTTAGTGTGGTGCATGGAGAGATTCTTCTCCTTCGCCTGGAGATGCCTCTACAGCTGACACGTTATCTGTTCGTAAGGTACAATTTTACCTTTTCCTGATCCTTCCACGCTGTCTCGTGATCATCGCTCTCGCTCGCCTATCCGACAACCTCCTGCTGACAACGTTTCCTCCCGCCATCATCAGATCTTGTCGTCCCTTAACGATCTTCAAGCTCTTTTCTCCCCTCTGGCAATGCTGCAGCCCGCGTGTTCAACACTCATCTGCTGTGGATCTTATATCTATGAGGGATTGTCAGTCCGCGGCCTGCTTTCCATCTGTTCGCCGTTCGCCATGACGAGATCGAACATCTTCTCGCCTCTCCCGATGATCACCCTCATGACGTCGTTCCCTAGTCTCTTATGAACATTGCTGCGGATTGCGAGATCGACGATCATCATCACGATCTCGACACTATTTTACTAGAGTTGAATGCTCACATTCACGAGCAAGGCGCTCCCCTTCAGGATTGAGGCGCTCTCACTCAAAAGCGAAACTCTCGTTTACTAACGAGACACTCTATCTCACGAGGACCACACACTCCATTGTGAGTTTGACGAGCATGCTCTCGTTTTTTACGCTCTTCCTCAGGAGCTCATGATCTATGCAATGCTCTCCAACCCGGCATTCTCCTAGACGACCTACACACAGACAACGATCTCCCAACTGACACTCTCCAAGCAGACGTTTTCCTTCTCGTTGACTCCCTCCATTTTTAGCATAGTCTCTCCTTGCTAAGCATTCGCCCACGCTATGCTCTCCTGTGTATCGCTCGCCGATGCAACTCGCACCAACACGACTCTCTTCACTCCTTCAGAGGTTTCCTTCGCCCTCTCCTCACAGTCCTCTAACAAGAGATCGCAGCCCTAAAGAGCAACAGAGGTCCCCTAGGCTCCCTCCTCGCTGTCCGTTGATCACTTGTAAAATGCATCCATCTTCTCGAGAATCGTGCCCTTTCATGTGTGAATCACCCGATTTCACGCGTTTTAGTCCTGCTTTCAAAAGTGGTCACGAGCCCCAAGCCTCTGGGAGGAGCCTCTGCAACTGTACCCTCCAGCAGTTGACCTATCTCCTTCCCAGAAAGGTTTAGAGAGCCGCTTAATAAGTTTGCCGGTGTTCCGATCTCCCCCAATCGTCCCCAAAAGACCGCTAAGGGGGATCTTCTTATGGGTCAATGGTTAACCTTCCCTCCACCATGTCAGGTTCCCAGACATCACCCTGCTAAGAAGCGTTTCTCTCCTCCAGCTCTCCTAAAGGATACCCCAGACCTGACGTCTGTAGGCAAGCTTCCTTCTTGGTACAACACCTTCGTGTCTGCCCTACAGAAGTCTCTGGGCGGCCTGCGCCTCCCAGCCCCGCCTAAGCCTCAACAACATCGGATCCAATCGACTCGCCCCAGGATCCCACTAGAGAGGTCAGTGTCCTCTTCCACCTCCACAGGCCTGTCTGACCGCAGGAGGAACCCTTCAGTGGTTCGACTCCCTGACACCCCTCCGGTTCACCTGTCCCCCCTCATCTAGACTTAGAGAAGTGAACCTAATTTAGTTCAGGACTTTGGCCATCGTCTGCTCACTGCTCTCCGCTCCAGCAATAGGATTACGGCTAGACAAAAGAGGAAGATGCTGCATTGCACTCCAACACACGTGGACCGGCTTCAACCACTATTGAGCAGAGACATGGCCTCTCCTCGTGAGATCTCCTTTCGGCCTTTCAGATCGGAACCTTTGGAAGTATATCCTCCGGAACTGTGCCCTGTCTCCAGGTCATCATTTCCTTTATGATTTTACCTATAATCATGGTGCCTAAGAAGCTTAAGTTTCAGTACAGGAAGAAGGCAATTCTTTCATTAGAATTGAAGCAAGAAATTATAGAAAAACATTAGAGCAGTGTGCATGTGAGTGATACTGTATGGCTAAACAATATGCCTATAATCTCGAGGATCATCAAGCTGAAGGCAGCCATTAAAGCAAATAACCATCGAAGGGGATCACCATTATTACAAGACATCGTAGCAATACCCTGGAAGAGATAGAACACCTTTTGTTGATAGGGATAAAGGACAAGGAGATTGTTGGCAACGATCATTTGTGAGAAGGGCCAGCGTGATGAACCGAAAGAAAGAAAAAAGTGAAGCAAAGAAAACCAAGATGGCATTAACAAGCTCTTTTAAATAAGACTTCTCTCTTTTTCTGTTTCTCTCTAAACATAGCATTAACATGTTCTTTAAATAAAATCTCTCTCTCTCTCTCTCTCTCTCTCTCTCTCTCTCTCTCTCTCTCTCTCGTTCTTCTTCGCTGTTATAGTGTTAGATACGTCTATTATTTTTTTTTCCGAGAGAGAGAGAGATTAAACAAAAATGTGTTTAGAGTACATATGATTTTTAACAGCGTCAACGAGTTGAAAAACAATTAAATGTAACTGAGAAAGTAATAACAGCTAATCTGAAATCCTTTATTAACTAAAACAAATATTGATACAAGCACACTCGTGCGTATGCGCAAACACACACACACAGGTGCAAGAACTGCTACGCAGTAAGAGACGGTCGGGGGGAGGTAGAGATGGTGACTACGATAACATACCGTAACTCGTCACTGAAAGTGATGAAAAAAAATAAAAAGAAAAAAAAATGTAAAAAATATGAAATATAAAAATAAAAAAAGAAATAATTAAGCTAAGTTAGATTAAAATTTCCGTAGTGTAAGTTACGGTATGTTATCGCAGTCACCATCTCTACCTCCTCGCCGATTGCGTCTCCTCGTGCGTGTGTGTGTGTTTGTGCATACGCACACGATATTTGTTTTAGTTAATAAAGGAATTCAGATTCGCTGATATTGTTTTTTTAGTTACATTTAACTGTCTTTCAACTCGTTAACGCTGTTAAAAATCATATGTACACAACACATTTTTGTTTAATCTCTCTCTCTCTCTCTCTCTCTCTCTCTCTCTCTCTCTCTCTCTCTCTCTCTCTCTCTCTCTCACACAGAAAATATTAATAGGCGTCTCTAACACTAACAGTGAAGAAGAACCAGAGAGAGAGAGAGAGAGTATTTATTTAGAGAACATGTTAACACCATGTCTACCTTCTCGCCGATCGTCCGTCTCCTGCTGGCGTAGCAAATCCTACACTTGCGTTGGCCTGTCTCTAAGGTAAAGTGGCAATAAAACACATTTTGTATTTATTATTTCTTTATAATTATCTTTTTTACATGCTTCTTTCATATTATGCAGTTATGTTATTGGTATGTGTAATTACCGTATGTGTAGCCATTTATTTAGGATTTATAATGGGTTTTTAGGCTGAGGAACGAATTAAATGAATTACCGTGTATTCTTATGGGAAAATTTGTTTCTACATCCGAACATTTTCTACATCCGAAGTCGGTTGTGGAACGAATTAAATTCGTATGTAGAGGTACCACTGTAGGTATAATGCGAAATCGTTGTAGCCCTTTCTCTGTGGGTGTGTGTGTGTGCTCGCTCTCGCAAATGCATACAGGTTCAATTTTTAGTTCATTATTAAGCCTTCATATTCTATTAGACATTATTGTGTTTAATCGTGTTTTATTGAAGCACGTTTGTTTTCTTTTTCAATTTCTTGAGCATATCAATAATCAGCAAATACTTTTGATTTACTTTCAGTTGGCATCAGCTGATCTCAAGGTCACGCTGCCCTATTACGATTATGCGCACATACAGTATAGTACGAATAACACTGATTTATAAAGTTTTCTTAACATTTAATATCTCTTCATAATCTCTTCATATTTCTTTGAAAAATATCAAAAAAATCTTTATATATATATATATCATTATTCGATGTTTTGATTATGGGAATAGTAATGCATTGGAAGGAAATCACTTGATTTGCGTCTCTCCTTCCACCAGATATATGACGTCATCAGACTTTTTTCTTTTATTTACGGTAAGTTGTACTAATCTCATAACTAATGATACAGACCACTAAAACACTTGATATTATTACTCGGTGTTTCGATGATGGGAATGCTATAATAAGATTACCCGGTAACAATGATAGTTTTCAGCGTGCTTCCGCCAGATACATGACGTCACGAGACACGTGACGTAAACTCTACGAAGAATGACTTTTGCAAAATATGTATATTAATTTTTTTTTTTTTTTTTTTTTTTTTTTTTTTTTTTGCAGGAAATGAAAAGAAAATACTAACTTATCAAGCAAGAGTATTTAATTTCTATAATGTAAAAGGAAATATATTATTTTCAAGAAAATACTTTTCCTATTAATATACTTTCTTTAGATAAATATCGATCTAATATCAGAGATTAGATAAAACTAGGGCACAGTCAAATTTACGCTATGTAGTACTCATGACAACCGTTACAGACCCACAAAATACTTTTGTGTTGTTGCTTAATATTTCGATAATGGGAATACTAATACTAATCATTAGTGTATTGGAAGGAAATCACTGTATTGCCCGGTCGCTTTCCGCCGGTGATATGACGTCACCAGACATATAATATGAATTGGACAGATATTAAAGCTCTTCTTAATGTATTTCTTACGGAAAATAGATACATTACTGTATATTAACAATAAAAGAAAATGATAATTTACCAAAATAAATCAGTTTATTTTTATACAAGAAAATAGATTATTTTCAAGGAAATATCCGTCCTATTTCCGATAGACTTGATGTTATCACCCTGAAAAAATCATTGTAAAGTTGAATCATCGTAAGTCGCATAGGTCGTAAGTAGAGCACTACCTGTACTGTACTATGAGACTGCTAATGAACCCCTTCCAGCCCTGCCTGTGGACTCCTCAGTTTAGTCTCTTACTAGGGGTCTCTCAGTACAGACTCTCTCCAACCTGACGGCTTCGCTTTCAGCAATTGAGTTACTCAACATTGAGAAGGGTGCGAAGTACGCCATGCAAGCTGCTTCGTGGTTTGACTTATGGCTGGCGTCGTTGGGCCACTTTGTTAGATCCAAGGATTTATCCAAGGAATCTACATGGCGGTCCTTGGAATTATTGCTTTTGTTGGGTACCAGAACTCTGGAATTCCTTTCCAACCAGGTAGTCAACTGTGGGTAAATGCAATTCGGAAGAGGAGGGATGCAGTGATTGAGAGATTCCACAGGCAAGTGCCAAAAGTTGAAGTAACACGTTTAAGGAACTCGGCACGAGGGAACTTCTCTCTTCAGCCCAAAAGTAGAATCCTCCAAAGGTTCTCTCCTCTATAGGGCCATGACTTCCAGGCCCTTCGTTAGGGCTCTTCAACTTCCTAGGAATCAGACCCAACCAGCAAATCCCTCAACAAACGGGATAGCAGGATCCTCCAACAAGGTGTCACGGCGGCCCGTACCTACTTGAGACCAGAAGGGCCTCAACCCTCTCAGAGAAAGGAGAATTGGAAAGGGAGATGGTCGCTCCTGCTTGGTAGGGCAATACTCTCATCCGTCCACTGGTGGGAGGATGTCTGCAACACCTCTGGCAGAGGTGGCAGATCCCTGGACGATTGCAACAATCGGCGTAGGGTATCGCGTCCCTTTCATATAATCTCTCCCTCCACTGACTCAAGCTCCAATTCCATTGAGCTCCTATATGAAGGGATCCGTAAAGGAATTGTCCCTTTTGGCTTAAGTCCAGACCATGTTGGAGAAGGGTCCTTGATGGGTCTCCAGGTTTCCACAGTCGACTTTTTCTTGTGGAAAAGGCATCTGGAGGCTGGAAACCAGTCATCGATCTCATGTTCCTGAGGAAGTTTGTCCTACCTACAAATTCTGTTCAGGATGGAAACGGCAGACATGAGTCCAGGTATTACCAGTTCAAGGTGCTGTGTTTCGGCTTCTCGACAGCACCTCAGGTCTTCACGAGGGTGTTCGCTCTAGTGTCATCTTGGGCTTACAAAAACGGCATTCGTCTTTTGGGGTACCTAGACGATTGGCTGATTCTAGCAGACTCTGTGACAACCCTTCTTTAACACTGAGACAGATTTCTCGAGTTTTGTTAGTATATGGGGATCATGATGAATCTCAAGAAGTCGTCACTGCTTCCCTCTCGGAGACTGGTATACCTGGGTATGATTATAGACACCAACCTCCAAAAAGTCTCTTCATCCGACGACAGGGTATACAGGCTGAGGGAAGTGGCAAGTTCCTTCCTCAGACGGGAAAATCTTCCAGCCCGACAATGGTTGTGCCTTCTAGGACACCTGACATTCCGAATCCATCTTGTTCCTAACGGCAACCTCTGGATATGATATCTCCCATGGCAGCTGAAGTCTGTATAGAACCAGCACCGGCTCACCGGACACCTTAGTCCCTTTGCGACCGGATCAGGTGACGGATCTTCAATAATTGATGACGAAGGAGAAACTCCTCGAAGGGCTAGACCTTCTCGTCCGTCTTCTGGATTTGATGCTCTACATAGACGCATCAAATGAAGGATGGGGCTCATTTGCTGCAACACAGTCTCAGACCTCTGGTCTGAGTCTGAAAGTACTATCTCATAAATCTAGAGATGAAAGCAGCCTTTCTAGCTATCCAGTAGTTCTAACAGTTGTTCTCTGGTCACTCCATGATGTTGATGAGTAACACTACAATAGAAGCTTACGTAAACAAACAGTGTGGTACCTTTCTCTAGTCCCTTTGCCATCTAACAGTAGAGATGCTAAGATGAACAGAAGCACATTCAGTGTACGCATTAACTCGCTTCATTGGGCAAGAGTTATGTGCTCGCAGACAACTTGAGCAGAGCGACATAGATAGTGGGTTCCAAATGGTCTTTGAATACTCTGATAGCCAACAAAGTCCTGAGTTTGTGGGGTTCTCCAACTATAGACTGTCTACTATGCTGCTCTCCAGTCCTGGACCATCAGGCTCTATGACAAGATTCATTCCAACATCGGTGGGACAACACGATGTGTACGCCTTTCCCCCGTTTTGTCTGAGAAGGGTGCTCAACAAGACCAGAGCATCCAACAACCTACTGGTGACGCTCGTAGCTCTGTTGTGGCACCATGCAGAGTGGTATCTGGACCTTCTGCAACTCTTAGTAGATCTTCCGAGAGAACTCCCTCACGACAAGATCTACTCAAAGAACCACACGTGAACATCCCTCACATGGCAGTTCCGTCTTTTCGCTTTTACGTCTGGAGACTATCCAACACCTCCTCTCTCAGAGAAGTTTTTCGTAACAAGTTGCGAGAATTGTTTCTGGATACTTACGGAGATCTTCAGCCTCGGTTATCCAGGCAAAGTGGACTGTCTTCTGTGGTTTGTATTGTGGTAGGGGAATCTCTCCCCTCCAGGCCAATATTCCAACAATAGCTGAATTTCTTGTATACCCTCGGGAGGAAAAACGCTGTCTCGACGATGAAAGGCTATTGCTCAGCCATAAGCATAGCCTTTAGACTGAAAGGAGTAGACATTTCCTCTTCGTTGGAGCTTTCTTTCCTCATGCGAAGTTATAAAATCACTTGCCCCCAGTTGCAGATAAGACCTTGGAATGTGTCCTACGAACTTTTATACCATGCAACAGACTGTAACCTCACTTTGAAGACAGCGTTCCTACTCTCTTTAGCCTCCCTAAAGAGGATTAGGGAACTGTGTGGTCTCTCATACGACATCGCCCATTTAAAGGGATGGGGGAGGTGATACTCTGCTTCGTCCGGGGGTACTGGACTCTAGATTTGGTCCCTTTCACAGTAAGCCTCCGTTCTGTAACTATTAATCCAGATCAACTGTTACTCTGCCAGTGAGGAGTTTGAAATATTATCTTAAACGCACTGCAACAACTCGATCCCGGCTGGCAGCCCTCTTTGTCAGTACAGGGAGAATTAAGAGGAACTTAACCAAGAATACCATCTCTGCCTGGATTCGTCAAGTTATAGACTCGGCACTGAATTCTGACTCCACCAGCTCGACAACCCAGAGCTCACGATATCAAGGGCATTAGTACATCCCTGGCCTTCAAGCGCAACTTTTCTGTGATGCAGGTATTACAAGTGGGCGTGTGGAAGCATCAGACAACCTTCACCGCCAACTACCTGCAAGACGTGACCCACAGGAACCTCTGTACGTTTTCTATCGGTCCTGTGGTGGCTGCACAACAAGTGGTTTAAGAGTACCTCAGGCTCCTTTTTTGACAAGTAGTAGATGTTTGAGGTCATTGGTTACCAGGGTTAATTCTGGGATGAATGAATAAGAATGACAGGCTCTTTTCTTTTCATTTTGTCCTCTCTTGGGGAACAGTGCCAAGGGTTGCTCTGTAAGTTGGCCTCATCTCTCTGTAGGTAAGAACCACTTCCCTTGTGTAGCCTAGTATAGATTTTATACTTGTACACGTCCCCAATGCTTCCTGCGAGGAAAGCATTGGGAACATCTGTGTGTAAATTATGTATTTTTATTTTTTAACTCAGAATATGCTTACCTAGACGTTCATATGTTATCTCAAACACACAGGTTGCCCTGGCTGCTATCAATACTCCTTTTTATGTATCACATAGTGAATCAGTGAGCATGTCAGTGGTTGGTATTACCATCCTCATAACGGGTGAGTCATCCATATGAATAGCGTAAGATTTGTTAGTGCAGGAACAAAGCACAAATTTGGAAGTAATTTATATTTTTCCTAATTAAGATAAGAGAGTAAGGAAGGCCGGCGCAAGAATTGAAGAGACAGTGAAAGATGGAAATGGAAGGTTGTTAAAAGGAGAGGAGGCAAGGAAAAGGTGGGCGGAATATTTTGAAAGTTTGCTGAATGTTGAGGATGATAGGGAGGCAGATATAATTGCTGTTCCAGGTGTTGAGGTGCCAGTGATGGGAGATGAGAATGAGAGAGATTACAATAGAGGAAGTAAGGAGAGCACTAGATGAAACGAGAGTAGGAAAAGCATCTGGTATGGATGGTGTGAAAGCTGAGATGTTGAAGGAAGGGGGTGTGACTGTACTTGAATGGTTGGTGAGATTGTTTAATGTGTGTTTTGTGTTGTCAATGGTACCAGTAGATTGGGTCTGTGCATGTATTGTACCACTATATAAGGGTAAGGGAGATGTGCATGAGTGTTGTAATTCAAGAGGTATTAGTTTGTTGAGTGTAGTTGGAAAAGTGTATGGTAGAGTACTGATTAATAGGATTAAGGATAAAACAGAGAATGCAATCTTGGAAGTACAGGGTGGTTTTAGAAGAGGTAGCGGTTGTATGAATCAGATTTTTACAGTTAGGCAGATATGCGAGAAATATTTAGCAAAAGGTAAGGAGGTGTATGTTGCGTTTATGGATCTGGAGAAAGCATATGATAGAGTTGATAGGGAAGCAATGTGGAATGTGATGAGGTTATATGGAGTTGGTGGAAGGTTGTTGCAAGCAGTGAAAAGTTTCTACAAAGGTAGTAAAGCATGTGTTAGAATAGGAAATGAAGTGAGCGATTGGTTTCCGGTGAGAGTGGGGCTGAGACAGGGATGTGTGATGTCGCCGTGGTTGTTTAACTTGTATGTTGATGGAGTGGTGAGAGAGGTGAATGCTCGGGTGCTTGGACGAGGATTAAAACTGGTAGGCGAGAATGATCATGAATGGGAGGTAAATCAGTTGTTGTTTGCGGATGATACTGTACTGGTAGCAGACACAGAAGAGAAGCTTAACCGACTAGTGACAGAATTTGGAAGGGTGTGTGAGAGAAGGAAGTTGAGAGTTAATGTGGGTAAGAGTAAGGTTATGAGATGTACGAGAAGGGAAGGTGGTGATAGGTTGAATATCATGTTGAATGGAGAGTTACTTGAGGAGGTGGATCAGTTTAAGTACTTGGGGTCTGTTGTTGCAGCAAATGGTGGAGTGGAAGCAGATGTACGTCAGAGAGTGAATGAAGGTTGCAAAGTGTTGGGGGCAGTTAAGGGAGTAGTAAAGAAATAGAGGGTTGGGCATGAATGTAAAGAGAGTTCTATATGAGAAAGTGATTGTACCAACTGTGATGTATGGATCGGAGTTGTGGGGAATGAAAGTGATGGAGAGACAGAAATTGAATGTGTTTGAGATGAAGTGTCTGAGGAGTATGGCTGGTATATCTCGAGTAGATAGGGTTAGGAACGAAGTGGTGAGGGTGAGAACGGGTGTAAGAAATGAGTTAGCGGCTAGAGTGGATATGAATGTGTTGAGGTGGTTTGGCCATGTTGAGAGAATGGAAAATGGCTGTCTGCTAAAGAAGGTGATGAATGCAAGAGTTGATGGGAGAAGTACAAGAGGAAGGCCAAGGTTTGGGTGGATGGATGGTGTGAAGAAAGCTCTGGGTGATAGGAGGATAGATGTGAGAGAGGCAAGAGAGCGTGCTAGAAATAGGAATGAATGGCGAGCGATTGTGACGCAGTTCCGGTAGGCCCTGCTGCTTCCTCCGGTGCCTTAGATGACCGCGGAGGTAGCAGCAGTAGGGGACTCTGCAGTATGAAGCTTCATCTGTGGTGGAAATGTGGGAGGTTGGGCTGTGGCACCTTAGCAGTACCAGCTGAACTCGGCTGAGTCCCTAGTTAGGCTGGAGGAACGTAGAGAGTAGAGGTCCCCTTTTTTGTTTTGTTTCTTGTTGTTGTCGGCTACCCCCCAAAATTGGGGGAAGTGCCTTTGGTATATGCATGTATGTATGTATGTAAGATAAGCCTGTAGTTATTTATATAAATTGTCCCGCCATCATCTGTTCCCTGATAAGTTCTGCTTGCAATCAAAAAGTGATGTAATTCACCGATGTGTGAGTAGACATAGGTGCTGGGTACACCTTCAGCCACCCCTTACCCTCCCCACTATAGTGGTCAGGTAGGGTTGTGGCGGGATGTTGCAAGGACAACCCCCACACCCTGAATCACACTTACTGACAATGGTCTCCACAAAACAAACTTTCCCCTTACGTAATCTACAACCAGACTCTTGGACAAAAGGACAAAACAAAACAAAACATAACCTTAAAACTATAATTCTTAAACCTTAAAATAAATCATAAACCATCCACATTCAAAATAAATACTTTAAACCAATCAAAACTTAACACTTTAAACTAATCATAACTTAACACTATAAGATAAATAAAACTAAATATATAATTAACAAAAAAAACCTTTCCGCAATCCAATAAATCCTAACGAAACTTAAAACTAACCGCAACCCAAACATGAAAACACAAAACACATATATATTACGAGTTCAACACCAAAATTTGTATGCTCATATATATTATTTGCAACACAGTCGTTCACAGACTGCCAAACTGTCTTTCCCGGCACAACCCTCAATCTGTGATTAACAGGTTAATTTGTATGGCAAGTTGCCACCACTGCCTCCCTAATCGGGGTCGTAATCATCATCGTCATCATCCTTATCATCATCATCATCATCAATAGCAGCAATCGAAGTTCATTCGGTCCGGGTCATCAACAATAATCTATCCAAAGAGCAGTCTTAAATACAATCTCTTACAGGCCAGGTCGTCAACTAAAGATCGGCATTCAAAAAAAACTCTCCAAAGGAGGAATCGCAGCCTGCCAAAAAAAAAAAAAAAAACACTTACGAACACTTCTAGCTAACTGAACTATCGCACTATAATCAAAGATAAATAATAAATTGTTCCTATCATTCACAATCACGACAAGCAAAGATAAACAAAACTGTACTTACTTTGAAAATCAAAAACCACTTCCACGCTGGTCAGAAAAATATAAATGTAATCCAGCTCTCACACCACTGCCTTATGCTGCAGTCCAATAAAAAAACATACGCTCCGAAACATTCACCACTGTCGTAACCTAACTAAAAAATGTAAACAAACAATCTCATTTGTACCAACAGTCTTTCTCACCACCAACGATCATTCTCTAACTACCACTTGCTCTTCGGCGCGCACCGCAGTCACACAAACACAAACAAACACACACAAACACACACACACTCGCGCGATCTAGCAAAACTAAAGCAAATGAAATTCTCTCTCTCTCTCTCTCTCTCTCTCTCTCTCTCTCTCTCTCTCTCTCTCTCTCTCTCTCTCTCTCTCTCTCTCTCTCTCTCTGTGGATTTGGCAAAAACAAAAAATAATAATAAAGTAAAAATAAATCCTCCACATTCCTCCCCCCTTACTTTGCCAAATCCTTCTCACACAACACTTACATTATTTTTTTCATAACCCAGTCGCAGTCGGGAACGGGACCTCTACTCCGAGTAACTGGGCCTCCATATACTCTCTCATTCACTTCTTCCTTATCACAATCATTCGCTACATTAACACTATTCCTATCTAAATCCCTATCATCTAATATATCATGTACAATCATATCTACCTCGTTCTCATCTGGCCCTATAATTACACTCATTTCTGTAAACAGTTCATCCATTTCATCAAAAACATTCTCAACTTTACTAAAAGATTCATTCATACTACTAATCATTCTCCTATCTCTCACTCTCGCATTCGTCATCCTTTCTTTTACATCACCTAAGGAAAAGCCACACACACTATAGGTATCATTCATACTCAGCCATGATTCATCTGTATTAATACATTTATCCTCCACACTCACTTGCACATTTACACCCTTGTCATACTTATTCGTATTCTTACCTATTCCTATAAATTTCCCTTGCACTTTCTCCTCACTTAAAACTTTCAAACGCCTCTTTTTCCTATATTCAACTAACACTAATTGTTTATTTTCCAGCCCTAATTTCTCATGCATACTAGGTTCATACTTGCTCATTTCCAACCAATTACTCATCCCATTCTCACAAACATTGATCTTATTCCTTCCACACACACAGGAGGACTCACCCAGCTGAACCCTCTTACACTCTAGTTTCCCGAACATCCTGGCTGACTTATTCCCTTCTTCCTACATACCCTAGCTACATGCCCATCTGCACCACATTCAGTACACTTACCCCGCGGCTCCTTGCACATTCTAGCATAATGACCATCCTTACCACAATTACCACAAATCACATTCATACGATTACTCCTACATCCACTTGCTACGTGGCCAGTCATACCACACCGATAACACTTAATCACTTTCTCTTTCTTACAGTCGCTAATACGATGCCCTGTCTCTCCACACCCGAAACATGCTCCTAATGCCCATCTACATTCATTCTTCTTATGACCTTCCTTCCCACACCTATAACACTTTTCATCACAGACACGGCTATCTGACATACCTCGATGTGCACTCACACTCCTATCCCTATTGCGCCAATTACCCTGCCTAAATCCTTCATTTGTCCTTACAGGTATTCCCACATTACTCGCCCTAACACTCCTATCTACTACATTATCAGCTACCCTCATTGGTCCTCTCAAAATTGCATCCTTATAACTACCAAATTCTGGCACACTTTCCTCCATTCCAGTGCTTACACTCACAGATTTACTTTCTTTCATACACCTATCCAACTCGTAATCCTCAACTATCTCTAAAATATCATCCCATGTCAATCTTTCTTTCGTCCACCTCATTTTCTCCTTCCGTTTCAAATTAACAAACTCAGCAACATTCTCGGGTACAGTAGCCAAAAACTTCCTCATTAACTCCTTATTCTCATTTATACCTTCATCCCCATACTTCTTCCTAGCTAAAGTTTCCAACCTACATACATACATTGATATCGCTTCTCCTGCATTCATCCGTGCTTCATCAAAATCATTCTTACGCTTATACTTAACACTCCCTTTCATACGTTTTACCTGCTCAATTATTCTCGTTTTCACACTTTCATAATCAACGTCCCCTACACTCATTATCACTCCATACATCGTCAACAAATACCCAGTCAAATATTCTCCTAACTCCCTAGCCCAAATTCTTTTACTATCACCATACTTATCCTGACAATACCTCTCATACTCCTTGAAAAAATCATATACATCCCTACTGCTATGCTCATTGAACCTTTCACACTGAGGTACCTCTCTCATAAACACAGTCTTACACACATCACGTTCATTCTCACTGCTATCATCACTGTCTACTCCCTTGTTACCTTCTTCCTCATTCGAATATAATGAATCCACTTCCACACTTAAATTCCTATCCTTAACCATTCCTTTCTTACCCTTTTTCTTACTTACCACTTTCACCCATTCACGATCGTCCTTGCTATCAGCCTGATACTTTTTCTTCTCTTTCTTCACATCACTTTTACCTTTCCTTTCATCTTTCCTCTCACCTTTCTGTTCATCCTTACTATGCCTAATTCCCGTATCTTCAATATCACCATCACTATTACTACTATCACTATCACTTCCTTTCCCATTATCACCTACCTTAACCTTCTCTTCCACTACCAACCCATTGCCCGAAGCTGAGGACACTCCTCCGACTGCACCTTCACCCATTATAGTTTTCATCATCCCCATGACTTGCCCCATCATATCTTCCATTCGTTTCTCCATTCGTTCTTCATTCTGTTTCATCCTCATCTCAACACATTCTTCCACTCTCTCTACTGTCCCCTTTAACTCCCTAAGCTCCTTCTGCATCGCCGCATTCTCCCAGTTCAACCTCTCATTCTCTATTAGCAACCTCTCCTCACGCTCCTTACTCAGCCGCAATTCCTCCTCTAAAGCCTTATATTTACCTTCCATTTTCCTTCAACCTTAATTCTAAATTTGTATCCTATCAGTCCTTCGTCAAAGAGTCCAGCTATCAGTCCCGCCTCAGCAGTCCCTGTTCGGGCGCCAAAGTAATGTGGCGGGATGTTGCAAGGACAACCCCCACACCCTGAATCACACTTACTGACAATGGTCTCCACAAAACAAACTTTCCCCTTACGTAATCTACAACCAGACTCTTGGACAAAAGGACAAAACAAAACAAAACATAACCTTAAAACTATAATTCTTAAACCTTAAAATAAATCATAAACCATCCACATTCAAAATAAATACTTTAAACCAATCAAAACTTAACACTTTAAACTAATCAAAACTTAACACTATAAGATAAATAAAACTAAATATATAATTATCAAAAAAAACCTTTCCGCAATCCAATAAATCCTAACGAAACTTAAAACTAACCGCAACCCAAACATGAAAACACAAAACACATATATATTACGAGTTCAACACCAAAATTTGTATGCTCATATATATTATTTGCAACACAGTCGTTCACAGACTGCCGAACTGTCTTTCCCGGCACAACCCTCAATCTGTGATTAACAGGTTAATTTGTATGGCAAGTTGCCACCACTGCCTCCCTAATCGGGGTCGTAATCATCATCGTCATCATCCTTATCATCATTATCATCATCAATAGCAGCAATCGAAGTTCATTCGGTCCGGGTCATCAACAATAATCTATCCAAAGAGCAGTCTTAAATACAATCTCTTACAGGCCAGGTCGTCAACTAAAGATCGGCATTCAAAAAAAACTCTCCAAAGGAGGAATCGCAGCCTGCCAAAAAAAAAAAAAAAACACTTACGAACACTTCTAGCTAACTGAACTATCGCACTATAATCAAAGATAAATAATAAATTGTTCCTATCATTCACAATCACGACAAGCAAAGATAAACAAAACTGTACTTACTTTGAAAATCAAAAACCACTTCCACGCTGGTCAGAAAAATATAAATGTAATCCAGCTCTCACAATACTGCCTTATGCTGCAGTCCAATAAAAAAAGCATTCGCTCCGAAACATTCACCACTGTCGTAACCTAACTAAAAAATGTAAACAAACAATCTCATTTGTACCAACAGTCTTTCTCACCACCAACGATCATTCTCTAACTACCACTTGCTCTTCGGCGCGCACCGCAGTCACACAAACACAAACAAACACACACAAACACACACACACTCTCGCGCGATCTAGCAAAACTAAAGCAAATGAAATTCTCTCTCTCTCTCTCTCTCTCTCTCTCTCTCTCTCTCTCTCTCTCTCTCTCTCTCTCTCTCTCTCTCTGTGGATTTGGCAAA
This sequence comes from Palaemon carinicauda, assembly GCF_036898095.1. Lineage (NCBI taxonomy): Eukaryota > Metazoa > Arthropoda > Malacostraca > Decapoda > Palaemonidae > Palaemon > Palaemon carinicauda. Next base: position 31,099,170 of record NC_090750.1, on the reverse strand, counting down.
AACAAAAAATAAAAATAAAGTAAAAATAAATCCTCCACAGGGTTGCCACCTCGCATTGAAGTTTAAAGGGCTAACCTTCCAGCTTTGCCAAAAAATAATCCATATAAATAGCTTTAGGTTTTTATTAGTTAGGAAAAATACAAATTACTTCCAAATTTGTCATATTTCTATGAATGTCCCCTGATGGTCATATTGCTTCTTTTCCAGAAGCTTGGTTTAATCAACCTTTACATGTAAAATTTTTGTTCCCTCAATAGACCTGTGAATTTGGTAAAAAAAAGAACCATTCTTGCAGTAATTGGTAACAGTCTAGGCATGCTTTGTCTCCTCAGTTTCTTCAGTTGCTGGCTAGTGATGAGACCTACTCCCGATTGTTCCCTTATTACTGCGCATTAAGATGTCTTCCTTTTTTTTGCCATTGCTATGGGAATATTTTAAAAAATTTTTCATTTAACAGGTATTTGTAATCTGTTTCTCCATCATTATTTATTTCCTGCTCTTAGCATGAAACCGCTCCATTCCTATCGGTAATTTTTTTTTGTGGGAATAGTCTATGGTATTCTTGTCCTACAACTTTGCAATTAAAATGTTATAAAGGAAAGTTTGTTAATTCAGACTACTCAATAAAAGTAATTAATAATTCTTGGATTATGTGGAGGGTAACACTTCCATTCAGCAACTAGTAAAAGGGATGGGCAATTCAACAAATGTTTCTTCCACATACCTCACAATGCCTGGCTAGAGCCATGTCATCCTGATTGAAGTTCCTTAAAGTCAGCTTTCTACTTAGGATATTTCTGCGAGTGATATACCAGAGAATTTAACCTAAGAAGTCTCACAGGGTTCTATTCCCTGGAGCGAATATCCCGAGAGATATTGTGTACACAATAGGGACGTGTTTAAAACAAGCCATGGTTATTCTTTTCCGAACAGGGTTAACTTTGTCTTGAAGGATAAGGGATAGGATTGGATACGTGGGGGGTGAGAACTGTTACCACTTCCGATCCCAGTGTGCTACTACAAACACGTTTCCTGGATCGTCATTCCTTCTAGCAGCGCCATCTTGTTGGTGGTTTGTGGTTTTTCTGCATGTTTTAGTAGCTTTTTTAGGTGATTTTACAATCATGGTTACTGTCTGTTGCACGGTCGGCGCTGGCGGCTCATGTATCCAAATCGCTCAGAAATGCTTCGTTATTTTGTCATAGTTTTGTAAGAATGGGGTTTAATATATTCTTTACAGTTGTTGTATGATTTTGGGTTACCCCCTTTTTACTATTTTCTGCATGTGCGTATTTTATCAGTCTTGACTCAGGCTAACTCTAACTTGGCCGTCGGCCATGACTGGTAAATATGTACTCTTGCTCCATCACCTTCTATCACATAACCGTATGGGTTTCGTGAGGCTGCCCATCCTCCCATTCTATTGATGAGTCATAGTGGGGCACTGCGGCCCTGAAGGTCCTTCTGGGAACAGTACATAGTGTTTTACAGTTGTCATAGGGTGACTTTTTCACTCGTCTACTTAGCCTGAGTGTTTGGCCAGGTGGCACAGGTTGTGGGAACTTGTTCCCCGTGTCTACTTCTTGTCCATCCCTTAGAACCTTGCTCTAATGCTGAGGGGTAGACCTCCCTTTGGTGTCGCCTTACCCATTCCTAGGTTTCCTTTCTTAGTTTTTGGTAGGCTGGCAGCCGGGTGTCAAGACTCGTACTATGTGCCTTTTTACTGCAGACCCCTTAGAACGCCATATTAGTTCTAATGCTACAGTTAGGCCTTCCTATCCTGCAACTTCAAACTTCACCAATTTCTGAATCTCCCTTCCTGCACCTCCCCCCACCCTTGCTTACTTGCTGGTGCATTTACTTGCTGTGGAACTTAGTTCCCCTGCCAGTCCAGTTCCCTGACAACTGATGTGTATTTTATTGCTGTTTAGATATACGGGATAGCTTTTGGGCTATCTGGTTTGGGCCTGGGTAGATGAGATTTTTATTCCTTCCCTGGATTTTTTCTCTCTGCCACCTTAGAGACTCCTCTTGGGTGGTCTAGTTACCCCTTCCCCTTCCTAGTTAGGCCATAACCCTTCACTGTCTTACGAACTACAGCTCCTTTGTCTAGTCGTCTTACCCTAGCATTTGAGTATTCCTCATCTGCTATATAGACTAGGGTTACTTGCACAGTATTTCCTATGGCCAAACCCTATCCAGACAGAGAGCTAGTACCCCTTGGTGTTCTCCTCTGCCACCTTAGTGGTTGCCTAGTCTATGACTGCAGCTTCTCGTCCTGGGCTATGTGCCTCTTGCTGTGGAGTCTTGGCTCCTTTGCCTGGTTAGTTTATCCTGGCAGAAGTATTGCCTTATGTCCCTGCTTCCAGTCTTGTCGGCTTGAGTTCTTCTAGCGTTGAATGTGAGTGGGCTAAAGGGGGAACTCCCCTTCCCCTCTGCTACCTTAGCTGCAGCCTTAGGCTGGTCATCTACACCACCTTTTCCTCTTCAATATCTGAGGAACATTATCCTCTGAAGTTGGTCGATTGTATCCTGCCTGGTTGCTAGGATATCCCTTGAATTTACGATTCTTGGCATCCTGACCGTTTTTTATGGCTCATCTTAAGGGCTAACCTCCTTTCTCATGATTTAATGATAATGACCAGGTCTTTGATTGATTTACTTATCTACTGATGACCAGGTCTTTGATTGATTTACTTATCTACTGCCTTGCCAGCCTCATACTTCTTGATTATCTCAAGCTTCATGTCCATAGAAAGCATTTTCATCTTCTTTTCTTGCACATCAGCAACTTTCTTTGGACCTATGGCTAATAACATACAGTACATGTTGAATAACCCTACACGATACAGATCATTAACTACAGTAAAAGTATGAAAGTGAAATAACCAGCAACAATTCAATGCGAACAATAGTGCTGCCAAAACGAAATGATCAAGGGACACCGATACATAGATGCATGATGTATTGTTGTACAGTAAATGCTAACCAATAGGAGAGCAGGGTCATATGGCAGTAACTAGAATCAGAGTAGGGAGATAAGCAATGGGAGCACAGGAGGATGGTGGTGATATGGCTGGTAGCGCGTAAATTTTAAAATCGGTCTCGTTTCAAAGCAGGAAATATTTTTCAAAATATGAAACAAAAAGATCTTTGTATGTTATTTAGCAGCATGAAAATTTTGTATGCAGAAGGTTTCGTATCAAGAAGTATTACTTTAAAGCTTTTATATAATACCAAACAAAAGTAATGCTTTAATCTACCATCATTAACGCAACCACTTAAAACCTCAACTCTATGTTTATACTTTGTCAGCTGATCTCACATAGTTGAAAGTTGATTTCCTTGTTAATATGGAATTTTTTCTCAAATTGGCTATTTGTTATGAAATTGTAACTGAAATGTAAGGTGAATATGGTTTGGTTTTACTGTATTTATTATCAGCCACCATACCCAGGCCTACCAATATACTTGAAAAGACAATGAAATTGATAGGATTTATGGCGCTTGACTAGCAGACTTTGAACAGCTTCATAGATACAAAAAATTTATTTATTTAGAAGTAGTGACCGCATAAGTGGAGAATCACATAATTCGGGATCGTACTCTACACCCAAAATTGAAATAAAAGTACAAAACTGCTGTAATGAAGCATAATTATATTTTTTAAGATCATGATTATTTTTGGGATGTGATAATTTTCCGTGCTTAAACTAGTCGGTCAACTTAGATAATTTAATGCCTTGTTTTAAGCCTTAACTTGTGGTTTTGTATACATTACAATACTATGAACATACAATTAGTAGTCTTTTTCAGTGAATATATAGATATTTATCCTACCATAAGTGAAAATTAAAATAGAATGAGAAGATGACTTTAAAACATGAAGTTCTATGTAGTAAAATCTGTGATACATGATGCAATTCCCAAGTGAAGTTTTCACTTCAGTAATAGTGCACATGAACACACACACACACTCTCTCTCTCTCTCTCTCTCTCTCTCTCTCTCTCTCTCTCTCTCTCTCTCTCTCTCTCTCTCTCTCTCTCTCTCAGCAGATATTTAGCTTATTTCTATTTAATACATAATTTTACCTTCCTGTATGAAAAAAAATTGCAAGCATTTTAGTTTAAATAACTAGAATGAAGAAAACAAGACTAGTTCACTTCCAGTAAAATATCTATATTTTATATAACATTCTACCTTCTTTTCTGTTTGTTTTTCATTCCTGTTATTTGCATGTTTTTATTGTTCATTATACCCTTTCTTATTGGTTATTATCCATATTTTTTTTCTCAGTATTTCTCATAATCTTTTGTTTGATAATTCTACTCCATCTTCAGTCCCTTGGATGTCTTGTGGAATCTACATGAACAATCTTGGGACTGCATATTTGAAAATGCTAGAATCTACAATAGAGGTAAATCTTAGCTCCAGTAATTTGAAACTCTCCCTATTATCTTGTCGACTCATATTTGAAAACGCTAGAATATACAGTAGAGATAAATCTTGGCTCTGGTATCTTGAAACTCTCCCTATTATCTTGTTGACTCAATTTGTTTACTGCGCAATGTTTAGGAATTATCTTAAATATTTAGGACGTTCTGTTCTGAGAACTCGACGAGTGATTGCCCATATCTTAAAATCTATTTTAGCTTTAATTGGCAGCCAGTGTAATTAAATTAGTATAGGAATAATCTTTTCCTGGGGTGGGACACATTTATCAATCTTGCTCCACTGTGTATTATGTTTATAATCTTAGTTGCACGTAGGTGTTGAGATAGATGGTTACAGTAGTCAGTCATAGTAGTAACTCAGTTAATCACAAGCTTCATTACAGAATATTCATGTAGATACTTCTTTACAAAAGCAATATTGTTGAGAGGATATCCAGCAATTTTTACATTATTTATTTGTTCCTCAGAGACAAATTACAGTCCAGTAATATGACTAGGTCACAAACTAGATATCGAGACCAAGTTGTCACTAATACTTATTTTGATATGACCAAGGTTTCTTGAATGGTTTTTCTTTCCTACAATCGTAAACCTCAACAATAGTAAGAATGTGGTTTAACTTCTCAGTAGTATTATCAATGTCATTTATGGAGAAGTAGAATTGTGAATTATCTGCAAATAGCTTAGACTTCTTTTTGTGTCTGCAGTACTTTTGATAGACCAATAGTATTTTTAGTATTATTACTAGCTAAGCTACAACCCTAGTTGGAAAAGCAAGACGCTATAAGCCCAAGGGCTCCAACAGGGAAAAATATTACAGTGAGGAAAGGAAATACAGTAATAAATAAACTAAGAAGCAATGAACAATTAGTATAAATACAAAAGAAGATTTTGCCTAGTACACCTTCCTGGGATACCCCTCTGCTTGATGTTTCATGTGATAAGTAAGAATTAACAATAAGTACACTAGTTTCTGTCAATCTGGATCATGAATAATTAAGCAGCAGATCATGCAAAACTGTGTTGAGAGCAGCACTAAGATCAAGAAAAATCAGGATGCTACATTTGTCCTCATCCATCATTTTTAACAGTTCATTTACAACAGAACATATAACTGTGTCCATAGAATATAATGTCTGTATTCCGGCATGTTATCCAGCAATAATTCAACTCTCTAGATGACCAACTAGTTTAAGAACTACGTATTTTAGCATTTTTTGACATGAAGGATGTAATTGAAATGAGTCTGTGTGAACTCAAGCCATGACATGAATCATGGGTAAGTATTGAAATAATTGATTTATTTCTTAAAAAATTATGTTATTCACTATTATCTTGTATAAGAAAGGCCTCGAACATTAAAATGAAATCTCTTGAAAATTTCAGTTCTTCTGCAACTTTGCTTCAGTTAGTGACCATGACTATGCAAGATGCATCATATGTTCTGAGATTGGTGTGTGAATTAAATGTTCTCCCTCTTGCACTTCAGATTACCAACATTGCAGGTAAGAACTTAATTTGTTTTGTAAGAAATTTTTGTTTAGTTATATGTTTATACTGAGAAATCCTGAAATGTGTAGATGTTGAGAAGTCTTTTTTAGTTTTATTACTTCGAGAATGTTCTTTTTAGAAGTACTGTAGTGTTTAGATGTTTCTAATTACATAGTATGGTCTGCATCCTTTATTTATAATAGGAAGGATCATATGAGTTATAAGTTGAACAACAGAAGGATGAACTATGAGTTCAAAGAGTAGTAATTAATTTATCTTAAGGGCCTCTAAATGAATACACCATCTTCAATAATTCCAGATAGTGTTTTTCATGGAACATTTAAGAAAAGATATGGAATAGCAACCATGTAGTCCAGGTAATTCAAATCCATTTTGAAATATCCGGAAAACCAATGATTCTCTCATAGCACACTAACAAAATCTACTACTAAAATTGATGACTGAAATTCTTTCAGAGTATAAACCAATGTAGCAGGTCTCATAGCCTAAGTCAAGAAGTGTTGGACTTCTTGAAAAAGTTTGGTTACTATAAATTAGTTAAGCTACTGAGCCCCATTTTTATTAAAGAGCTTGCCTAGAGGATTTAATTGATGATAGATAAAACTTGGAGCAATGCAAAGTTAAATTATAGGAAACCTCGGCTGAAAGAGAAAATAGGAGGTCGAGTAAACTTTATGGGTACCAATATATACAGCCTGGGTAAATGGAAGCTCCAAAAAACTTCAGCACAATATACAGTTTTCCATCCAAGGTATACTGTCATTGGTGCTCCGTTAGTGGGAGCAAAGCTGATAAACCAATTAAAAAAAATTAGAAGGAAAAGATAGAGAATGGAGTAGTATGCAATTAATTATATTATATCTAGTCTTTAACATGAAAGTCTTCAGTATATACCGTATTTCCCGTGTCATAAGATGTTACAAGTTGTAGGACGCACCCTATATTTAGCTGAGGAATTTTTTGAAAAAGATAAATTGGGGATTTTACAACCTATCATAGATTTCAAAATTCTGGGGGTATTATGAAATGTGATAGGTAAATATTAATTAGTTGTTAACCTGTTAACCCAATTTTATTACATTTTTGTATAAAATGCCACCAAACCAGTTGTAGTTGCTACCATCGTAACAGTGTTTTCAAGTAGGTGTTTACATGAAAGCTGTGTTGCCAAATCCTCCTGATCAAATTTTGGTAGAGAAGTAAAATTCCAGTAATACATCCCAAATTCATCATACATACATACATATACCAAGGCATTTCCCCCAATTTTGGGGGGTAGCCATCAAACAAATGAAACTAAAAAGGGTACCTCTCCTCTGTACGTTCCTCCCAGCCTGGCAAGAGACTCAACCAAGTTCGGCTGGTACTGCTAGGGTGCCACAGCCCACCCTCCCCCGTTATCCACCACGGATGAAGCTTTATAACGCTGAATCCCCCACTGCTGCTACCTCCGTGGTCATCCAAGGAAAAATCAATTACTGATGAAATGAAGAATTTTCTACAAATTTCATAAGTTTGAATATTATTTCTATTGTTTGTGTGACTCGAGGTTTGTTAGTTTACAGCTTGCGTTGTAACGCTGCATTCAACTTGCAGTGAGATGCTTTTTCAAGTTTCTGATCATCAATAACTGTCTGTATTATTTACAGGCATCAAAGTTGTTACCAAAATATTGCTTTATTACAAAATATCAAGAAAATGGGAAAAAATAGATAAATACTGCATAAACAACTGCCTGCATACCATTAGTTGGTATGTTTGCATGTATATGGCATTGACGAGTTATTGCGAGGTGGTAGGTTGGCCAGGGCCCCAGCCATCTGTTGAAATATTACCAGTTGAAAGTTATTAGCTCCTTTGATTGGCCAGACAGTATTACATTGGATCCCTCTCTTTGGTTATGGCTCATTTTTCTTTTGCCCACACATACACCAAATAATCTGGCCTATTCTTTCCACATTCTCCTCTGTCCTCCTAGAGTACATCTCACAACACTGAGATTACCAGACAATTCTTCTTTGTTCAAGGGGTTAAATACTACACCCTAGCTGTTCAGTGGCTAATTTCTTCTTGGTGAGGGTAGAAGAGACTCTCAAACTGTGGTAAGCAACTCTTCTAGGAGAAGGACACTCCAAAATCAAACCTTTGTTCTCTAGTCTTGGTTAGTGAAATACCCTTTGTACCATGGTCTTCCACTGTCTTGGGTTAAATTCTCTTGCTTGGGGGTACACTCGGGCACACTATTCTATCTTGTTTCTCGTCGTCTTGTTATTTTGAAGTTTTTTTCTTGTTATTTTGAAGTTTTTATAGTTTATATATAAAAGATTTATTTTAATGTTGTTATTGTTCTTGAACTTCTCTTATAGTTTATTTCCTTATTTCCTCTCCTCGCTGAGCTATTTTCCTTGTTGGGCCCTTGGGATTATAGCATTCTGCTTTTCAATCTAGAGTTGTAGCTTAGCTAGTAATAGTAATAATAATAATAATAATGATAATCAGCTGACTTACCACCAAAACAAAAACAGATTTCAGTCTCTTGGTCACATCAGTCTCACACACTTCTTCCAGATTGTGATAAGTTTTAGTATATTTTAAGTTGTCTTTCTTTGAATTTGTTAGGAATTACTGTATGGGGACAGTATTGTGATTTAGATAACCATTGTGAGACATGTGAATGCCTCACTTTTCCTTTAATGGGAAAACAGGGTTCAAGTTCAAAATGAAACTCGCTTTTAGTTCAGGGGGAAATTCAAAGAAGACTAGAATAGTTCTTTTTATACAGAATCGAGGTCCTCTCACAACTCAAATTCTTTATTTAATTTAGGCCCTTCTACTAGACACTTGCATTCATGTAATACTGATTACTCTGGATCATATTATCCATGGTACCAGTAGATTGGCTTTGTGCAATATTGTACCCCTATATTAGAGTAAGGGATATGTGCATGAGTGTTGTAATTCATGGGGTATTAGTTTGTTGAGTGTGGTTGGAAAAGTGTATGGTAGAGTACTGTTTAATAGGATTAAGGATAAAACAGAGAATGCAATTTTAGAAGTACAGGGTGGTTTTAGAAGAGATAGGGGTTATGTGAATCAGATTTTTACAGTTAGGCAGATATGCGAGAAATATTTAGCAAAAGGTAAGGAGGTGTATGTTGCGTTTATGGATCTAGAGAAAGCGTATGATAGAGTTGATAGGGAAGTGATGTGGAACGTGATGAGGTTATAATGAATTGGTGGAAGGTTGTTGCAAGTAGTGAAAAGTTTCTACAAAGGTAGTAAAGCGTGTGTTAGGATAGGAAATGAAGTGAGCGCTTGGTTTCTGGTGAGAGGGGGGCTGAGACAGGGATGTGATGTCGCCATGGTTGTATAACTTGTATTTGTTTCGTAACTGAAATACAAACCACGCTATTTACATGGGGTAATTACTTCGGCGTAGCTGAATGACAAGCCATAAGGGTTTACTACCCCTCCGCTAGTTAGCGGGGAGTAGGGAGGGGTAGCTTGATACCCCTCCCCCCTCACACACATAGTGGGAACTCCTCTTTACTTTTGGCTCGGATGGCGATCGGATGTCTCCGCTCCCATCCTCACTTGACGGCCATTAATGTTTTGTCTTTTTAACTTACCTTTTCTTATACTTAATATATTTAAACATTATTGATGTTTATATATATTCTTGTGTATAGAAGATAGTAAGTTTCCTTCTTTCAGTGTTGTGCGGTGTGTGTTGTGTACGTCTACAAGAGTGATCACCGGCTTAGCCCTAGCCCCCATGATCCTCTTCTTGGTCACGGCCGTTCACTCCTAGGCCACCATGGTTGCCTTCGTGGTGTACGGCCCCTCTCTCGAGGTCGTTCACCTCTTACTCCGTACTACGTCTACGATAGCTTCTCGGGCCGAGTCACTATTTCGTTTTATTGTCTCAATTATTTTTATGAATATAATTGTATTTTTAACTTTTCAGCTCGGGGAACACGTCCCTTCGGGGGTCTGTGATCCTTGGAACATTCTAAGTCAGTTACATAATTATAGTTGTTATAATTCTGTTTTGTTAAGTTTTCGTCCCCCCCCCCCTCGCCCGTGCATGTCACTGGGGGAGGAGGGCGCATACCTACTTACGTTCTTATGTTTTACTTTCCCGCGGGGTTTCTCTTCGAAGTTTCACCCGGGGGAATTTCTGTTAAATAATTATTCATTTTTATTTCCCAGTTTACGATGCTGTTTCTTCGTGCCTGTAGTGTGCCTTCAAAGCAGAGCTATGCCTGGGTAGTCTGCTGTCGCCGCCGTCTCTCTAGGACATCGTCAGGGGCGTTCCCTTCTCTTAGAAGTTTTCCCGTGACTTCTGCCAGCTCTTCAATGCATCCTAGAATGATAAGGAGGATCGCCTCCGGTGTAGTTAGTTAACTTCCCTCCTTACCTTTTCCTGGTCCTTAGGCGGTTATGCTCTTGGGGCTGAGCGACCGCCCTTGTAACTTGCTCAAGGGGCTGAGCGGTTGCAAGGCCGGACCATGGTACTAGCGACTATGCTCTCGGGGCTGAGCGGTTGCTTCTGCAGCTACGCTCAAGGGGCTGAGCAGCTGCAAGATCAGTCTTGATCTCTCGCGTTCGTGAGGGAGGCCGCACTAAGGGCTCCTCTTCGGAGGATTGCTCCTTTTTGTCTCTTCTACGAAGTGTCTCCTATCGTTCGCGTAAGAAGGCACTCATAGAGACTCCTTTCCGGAGGATTGTTCCTGTTTACGTCAGCTGATCTTACGGCCCTTAGGGGCTCCATCACCAGTCTCTTCTACGAAGTGCTCACCTCTCTCGTTCGTGAGAGGCCACTCATAGAGACTCCTCTTCGGACGATTGTTCCTGTTGGAACAGCTTGCTGTTCAGTCACTAACACTTCGGTGTTTAGTGACAGGGAAACTTCGGTTTCTCTTTTTCACTGACCCTTCGGGGTCTCAGAACCTTAATTACGCAGATCCCTCGGGCTCTCGTAACTTTAGTCACTTCCACACTTCAGTGATTAGTGACTGGGAAACTTCGGTTTCTCGTTGCGCTGACCCTTCGGGGTCTCACAACTCAACCCCTCGGGGACTCGCTACTCAGGCTACGTTAGACCTTGGTCTCGTGCCCTCAGTGGACCTGCTGACCTGCCGTATCCGTTCCTGGCTGCTGACGCGCTTTGGGCGCCCACGCTTCCCGTTATCCAACGGTCTCCAACCTCCGGGGCAGGAGAGGCTTTCTCACACCATGAGTAAGTCCCTTAAGCGTCAGGTATCCCCTGCGCGCTAGCGCTCGGCTGCTGTTCCTGAGACTGCATTCCGGAGACACCCTGTTCCAGAGGCTGCTACCAACGTTCCCTGCGCATTAGCGCACATCGTTGGAGTTCCTGAGATAGCGCACAGGCGCTCACCAGCGGTTCAGCCTGCGGTCTCCAAGTCTCTTCTATGAAGGATACCTCTCCCATTCGCGGGAAAGGACCCTCACAGAGACCACTCCTCGGAGTGTTTAGCAGTTCGTCCTGTTGATCGTCGGCACTCTGAAGCAGACCTGCCTCGGTCCTCTTCAGGGGATGCCCTCCCTTTTAGGGACACATCCCAGTTCCTGATCTACGAGTTAGCTGATACTTCAACCTAGCGTGCACGCGCTCTCTCCGACGATCTTCTGTTGCGTTCTAGACGCACAAGGGCCGACGATCTTCACTCGCGCGCAAGCGCCGAAGATCGTCTGCGCTCGGGATGGTTTCCCTCGCGCGATCATCGAGGCCCTTCCGCGCGCGATCGTCGAAGATCGTTAGCCGATGATCTTCTGATACGTGCTAGGCTCGCAAGCGCCGACGATCTTCATAACGCGCATAAGCGCCGAAGATCGTTCCACACATGGGATGGTTTCCTGCGTGTGATCTTCTAGGTCCGTCCGTGCGCGGTTTCCCGCGCGCGATTGTCAAAGACCGTTAGCGATCTTCTGATTCACGCTAGTTCATAACGCGCATAAGCGCCGAAGATCGTTCCACACATGGGATGGTTTCTCGAGCGTGATCTTCGAGGTCCGTCCAAGCGCGGCTTCCTGCGCGCGATTGTCAAAGACCGTTAGCGATCTTCTGATCCGCGCTAGGCGCGCAAGCGCCAACAATCTTCATAACGCGCGTAAGCGCCGAAGATCATTCCGCTCGCGGGATGGTAATATCATTCCGCGCGCGGGATGGTAATATCATTCCGCGCGCGGGATGGTTTCCTGCGCGCGATCATCGACGTTTCCTCACGCGATCATTGCGGATCATCCGCGAGCGGTTTCCCGCTCGTCCTCGCACGGTTTCCCGCTCGTCCTCGCACGGTTTCCCGCTCGTCCTTGCACGGTTTCCCGCTCATCCACACGTGGGATGGTTGCCCGCGCGCGATCATCACAGATCGTCCGCGCGCGGTTTCTCGCGCGATCGTCGTAGGTTGTCCACGCGCGGGCACCGAAGGTTTCCCGCGTGATCGCCGACTATCTTCTCTTGTGCGAGCGCTGACAATCGTCTTACATAGCCGGAGATCGTACGCTCGCGGGCACCAATGGTTTCCCGCTCACAATCACCGACGACCTTCTCTCGCACAAGCGCCGACGATCTTCGTACACGCGTAGACGCCGAAGATCGTCCGCGTTATTTCTTCCGCGCGCGGGATGGTTTCCCACGCGCAATCACCGACGTTCTTCTGCTGTGCACAAGCACCGGCGATCTTCTGTCGCCAGATCATCCGTGCGTGGGATGGTTTCCCACGCAATCGCCCACGATCTTTCGCGCGCAAGCGCCAACGATCTTCATACGTGCGGAAGCGCCGAGGATCGTCCGCGCGGGCACCGATGGTTCCCCCCGCATGATCGCCCATACGCCCACGCTCACGCGGGTACGCGCAAGCGGGATTATCCTGCTACGCACGTTTCATTCACGCGCTACCCAGAACTGTGCTTTTCGCGCGATCACCAGCGTGATCGGCGCACCGTTCTCCAACACGATCACGCCCGAATTACATCAGGGATTCTGGCGGTCAGGCCACCTTAGCGTTCCCCTCCCCGCAGTGCAGAGCAGCACCCTCTCCGGAGGAGGGGAGGTTTCCGGACAGGTCAAAGGCCTCTTCTCCCTTCATTGCAGATTCTCTACGGGCGAACCCTCATGTGTCAACTCCTCCAAGGTATCAAACAATCCTCTTCCCTCCAGAAGGACTATCTGACAGCGCGACGGTCGGTCAGCAACCCTGGTGGGACACCGTTGTCAGAGCGCTTACGCAGGCGATGAGCCTGTGCTTTCTGACTGGGGTCACTAATCAGTAGCAACTTCCTCCCCCCTGAAGAGGGAGAGAAGAATCCCTGACATGGTATATCCTCCAAGGACTATCCTGTCTCTTCGCAAGTCCTTGCGCAGGCTCCTATCCCTCCTCAGACTTCCTCCCCCTCCCCTGCAGATGAGCATTACCCATCCCCGGGAGGGTCGGAAGATCCGGTCCTCTCCCCCATCACACCAAAGGGGGAATCCCCGCCTCTTCCTGAGAAATCTCCTCGTGCGGAGGGGGCGAAAGCCTTACATTCTTCATTGCTGGAGTCCTGTTTCTCTCCTAGGAGGGAACCGAAGGGCCAGTCTTCTGCAAGGACCCAACAGGAACCAGATGGACCCTTGGAGCATGTCTACGAGTCTCCCCAGGAAGAGCCTCCGGGGACGGGAGACCTCGCTGCCAGTCCATCAGGAGGAGAGCTCCAGGGGTCGGAACTCACGTTCTGGCAGATCCTGACCCTCAGGAGGAACCTCAAGGGGACCCCAGACCCAGAGATTCCTCCTCGTAAGGGAGGGATGCGGTCCGGGACCGAATCTCTGCCACCCAAGAATAAAGGTTTTTGACTTGACTTTGACTTGTGCAGCTTTGCCCTGGTCTCAGGGAATGAAGAGCGCCAGAGACAAGGCCGGGGGCCAGCTCTCTGAGCTTGCCTCCTTCAATACTTCCGGTCGGTAACGAGCCCCTCCCTCCTCCCTGGGTAGGGATCGGTAAGGGGACAGAAGTCCAGACCATGTTGAGGAAGCGCTCCCTCCAAGAGGTTGCCAACGGGTCCCTAGGCTTCTTCAATCGACTCCTCCCTGTGGGAAGGCATCTGGAGGCTGGAGACCGGTCATCGTCCTATCGACACTGAACGGGTTTGTCAAACAGTCTCCGTTCAGCATGGCGACGGCAGACACGGTCAGTCTTGCGGTGAGACCACAAGACTTCATGTGTACACTGGACCTGTAGGACGCATACTTCCAATCCCGGTCCACCCGTCTTCAAGGAAGTACTTTGGACTTTGCCTGGAAGACAGGTATACCAGTTCAAGGTGGTGTGCTTCGGTCTCTCCACAACACCTCAAGTGTTCGCTGAGGCTTCCACTCTGATCTCTTCATGGGCTCACAGGATTGGCATCCGTCCCCTCTGTTTCCTGGGCGACTGGCTGATCCTAGCAGACTCGAAGGCAACCCTTCTTCGCCATCGGGACAAGTTCCTCGGACTTTGCCAAGTTCTAAGGATCATGGTAGTCCTCAAGGAGTCCTCCCCGCAGCTCTCTCAGAGTCTGGTATACCTAGGCATGGTCTTAGACACCAATCTCCCGAAGCCTTCCGTTCAGACGACAGGATAGCAAGGCTGAGGAAGGTTGCGAGACCTTTCTCCACACAAGAAGAACCTCCAACCCAATCGTGGTTACGTCTCCTCAACCATTTCTCCTCCCTGGCCCGTCTGGTTTCCAACAGTCGCCTCAGAATGAGTTCTCTTCAGTGGCGACTCAGGGCGCGGTGGAGTGAGGGACACAACTCCCCGGACACCTGGATCCCTATGGGACAACCGGAACAGACGGACCCCAGTGGTGGAAACAGACGAGAATCTACAAAGGGAGTGGACCTTCTCGTCCTCCACCCAGACTTGATGCTTCTTTTCGGATGCGTCAAAGAAAGGGGGTGGGCCCACGTTCTGAACCACGGGACCTCAGGCCGGTGGTCAGAACGAGGAAAGTACCTTCTCTAGACCTACTAGAGATGAAAACCGTGTTTCTGGCACTTCAGTAGCTCCACCAAGCCTGGCGGACTACTCTGTGGTTGTGAGGATCAACAACACCACAGTGATGGCTAACATGCTCAGACAGGGAGGTACTTTTTCAGTACAGCCATCCCATCCTGCAGTAGAGATACCGAGATGGCCCGAGTTCCCCTCGATCACCCTAGTAGCTCGCTTTATTCCAGGCAAAGGAATGGGCTCGCCGACAGTCTGAGCAGTGCGACTCAGACACCAGATACCGAGTGGTCTTTGGATCTTCAAGTAGCCTACTAAGTCCTGACTCGGTGGGGCTCCCCTCTGTGGACCGGTTCGCTACAGCGCTGAACTGCAAGCTCCCGCTGTACTGCTCCCCGGTCCCGGACCCCAAGGCCCTCTGGTAAGATGCATTCCAGCAACGGTGGGACAACATCGAAGTGTTCGCCTTCCCCCGTTCTGGCTGATGAGGAGAGTACTCTACAAGACCAGAGTTCGGTCAGTCTCTCAATGACCTCCATAGCTCCGCTAGGGCCTCTCGCAGAATGGCTCACCAGTCCCTCTGTAACTCCTTACGGAGGCTCCGAGGGAACTGCCTCCACGTCACGGGTTACGCACACAACCACATGCCAACATCCTCCACATAGCCGTAGTTTTGCATCGACTTCACGCCGGGAGACTATCAAGCATCTTCTCAAAGAGAGAGGATTTTTGTAACAAGTTGCGAAAAGGAGGTCTGGACACCTGCGCAAGTCTTCCGCAGTAGTCTCCCAAGCGATGGGGCGAGTTACTGTGGTCGGTGACGTGGAGAGGGTAACCCTCCACACGATGCCGCTTCCAGCAATAGCGGAGCTCTTCGTGTATTTGCGGGATGAAATGTGCCTTTCAGTTTTGGCTGTGAAAGGCTATCTCTCAGCCTTAGGTCTTGCCTTCAGGCTCAAAGGATAGACATTTCTCCCTCGCTGGAACTCACTCTCTCTCATATGAAGCCATGTCCTCTCCTGCCCTCAGACAGAAGTGAGACCTCCTCCTTGGAACGTGGTTCGAGTCCTCAAGTCTAAGGAGACCTCCCTACGAACCACTACGTAAGGCCCCAGATCACCACCTTACCGGGTAGACAGTGTTCCTGCTAGCCTTATCCTCGGCCAAGCGAGTCTCATGGTCTCTCATACGACATCGCCCATTCAAGGGGATAGGGGGAGGTAACGTTCAGGTTCGTTCCTGAGTTTTGTTGCCAAGACTCAGAACCCGGGAGTGCCGAACCCGCGGTTCGACTCTTTCCAGGTTTCGAGTCTCTGTCCTGTAACAGATGACCCAGATCATCTCCTACCTTGCCAGTAGGGAGTCTGAGGTGGTGTCTTAAGAGAGCAGCTGCAGTTCGTCCCCAGGTTCAAGCCTCGTTCGTGGACACTGGGAAAACGAAGAGAAGGGTCACCAGGAATACCATCTCAACCTGGATTCGCAGGGTGTTACACCTGGCCTTGAATCCTGACCCTTCTCCGTCACATCGCCCTAGAGCGCATGATGTCAAGGGCGTAGCTACGTCCCTGCCCTTCATGAAGTATCATTCAGTGACGCAGGTCCTGCAAGTGGGGGTGTTGAAGCGTCAGACCACCTTCATAGCCCCTTACCTGCAAGACATGACCCACAGGAAGCTCGATACGTTTCTATCGGCCCTGTGGTGGCTGCACAACAGCTGGTCTAAACCTCAGGCTCCTTAATGGACAAGTAGCAGAAGGTTGAGGGCATTGTTACCTGGTGTTAGTCTGCATGAATGAAAAGATCTGTCTGGCCCTTATTCTTTTCTTCATCCTCTCCTCCCTTGGAGAAAGCAGCATCCTGGGTTCTCTGCACAGCTGACCTCAAACCACTGCAGGTAGACCATGCTTCCTTGTGTTCCTAGTATTAAGTGTAATACAGTCATGTCCCCATACCCTAACGAGGTGGTATTGGGAGAGTCCTAGCCTAGATTTCCTTCTGAGGAACTCCAGGTCAACTTCCTAGGACAAGTCACTTTTCACCTTCGCACACACCTTACGTAGGCCGCGGCAGTTTCACAACCGCTAGCGAGGAGCAGGGATTCCCTATTGTTCGAGTACTTATTCGCTCGAATATGGAATCCTCGGGGAAGCCAAAGCCAGTATGGCCGGGACTTACCACCCTTTCTAAGGGTTAAGTCACCCCATGTAAATAGCGTGGTTTGTATTTCAGTTACGGAACATATGACAAATTCGTAGATAATTTGTATTTTTTCTAACTATACAAACCTTAGCTATTTACACATATTTGCCCGCCAGCCCTGTCCCCCAAGATAAGTCCTACCTCTAAGTAAAGTGGAGTTCGCACTGTGTGTGTGAGTGGGGAGGGTAGCAAGCTACCCCTCCCTACCCCCCGCTAACTGGCGGAGGGGTAGTAATCCCTCGTTAAAATTCTTATGGCTTGTCATTCAGCTACGCCGAAGTAATTACCCCATGTAAATAGCTAAGGTTTGTATAGTTAGGAAAAATACATATCTACGAATTTGTCATGTTGATGGAGTGGTGAGAGAGGTGAATGCTCGAGTGCTTGAACGAGGATTGAAACTAGTAGATGAGAATGATCGTGAATGGAAGGTAAATCAGTTGTTGTTTGTGGAAGATGCTGTACTGGTTGCAGACTCGCAAGAGAAGCTTGGCCAATTAGTGAGAGAAATTGGAAGGGTATGTGAAAGAAGGAAGGTGAGAGTTAATGTGGGTAAGAGTAAGGTTATGAGAGACGAGAAGGGAAGGTGGTGCGAGGTTGTATTTTTACAAAGACAATGTTGATAAATCATGATTATTATGAATTTTATGTTCTTTTTTGGGTATTAATAAAAGAAAACAAAGTTATTTATCATAATGTATTGAGGTATTGAGCAAAAGGATCTTCATTTTATGATTATAAATGAAGATCCTTTCTTCTTTTTGGCTCATGTGAGGCAAGGCCGCCGCTCCTCTATCCACAACACTCTCTCTGCACTACCAATATTACCCTCTTCTGAACTCTTAATAGAGTGAATTTTATTCATCCTCATTTTAGCAAGATGTTGAAATTGTGTTTTCCTCATTGAAATGATAAAATTATTTTTGAAAACAAGAAAACAAACGTAAAAATGAGTGAATGTCAGAGGGCGTTCAAAGTTTTTCTTTATATTTTATTAAAGATAATATTGATAAATCCTGATTATTATCAATTTTGTTCCTTTTTGAATATTAATAAATGAAAACAAAGTTATTTATCATAATTTATCTTGCCTCTTTTGCTCGTATCAGGCAATGCCCTGGCTTCTCCATCCAAACAATCTCTCTCTCTCTCTCTCTCTCTCTCTCTCTCTCTCTCTCTCTCTCTCTCTCTCTCTCTCTCTCTCTCTCTCTCTCTCTCTCATATATGAAGTCTTAATAGAGCAAATTTTCTTCTTATGTTAGCAAGATGTTGAAATTGTCTTTTCCTCTTTATAAATTGATAAGATTCTTGCCAAAAGCAAGCAAAACAAACAAAAATGAGTGAATGTCAGAGGTCAAACTCAGGCATATACTCTTTCTCAGGTTTGTGGTAGGACTGGAGGGCAAGGGTGTAATTTACCGTTTGCGACTCGTGGAAGTTATACAGATGCCATTGTTCACAAGTTTTTTTACATTAAGATGTAATAATTACCAAAATTTACGATAATTGAAGAAATACTGCATTTTCTTGTAGTGAACAATATGGTTTATTGAGTTTCTTTTACTAATTACTCTGTGACTATGAAAGTAAGAAGAATTTTGACGAAATATTTCGTATATGCATTCTTCATTGCCATACGAAGCTCAGTGGATTTTTTCAGGATTTTGTGTTTTTCTTCCTATACCTCCATATATTGGCATTCTTCCCGGCCCCCTTAATTCTGCACAGTACATTATTATTTACAGATTTCCAATGCTATTATTATTCTGTATTAAGCAATTTATAATGCTAAATTTTGTGTTTTGTCACTTTAGAGATTTTTTACAGTTAAGAAATTTGGTGTCAAATTTAGCATTTTTACTTTATAAGAATTTAGCTAACACAAAACATGCAGATAGCCAGAGTTGACCATTATTATTATTACTATTATTATTATTATTATTATTATTATTATTATTATTATTATTATTATTATTATTATTAATTGCTAGGCTACAACCCTAGTTAGAAAAGCAGAATGCTATAAGCCCAGGGGCTCCAGCAGGGAAAATAGCCCAGTGAGGAAAAGAAACAATGAAAAATAGAATATTTCATGAATAGCAACATTAAAATGAATATCTCATACATAAACTATAAAAACTTTAACAAAACAAGAGGAAGAAAAATAAGGTAGAATAGTGTCCCCTAGTGTACCCTCAAGCAAGAGAACTCTAACCCAAGACAGTGGAAGATTATGGTACAGATGCTATGGCTCTACCCAAGACTAGAGAACAATGGTTTGATAGAAGAGCTGCTTACCCTAGCTAAAGAGTCTCTTATCTTTACTAAGAGGAGAGTCGCCACTGAACAATTACAGTGGAGTAACCCCTTAGAAAAAGAAGAATTATTTGGTAATCTCAGTGTTGTCAGGTGTATGAGGACAGAGTAGAATATGAAAAGAAAAGGCCAGACTATTCGGTGTGTGTGTGTAGACAAAGGGAAAATGAACCGTAACCAGAGAGAAGGATCTAATGTAATACTGTCTGGTCAGTCAAAGCACCCCATAACACTCTAGCGTTAGTATCTCAACGGGTGGCTGGTGCCCTAGCCAACCTACTACCTACCTACATGAATTAACTCCACACTTGTAACCCAGATGATCATTTGTAACCCACTTCTAAACCAAATAACTGTGCAAGTAACCTTAATTTACAGTAGTATCTTGGTTTACATGTCTGATTTGTTCTGGGAGCAAGCTTGCAGCCTAAAAAGCTCATATTCTAAAAACTGTTAATTCCATAAAGAATAAAGGAAGTTCACTTGATGTATTCCATAAATCCATAAATTCACATGTGTACTCATTTGTAAAGGTTTTGTAATGGTAGTTATTGAACAATTTGTAACCCCCAACATGAGAAATGAATAGAAATGGCTCATTCACAGTGGAAAATAGAAATAACTTGTAAATTAGGTTGCATTTTACCTTTGAGAAGTTAAGGCTTTCATGAGGGAGGAGGAGGATGGAATTACTGCTTGGATGGAGAATCTCCCTCCATGAGCAAATTTTGGTAAAATATTGGGAGTGCTCTCTCTTGAACGACATTTACTATCCTTAATAGAAACACTTAGGTTACGGACATTTGTTTGTCTTTTTTACTCATACGTTTAATTTTAACTAAGAACTTATCTAGAGATGACGGCATTTGCTTTTTCTCTGCAATTATAGGAAAATGAGGTAAAAATCACATTAACATGGAGTGAATGCTGCTTGGGTTGCATGTGGGCACCCAGTGACATTTCATGTTACAGTAATCTCGTTAGTACTTCTTCATAAAAAAGCTCATACAATTTTAAAGTTTAGCTTGTTAACCAATTTGAATTTGTATGGTTGTATTCAAACTTCACTTATAAACCAAGTCCTTACTGTATTGACACAATGAAATGGCTAAAAACATTTTAAAAACCAGAAATGTTGCTAACAGCTATAAATAAAGTTTTTCTTTTCTCTTTTTTTTAGAAAAAACAAAAGTTGTTCCGTAACCGAAATACAAACCACGCTATTTACATTGGGTTTACCTTTTAGCGTAGCTGAAATGGCGAGCCATTAGAATTTAACGAGGGTGTATTACCCCCTGCGCTAGTTAGCGGGGCGGTAGGGGAGTGGTAGCTAGCTACCCCTCCCCCCCCCCCCCTCACACACCGGTGAAGCTCACTTTCACTTTTGGCTCGGACTGGGACAGACGTCTCTGTCTATGTCCTCGCTTGTCAGCCATTGTTTGTTTTGTCTTTACTTAATCACTTACTTTTCTTTTACTCAATATATATGTAAAAAAAATTTTCATGTTTGTATATATATTTGAGTATAGAAATCAGTAAGTTTCCTTTTCAGAGATTTGTGTGTGTAGTGTACGATATCTCCGTGGAGCCCTCGGCAGTTTAGGCCACCACGGTGTATTTTTATGGGTCGCGATCGAGTTTGACTTCGGTCTTTCTCTCTCTCTCATGAGGTCGTTCACCCTTTTACTACGTTACTACGCCTTTTGTTGCTTCCTTCCCGTGTGGGGGGTTGCTACGCCGTACGTTTTGTCTCAATTAGTTTATGAATCTAATTGTATTTGTTAATTTTTCAGCTTTGTAGAACGATTCCTTTCGGGGTTTTTGTTCTTTCTTTAGTGTTTATTAATTTTTTTAAATTATATAATTACATAGTTACATAATTATAATTGTTATTATTCTGTTTTGATTACAGCTCTCCTTCCGTGAGTGTAAGTGGTTGTGAGGGCACGTGCCTGTTGTGTAATTCTTGTTTTCCTTTCCCTCGGGATTCCTCTTCGGAGCCTTCTCGGGAGAATGAATGTGTACTAATGATTTTTGTTTTATTTTTTTACAGTTACCGATCTAGTTCGTTTCTGTAATAGGGTAACGGTGTGAGCTGTCTTGTTGAGGCCTGGGGATTCGACTGTTGCTGCCTCCCCTTTGGATTTTCGCCAGGGGCGTGTCTCCTTCTACTGGAAGTACTCCCGTGATGATTGACAGCTCTCCAGTTCATTTTAGAACTCTCAGGAGGCTCGCCTCCTTGGGTGGGTAACTTTCCTTCCGAGGGAAGTTTTTCCTGTCCAGGCTTGAGTTTTTCCCCTTTTGGGGGCTTCTTCTCTTGCCTTTATTTCGTGCGACTATGCTCTTGGTGCTGAGCGGTCGCACCTGCAGTTTTGCTCAAGGGGCTGGGCAACTGCAGGAGCCCCTCTTCGGAGGATTGCTCCTTTTAGGTCACTGGCTGACCAGTCTCTTCTACGAAGTGTTTCTCTTTCGTTCGCGAGAGAGTACACTCATAGAGACTCCTCTTCGGAGGTTTCTTCTGCTGTTGTTGCTGTTGGCCTCCTTCGCCGTAAGGCTCACCGTCCGCCTCGTCGTAAGGGCATCCCATCTCCCTATAAGGGTGCTAAGAGGCGCCTTTTTGAATCTCCGTATGCAGCCTACAACTCCTTCTTCTTGATCTTCCGCCCCTGGTGCAGATGGACAGCAGTCTGACCTCATCTTCCGACGGGCAACGGTCTTCCCGACGAACAACGGTCTTCCCGACGGACAACGGTCTTCCCGACGGACAACGGTCTTCCGACGGACATCAGTCTCCCGGCGGACAGACAACGGTCTTCTGACGGACATCAGTCTCCCGGCGGACTGACAACGGTCTTCCGACGCACATCAGTCTCCCGACGGACAACGATCCCTTCAGGGCAAAGGGTTGCCTCCCACGGGGGTTCTTCCCTTGCGTGTCAGGGTTCCCTTACGCGCCCTTCTGCTGTGTTCTCTCCTGCTCCTGCTCAGTGTTAGCACACAGGCGCTCTCCTGCTTATCAGCGCTTTCCTGTTCGCTAGCGCTCTCCTGTTCGCCAGCGCTATCCTGTTCGTCAGCGCTCTCATGATGATCATCTCTGCTGTTCCTGTTGGTTCCTGTTACGCGCCCTGTGCGCCCACGTTCGCCCTTGCGATCTAGAACTTCGGTTCAGGTCTGGGTCAAGGACTCTTCTCTACGCACAGGCTTCCACTCGTTGCCTTCTGCTCGCCAGTGACCTTAGACGCGTCAACGTTCACCTGCTCGTCAGCGATCTCCTACGCGTCAACGATCGCCATCGATCTGCCACGCGTGTCAGTTCCCCTGAACACCATCAGTAGCGATCTAGCGCTCGCCTACTGTGGACCACGATCTCCGGTAGCTGAGTCTTGCCGTAGATCTTCCTCCTGCTCGCCAGCGCTCACCTTTACTTCTGTCCTTCTGTCCGCCAGCTTTCTTCAATCGCCAGCGCACATCTGCGCGCCCTTCTTTGCCACGCACCAATGGGCGCCAACGGTTTTCGGACCGTCTAGGATCGCCTGATTAACAGCTTGCTTCAGCGCTTACCTTCCTGATGCACCTGCGCGCCTTCTGTTAGCACAATGCGCACTAACCATCACTAGTCTCTCTCGCTTTGGCAATCGCCTACGCGCCCGCGCGATTCTTCACCTGCGCGCTAGTGTTTTTGTTAACGCACCACCGCTCGACAAACCGCCGTCGCTTCCCGACGCGCCATCGCTTGCCAACGCGCCTTCTCTCTCCTACGGGCTATCGCTCGCCAGAACACGCCTTCGCTCGTCAACGCGCCATCGCCCGCCTATGCGTCATCGGTCTCCCGACCACCTGCGCTCGCCCACGTTCCTGCGTGACCGCACGCCTACGCTCATGCGGGACCGCGCACATGCTCTTCAATGTTCGCCCGCGCGCGAACCAACGGTATTCCATCGCGCGGACGGGGGGTGTTCCGTCGCACGGACGGGGGGTGTTCCGTCGCACGGACGGGGGGTGTTCCGTCGCGCGGACGGGCGGCGTTCCGTCGCGCGGACCGACGGTGTTCCGTCGCGCGGACGAACGGTGTTCCGTCGCGCGGACGGGCGGTGTTCCGTCGCGCGGACCGACGGTGTTCCGTCGCGCGGACCGACGGTGTTCCGTCGCGCAGACCGACGGTGTTCCTTCGCTCGAACGTCGGCTTAATTCTTGCAGTATCCTTTGCTCGCCCATGGGTTATCGCTCAACGACCACCAGCTCTCGCCGTTCCTACCACGCTCACCCTCCTTCTGCGCTCCTTCGCTCACCTTCGTTTGCGTTCCTGCGTGCCCACCACGTTCGCCCACGCGCAAACCATTGATTTACCATCGCGTGAGCTCCAGGGCGATTGCGACCGCGATTCCCTTGGGGTTTCGCAGCATGGCCAGCCTGGCGAGTCTTCTGGAGCGTATTTCCAGAACACGGCCTCACCCCGTAAACGCAGAGCATGGCACATGCAAGAATAGGAAGAATCTTCAGGGAGGTCTGAGCAACATTCTTCTTTCCAGAACCTGGGTTAACCCTTCCCCGTCATTCCCTGGAAGGGTTTTTGGCGGGGGGCTTTCCGTTCGAGATTTCTCCATCGGCCAAGGGGTGACTGGTTTACCCCTTCCTCTTCTCCATCTTGTGAAAGGGGCTTTCCAGGTCCTTTCCCTCCTCGGTTGCGACCCGAGGTTTTGTTCAAGGAAGCTACAGGAAGGTCATGGGTACTTTCCTCCTCTCGGGCTCAAGCACCTTGGCGTTTCGTCATCAAGTATCGAACTTGCGGGCAAGCTCGATGTTGGACCATCTGGTCGCAATGACCGAGGGCTTCCTTTCGGGTGTCTCATCCGTGGATGTCGACAACCTCAGACACCCTTCCATCCTTGAGAAGAGTTTGTTTGTGCCCAAGGACAGAGACATAGACAGCGGCTGTGCGGAGCAAGTCGGCTTCCATTTTCACTCCTCCAAGGCGCTTTCTTCCAGACCCTGCAGGGCTCCAGCGCCTCTTTCTTTCAGCTACGTCGGCCTAAGTTATCGGACCGGCTACGACAACTGAGACAAGGTGTCCAATTGCAGTTCCCTCCTGTCAGGAACAGGTGGCACGGGAGGCTCTCCCGGGGGCCATAGTCCTAGAGGGAGCAGCAGAGTTCACGAACTCTAGGATTGGCATCCCCCCCCCTGCAGGTTTCACGCTGGGAGGATGCCTAAGGTTACTCATCCGGATGACAGCTTCCCGATGCCCATTCCTGTACGATCTCTGTGATCAGCCAAGGATATCGCGCCTGTCGTCTCTGTCAGCGAATTCAGTGTTTCTGAACCTCTATGCCATAGGGTCGGCAAGAGTTTGCCCGTTTGGGCAGAATGATCCATGCCTTAGGAGAAGGTCCTCCATAGGATTGTCGACGGCTTCACCCCCGGCTTCTTCAGTCGATCCTTTCTTGTAAGGAAGTATCTGAGACGGGAGTTCCGTAGTCGACCTCTCAGCCCTGATCAAGTTTGTCGAACAAACTTCGTCCAGCGTGGAACAGCAGAATCTATCAGACTGGTAACGAGGCGACAGGACTCCTTAGGCCATGGATCGGAAGGACGGGTACTTTCAGTTTCCATTCTATCCATCTTCCAGGAAGCTCGTGGAATTCAGCCTAGACTACAGGTATTCCTGCTTAAGATGCAGTGTGGCGATCCCGCCGTGGCATCGCAGGTTTTTTTCCCCAGAGAACTCTCCCTGCTTTTCTCATGGCCGCTCAGGTGCAGGCTTCCGCCTTCTTCGCCTTTTGGAGGTCTGGTCAACTCCGGCAGGCTCTGGTTCGACCTTCTTCAGCGCCGGGACAAGCTTCCGGATGCTTACCATGAATGGGGGTTCATGGTATTTTGCTAGGAGCCTTCTCTTCTGACTCAACATCTGGAGTATTTAGCCATGATATTGAGTCAACGGCCTTACCACGTTGGAAACCCCGCTTGTCGCCCGTCCAGCGAGGTTAAGCAACGTCGGTTCTGGTCGGTACTTGGATGGGTGACCGCCTGGGGACGCCAGATTCTGTTGCCACCTCCTCCGAGCCTTCCCTTCAGTTGACTGTGGCAAGGCTGGGGAGAGTCGCAGTACCTGTTCTCAGTCAAGCAGAGCTTTCAGCCCTACCTTGGAACGTTTCCTAGTTCTCTTTTCCTCATTGACCCGTCTAAAGTTCTGAATGGTCTCCTCAGGATAAGTTCCCTGTGGGGCGGCCCAAGTTCCGGTGGTTTCAAAGCAATGATTAACCGGACTTTCTGGCCCCTATGGGACCAGCGGAACGATTATACCTGCAATGGGTGCTGACCTATGGAACCTCTTGATGGGAGTGGATATTCTCGTCCTTTCCCCACTTTTTTATGCTGTTCTCGGACTCGTCAAAAAAAAAAGGGGGGGGGCATGTTCCGGTCCAGGCCTATGGTCAGGACCTGAAGGATTCCTCTCCTTCATTCAAGCAGGCTTAGGGGCCGTAGTCTGGCCCCTCTACAGATCCTACAGCTCATGCCGAGTCGCTCCGTGCGCGTCGACTTCATGGTTCTGGCCTGTTCTAACCAGCAGGGGACGCATTTTCACACCTTCGCATCTTGCAGTAGAGATACTGAGATGATTTGAGAGACTCTCAATACCACCATCGGCTCTCTCATTCCGGGCAGAGGAATGTTCTCTCCGACTATTCGAGCAGAGCCTCGTAGAGAGAGTGTACCTTGGGGTCTTTGGCCTTGAGTAACCAGCAAGTCCTGGTCTGGGGGACCTGATCGCGACAGCTTGGAACCTCAAGCTTCCGCTGTTCTTCCCCCCAGTCTCAGACCCCGAGACTCTGGCAAAATGCATTCCGGTGATGGTGGGACAACATCGACGCCTGCGTCTTCCCTCCTTTGTTGTCTGTTGAGAATGGGTCTCAACAAGACCAGGTTGTCTGTCAACCTTTCAATGGCCCTGAGAGCTCCACTGGGACTATGCGCAGAACGGATTCCGGACCCTCTGCTTCCTTGACGGAACTCCCGGGAGAGCTTCTCCCACGGCACAGGCTACTCAAACAACCACACTGCAACATCTTTCACGAGCCGGGGCGTCGCTTCGGCTTCATGCTTGGAGACACTGCACCTCCTCAAGAAGAGACAACCCGCTACAGTCGCGGGACGGAGGTCGCGTCATCTGAGATAGTCATCCGCAGGGGTCTTCCAGGCGAAGTGGAGAGTCTTCGGTGGTTGGTGTCGTGGGAGATATACCTCTTCCCTTGAGGCCTCTTCTCCAGCAATAACGATCTTATTGCCTTTTGGCGGGAGGAAACTCCTTTCCGCTCTCGGCAATGAAGCCTGTCGCTCAGCCTTTCCCTGACCTTCAGGCTTGAAGGAATAACTTTTTCCTTCCCGCTGGAACTTTCCTCGCTCATGCGAAGCTGCGAACGTCCCTGCCCTAGTCGGAGTGAGACCTCCAACTTGGAGCATGGCTCGGACTTTTTAGTCCCTTGAGAGATCTTCTCAAGACCCTTTACGTCAGGCCTCTGATCGTATTCTGTCTTGGGTCTCCTGCTCACTCTGGCCGTGGCCAGTGTGTAAGCAATCTTCCTGGTCTCGTACGACTCCGCCCTTTCTAAGGAATGGGGGAAGGCAACATTCAGGTTCGCTCCTGAGTTGTTGGCTTGACTCAGAATCTTGGGGGTCCCGGCCCTTCGGTCCAATTCCTTCAAGATTTCGAGTCTCCATTCTGTATCTGATGTCCTAAAACCTTCTCCTTGCCAGTAAAGGAATCGAGGGGTTAGCTTTGGGAACAGCTCTAGTTTGTCCTCAGTTGCAGCTGGTTTGGGAGCATAAGAAGGACACGGGGGAGAGTCACCAGTATACCTCTTCAGCTCGGACTTAAGGACATTCATCTCGACCTGACTCCAGACCCTCCCCCGTCACGTCGCCCTACAGCACGATGTCGGATACATCGCAACGTCCCTCGCCTTCGAGTAATACTACTCTGTGACGCAGGTGCTACAAGCTGGAGTCTGGAAGCGTCTAATGACCTTCGCAGCCCGCTTCCTGCAGGGCGTGATCCACAGGAGTTTCGATACGTTTTCTATCGCTCTGTGGTGGCTACACAACAGCTGGTCTAACCTCAGGCTCTTTTTTGGACAGGTAGCAGAAGGTTGAGGGCATTGTTATCAGGTTTTAGTCTGCATGAACGAAAGAAGTATGTCTTGCCCTTACTTCTTTCTTCATCATCCCCTCTACTGGGAAGCAGCATCCTGGTCTCTGCATAGCTGACCTCGAACCTCTGCAGGTAAACCATGCTTCCTTGTGTTCCGAGTATTGAGTCAATACTGTCGCGTCCCCCATACCCTGACGAGGTGGTATTGGGAACGTCCTAACCCAGAGTTCCTTCTGGAACTCCAGGTCAACTGCCTAGGACGGGTCACACTTCTTCCTTCACACACAAGCTTATGTAGGCCACACGGTTCCTTGCGGAGCAAGGAACTTGTGAGGTGCAGGGACTCCTTTTCTCGAGTGCGACTCACTCGGATTCTGAGTCCCCGGGTAAAGCCAAAGCCAGTATGGCTGGGGACTTTCCACCCTACCTAAGGGGTAAGTCACCCAATGTAAAAAGCGCGGTTTGTATTTCGGTTACGGAACAAATGACAAATTCGAAGATAATTTGTATTTTTCCTTACCATACAAACCTTATCTATTTACACATATTTGCCCGCCAGCCCTGTCCCCCAAGACAAGTCCTACCTCTAAGTGAAAGTGAGCTTCACCAGTGTGTGAGGGTGGGGAGGGGTAGCTAGCTACCAATCCCCCCCCCCCTGCTAAGTAGCGCTGGGGTAATACACCCTCGTTGAATTCTAATGGCTCGCCATTTCAGCTACGCTAAAAGGTAGACCCAATGTAAATAGCTAAGGTTTGTATGGTTAGGAAAAATACAAATTATCTTCGAATTTGTCATATTAGTGTCTACCTGTTGCAGTGAAGCACCACACATTGATCACTAAATATAGCATTGACAGGAAGTATTGAGTTGAAAAATATTGAATTCAAGTAGCTCAATCAATGAAATTAGAGTAAACAGTAAAGGTTTTGATTGTTATACAGTGGTAAAACTTTTTAGGAATTCTGCTCAGCTGGTGAAGTACTCCCATGCACAAAAGTTGAGGAGACAGGTTATTGTTTGATACTGGAGGATTCAGGTTCTAGATGAATACAGTTGTTTTACTCCTGTTCATCTGGATGTTAAACAGACAACAGTAGCCTTTAGATCATAGTTGGGGCATGAATGTGGAGCTGTATATGAATGAAGGAATCAAAGTTATCAGCTTTTATTGTAGGTTCGGTTCTTATATCATTTTGGAGTGCAGAAGACCATTGGAACCTAGTTTACATGAGTTTTGCATTATGTAACAAATTGTCTGCATACATTTTATACCTGTTTTGTCTTTTATCCAGGAAATGTCTTGTCACGAACTTTATTGGGTGGTAGATCAGAGAGGAACGAATTCTTGTTACTGCATGCCTTTACTGGAAAAGATTTTATTGTGCCTGACAGACAGCCTGCAGGTGGAAATCAGAAGGTTAGTTTTATTATCTTTTTTTATGGTAAGTGTGTTGATCTAGTTATGCATTGTAGCATATTGTATGGGTAAATTTGTAAACCTGAAGTTACTTTGAATAATTATACTCAAATATGACACTATAAGTATTTTTTTTTATCAGAAACCATTCAAATTCCAGAAGATTTTTTTTTTTTTGTGGTTGGTCAATTCATTAACATTGATTAACCTAATCTCCAGTAGTTGACTGAATCATTCTTAGTGCATCTACCAACTTGGTAACTGCTTAATAGCTCCAGTATTCTCAGACATTTGTATCAGATCAGGTTTAATATTTAATCTTTAATTTTTTTCCCATTATCCATCAGTTTATTTTCATATCTTTTTGATGAAATTACTCTTCGTAATGTTTTGATGGAATTATTTTTTTTATATCTTTTGTTTAAGTTTGTGTAATGTTGTTGTTAGTTGATATTTTGGTCTTGAGTTACCAACCAATAATTTTTACTGATATTGTGAATGTTTGCTTGTTTATTTATGATATTTACTTCTGATGGTAGTATTTTATTCCTATGAACCTCCGCTAATGTTCATAATACTTCTTTTCTAGCATAGTTTATTGACTGGACTCCCCCAAATTTTTTTAATCCCATTTTCTTTCAGAAGATACATGCCCCAGTAAAATAATGTAACAATCTATCACTTTTTAGTAATTAGCACTCTAATAGTGTCCCATTCATTGGTTTTTCTGTCGGCCTGGTCTGCCCTCCAAATTGTGATAATTTTTATTGTATTTCAAGTTGTCTCCTGCTGAAGGTTTTACCACTTTTGCATTCGCGCTGTGTTGGTAATTAACTGTTGTGTGCAGTACGTGTCATATGGTTGCTCTTAGGGAAAATGTTTCAAATTAAAGTGTTTATAGATCTGGAGAGTATACTCTGCGCAATGGTAAAGCTTTTATGTTGTAATTACTAACTGGCTAGTTGTAAACAAGGAGAACGGCTGGCATTCGATGCATATACTGTACAGGTAAACATCAACTTATTACCTATGCGACTTACGAATGTTCGACTTGAGGACCACTTTTTCTCTGTGATGATGTTACAAGTCTGTCAGAAATAGTACACTATGAGGACTAATATTTTTTTCAGAAACAATCTAGTTTCTTTTATAAAATTGAACTAATTACTCTTGGTAAGTTAGTACACTGGAACCTTGACATACGATTGCCCTAATATACGAATGTTTTGAGATACAACAGAAAATTTTTGAAAATATATGCTTTGATATACAACAAAATATTTCAGATACGATTTTGCCATGTGATAGTTCTATAGGCGACTGATAGATGGCGTTCGGTTTGTTTGTTGTTGCTGCATCCTTAACACTTCATTGTGTAGTTCGTTGTATTTCTGATTATTTTTCGTGTTATTTTGTCTATTTTATTATTTACCATGGGTCCCAAAGCTAAAGACAAAGCACGTGAAAAGAAAAAACCCAAGAAAACGATCTTGAAAATGCAATAATGCTTCCAAAATGAAATAGAATATTTAGTGAGAGAAATGGAAATGATTCTCTCTCTCTCTCTCTCTCTCTCTCTCTCTCTCTCTATCTCTCTCTCTCTCTCTCTCTCTCTCTCTCTCTCTCTCTCTCTCTCTCTCTCTCTCTCTCTCTCTCTCTGTAATAAATGAAATCTTTTTTTTCTATGCTAAATATCTTTTGAGTATAATCAAGCACCACAGAGCTAAAAACTATAAAATATCGTGCATCGGAGGTAACATGACTTGTTAATAAGTAATTATTTGATCCGAAAATTGAGGTTGACGACGGACTAGGCAGGGTTGATCAGCTGATTTGAATGTAAACAATGCATAAGATTATAATTCGCTATGTTTTTTATCATAAATACGATACTAGAATGTGAATATTAAATGCAACATAATTGGATACAGTTGAGTAAAACGCCAGTGAGAAACAAGGACGAAACAAAATGACAAAGAGACGAGACGGGGGGAGGCGGTAGTGTGCGTGCATGTGTTCAGAGTGTCTGGACCTTGCGGTAGCACATTCTAAGCTAAGTCTACGCTAAATCAAATAAATTAGCGAAATCAATGAATTTGGGAAATGCGAGAAGGAATGAAAAATAGGAATGGGAATACGTAGAATGAGGGATAAGCCGTTTAGAATGATTAATTTGATAAAATTTATGAATGAATGCTGGAAAAGTGAAGATGAATAAAATCGCGAAAAATAAAGAACGCAAAGAGTTGGCACGATAGGCCCAGACCTGAAAGTGATGAAAGTCAGGAAAATGAGGCCAAAAAGGCCAGACATGAAGGTGATGATGAGTAAATGTTTACGTAATTAAAAAAAAAAATGAAAATGAGTTCAGCAATGTTATTTTATTCGTGTTTATTACGTAGTTATTAGTCTACATATGTAAATAAAAAGAAAACAAATCGTTCCCTGCTACCCCTCTCTATACCTCCTCCTGCTGGCCTCACGTCATCTTTCCCTGTGGTAAGTAGAATTCCTTTATTTTTTTTTATTGATTTTAATAGATTTATTATCATTTATCACAATACTTTGTTATTTTATCATTATGTGTGTTATTACTCGTTTGAGTATAAATTGTGTATATTATATGTAATTTAGCTGTGTTTTGGTGTGGTTTCATAGCGCTAGAACGAATTAATATATATTACATTATTTTAAATGGGAAAAAATGGTTTGAGATACAGTACAACTGTTTTGATATACAACGATGGTGATGGAACGAATTAAATTCGTATGTCAAGGTTCCACCGTATTGTCTTTAATTGATGATATTCAGTATCTATTTTAGATAAGAAATACACATGGAAAATTTTAATATCTGCTGAGTTCATATCATATGTCTGGTGATGTCATATTTCTGGCGGAAAGCGAGCGGGCAAATTGAGTGATTTCCTTTCAATAGGGTACTGATTAATATTAGTATTCCCAAACGATGCGAAATATTTCATGGGTGTGTATCACTTATGTGTACTGTACTACTTAATGTAAATATGACTACAACTAGGACAGAATCTCATATTTTATGCATTTAATTTGTTTCATCTCTGATAGTAGATCGATATTTATCTAATAAAAGTATACTAATAGGATAAATAGTTCCTTAGAAATAATATATTTCCTTTTATTCTATAAAGATTAAATACTTGATAAGTTGGTATTTTCTTCTTGCAAGAAATTGAAAAGAGTTTTCCATATTTCACAAGTCATTCTTTGCTGAGTTCATATATGAAGTCTGGTGACGTTATAATTCTGGGACAAGGCGAGCTGGCAAATTGTGTGATTTCCTTTCAATGCTTTACCAAGTAATATTAGTATTCCCATTATTGAAACATTGGTTAACGATCATCATATGATCAATCCTTGGGAAGATAGCTGTTGCTGCAAAACGTAACTTTTGAAACTGTTCCAGCCTTATCATGGTCTTTTATATCCTCTAACATTCCCCAATTTTACCTGAATTTATCTTCCTCTTGGTCACACTGCTGCATTATCAGACCAGTTGGAAGAATTCAGTAATCTACCGGGAGTATGAGAATTCTGATGCATTGGCTAACTTCCCTAAGCCCCTTGTTATTGTCTTTTGTTTATAACAGCAGAATGAATGCAATGCACTAGTCGTTAAAGTTAACATAATGAGTGTTGAAATTGTTATTTGCTGTCAGTACAACTGAATACATCGGGTGTTATTTTATATATACATAATAGCATATTTTCCTGAATTGTGTTTTCTTTGTAGGCGGCTGTTAACGAAGACGTGGAAGATGGAGAAGAAGCGGGTGGCAAGCGAAGTGGCAAAGGACGTCGTAAACCTGCTTATACTGGGGGTCTTGTATTGGATCCGAAGAAGGGTTTTTATGATAAATTTATTTTGCTCATGGATTTCAATTCTTTATACCCAAGCATCATACAGGAATACAATATTTGTTTCACAACAATGCCTCGCATACCATTGGAAGATGAAGAGGTAGGTGCTACCTGATCTGTTAAAAATTTAGTGATTTTATCTTTTAAATGGTTTTCATATCTTTTAACTTGACTATTCAAGTGAACTTTGGTTCAGATTCTTTCTGTCAGAAAAAATAAATCATTGAAGATTCCCTAATTGGAGGTTTGGCTGTAACAGTACACCAGATATGACATCTATATTCATAGAATGATAAACAGGGTGTTATTCATTCAGGGTGTTATTCATTGTTTCTTTTCTCTGTCACAATATTATAAAATATTTTTTTAGCTCTATTCTTACAGTTTTCAAAAAAAATTATTTGAGATAGAGATTGTAGTAGTTTCTTTAATCTTGGTAAACTCACCTATTGTATATACTAAGGGCAGCATATTTTTAATGCTAGGCATAGGGTGCATAGAGGAAAAAGCAGAAGGCTTTATATTTTTAGAATGACCTGTGTGTTAATTCTGGTCACTGACGGGGATTAAGTCGCTCAAGTCTGCTGGTGAGGTATGGTGGCGGCTTAGTTTACCACTCACCTGCGTGAAGCACAGTCAGTCCATACCGGTTAATCGTTTGGATCATCTGATTTCTTATCTTATCTCCACAAAAAAAAATGAAAAAGACCTAGAGTATGTGCTGTTTTGGTTCTTTTAATAGAGGCAAATAATTTAAAGATATCTCTTTCTATCACTTCCCACAAGATGAAAAACTTCAAAAGAAATGGGTTCACCTCTATTGCAATGAATTAGAACTTACCTTCTACAAAGTGATGTTTCTTTACTTTGAAACCAATTTGATTCTGAGAAAGATGGATGGAACACTTTAGTGAGGTTATGAATTGGAGATATGAGGAGGATAATTTGATTGATATACCTAAAGCTGAGGAAGACCTTGATGTGCCCATAAAGGAATTCGATGTGTTTGAAGTCGAAGCTTTCATTAAAAACTCATGAGATCGAAAGCCCCCGGATTTGATGGAATAACTGCTGAAATGATTTTAGCCGAAAATTAAGCGACTCCCAGAACACTTGCAAGATTATTTTGTAGAATGTGACATGAAAAGGCAAAACCTGATGAATGGAAGCTAGGAGTGTTGATGAAAATGGCAAAAAAAAATCTGACTGATTACAATAATTGCAGAGGTATCATACTTACGGCAGTTGTTATTATTGTTATTACTAGCCAAGCTACAACCCTAGTTGGAAAAGCAAGATGCTCTAAGCCCAAGGTCTCCAACAGGGAAAAATAGCCTAGTAAGGAAAGGAAACAAGGAAATAAAAACACGATATAAGAAGTAATGAAAAATTAAAATAAAATATTTTTAAAGACATTAACAACATAAAACAGATAATTCATAAATAACTATAAATGGACGTATGGCAACC
Source organism: Palaemon carinicauda (assembly GCF_036898095.1). NCBI lineage: Eukaryota > Metazoa > Arthropoda > Malacostraca > Decapoda > Palaemonidae > Palaemon > Palaemon carinicauda. Next base: position 31,064,759 of record NC_090750.1, on the reverse strand, counting down.
TGTTCAACATAAAAACATTTGCTGCCACTTTGAACATTTGAACTTTACTGATTCAACTACCCGATTAGGAAGATCATTCCTCATCCTAGTCACAGCTGGGATAGACATTCTAGAATACTGTGTAGTATTGAGCCTCATGATGGAGAAGGCCTGGCTATTAGAATTAACTGCATGCCCAGTATTACGAACAGGATGGAACTGTCCAGTTGCCATGAATGTATATAGTACGCTCATTCTAAAGAGACTAGAGAAAAAGATTGATGAAGAGCTAAGGGATGAACTAGCAAGATTTTGAAAAGGTAGTAGTAGTACTGACCAAATTTTCATTTTAAGATATATTGTACAGCAATGTGTAGAATACAGAAATTCACTATTGATAGCATTTGTGGACTATGAAAAAGCCTTTGATAGTGTGCACTGGCCAATTCTGGGGAGAGTCCTGCATTATTATGGAGTATGTAAATTTGATTAAGTCTATTCCTGTGCATAGCAAGTGCAAATTCAATGTTAATGGAGTCCTATCAAATGAATTTCCAGTGAATAGTGGAGTACTCCAAGGGTATGTGTTGTCACCTATGTTCTTTATCCTCCTCATGGATTTTATAATGCATAGAACAGTTGGGGATGGCAGAGAAGGATTGGACTGGATTGGTAACAGGAAATTAGCGGATCTAGAGTGTGCTGATGACGCTGTCCCTATTAGCCAAACACCACTGCACTTGCAAAGCTTGCCTACCAGAATACATGAAATATCACATGAGGTTGGGCTCAAAATGAATAGAGGAAAGACAGAGATGATGAGAACGGAATATGCAATAGAAGATGAAATATCATTTGAAGGAGGAAGGATTAATGAGGTGGAATCATTTAAATAATTAAGGACTATACTCTCTAACACAGGCTCTTTAGAATTGGAGTTTAATGAAAGATTAGAAAAAGCAAACCAAACCATGGCTATGTTAAGTAAAATTTCGAAATCAAATTGCCTGAAATTACATATAGAAATCAGGCTATATATCAGTTTAGTGAGATCGCTATTACTGTATGGACATGAATTGTTGTATGGCAATGAAACAATACTCAACAGATTTTGTAAAATTGAGAACAAAGCCCTCAGAAGAATATTGGGAGTTGAGTAGACAGACAGGATTAAAAATAAAACTATAAGAAAGTTTACTCAAGTGCTATTTGTGGATGAGCTCATGGTGAGGGGTAGATGGAGATGATTATGGCATGCATTTTTATTTCACCAAGAGAGATTAGTTCACCAAACTTTCAACTGGGATCCACAAGGCACTAGAAGAGTTGGAAGACCCAGGCCTACATAACTGTGGACTATAAAGCATGAAGTAGGAGATGATGACTGGAGAAGTTCAAGATATAGGTGACCAGTGAAATCTAACTGAGGCCCTTTGCATCAATAGGCGTAGGACATGATGATGATGATGAAAGTGTGCAATGAGAGAACTGTATCACAAGGTTCATTGCACATTAAGGAACATAAGAACTCTCTGAACCCAGGGGAAATGATGTAACACAAGAAAGGGAACTGTGCCCTTCAGCGATGGCATTTGCTGCATTCGATATCCAGAAAAAACATTATGTAGTCAGTGAAGACTTGCAAGACATATCCTTTCAGGAGGCTATAGAAAAATAAGTTATATTGTAAGAAAAATCCTTCAGTAACAGTTGTTAAGAAAAGTACAGTACCCCCTTGCCTATTCACAAATCAACATTCACAAAATCACAGATTCCCAAGATTCTATATTATGCAATTATCTACTAAATATTCAAGAAAGTTTTATATTCAAAATATTTTTCTTTCATTTCAGTGTATAAATAACAGATCGTAACATTTTTTCTTTTAATCTGACGCTTATTTATATACAATTAATTTCATATCAATAAGTACATTTTCAAGTTAGAAAAACACAGTAAACATTACTTTATTGTGTGTACTGTATAAACACAGAATGCTACTATGCATATCAAACACATTAGCGATATATTTTTCAATATTAATCTTACCCGATGATCATGTAGCTGTCAACTCTGTTGCCCGACAGAAATCTACGGTCGGGATACGCCAGCGATCGCTATACAGGTGGGGGTGTACACAACAGCGCCATCTGTGGTCAGGTACTCCAGTACTTCTTGTCAACACCACCTCAATTTTTCCTCTGTCGTGCCACCGGCTAGACCTACTTGGATACGCTGTTGATTCTGGAGTTATTGTTCACGATTTGGTGATGTATTTGCTCTAGAGTTTAGCCTTCGCTATTCAGGAAGCTTTATCGTTAGCTTAGCAAGTTTTTGGAATTAATTTGATTTAATTTTGGTGACGAAGAGAGTATGAACTCTCTTTCACTTTTAAATGGCCGACCCTTCCCTTAGACGGAAGTGTTGGTGTCGAAGAGAGTATAGACTCTCTTTCTTAATTTTGCTTAACAAAGTTATAGATTTATTTTATATCTCTCCGCCTTTTATAGGCCTCTTCGATTAACTTCCTTTTATTATAAACTTATTAAAATTAATTTTTGTTTGTTTATATGCGACCTTTCCTAATAGTAGGCGGTCTTTTCTTGGAACCGAAGTTAATTAACATTGAGCCCGTCATATCGTTTTTACCTGTTAAGATTTTATGCTATTTTAATTTTAATGTTTTTGAAAGAATTTCTTTGATAGTCTCGTACTGTTTTCAAAGTTGAACTAACGTTTTGCTTTGTCTCCGCAGTTGTTGACGTTCAGAACGTTCAACTTGCGCTCTATCGTTACGATAGAGAGAGAGTATTCACGGTTTCACGTTGCAGTAAGAGTAAACCGATTCTAGCGTTTTGTTCATTCTTTCTTAGCTTAAATGGTTTTAATTCTAATAAAGGAACTTTTTATTTGGGAAATCTTTCAGTTTTTTTCCTTTAACAATAATATGTTTTAACGATATATATAATTGGGCTCATCTCTCAGGTTCTAAGTCAAGAGAGAGAGAGAGAGAGAGATAGAGACGGAGGGAGAGAGAGGAGGATAAACGTTTCGTTCAAGCGGGTAACGTTGTTATCGTTTTTGCTCTTCTCCCTAGTCTCTTTAGGGGAAGAAGGTAAACGTTTCTAGAGTTTTATTCTTGTTCCCAGGCTTTATGCGGTGAGAGATTTTAAACGTAGTTTATTTGATCTAGTGTTTAGTCTCTTTTCCAGCCACTGAATTATTTATCTTTCATTATGTTTTTCTGTTACATTGTAATACTGTTTTCGCAATTACTAACTTTTAATGAAGGATAGAATTGCGTGTTTCAGGTACAAACCACTTAAAGTTTTCGAGTTCAGTGAAATAAGTGCAAACAGAAAATCAAAAGTGATAAAGTGATAAGCGCAAAGTGTTACAGTGTTGCGTTCGAGGGTTCGTCTGTTCGTGCCAGTTGTTCGCCTAGTCTGGGACCTCTTACAAGCTCCCAAGCCCAGGGGAGAAGTAACGTCGAAGGACTTATGGGTTCATCAGGCCTTGATCGACGAACAGACGTTTCCCTCCGTGGTTTCGGGTGTACCCACTCACGTAGCCGACGTGATCACCCCACCCACACAAAGACGAGAGAGCCCATTTATTCCTCGTCTGCGGAAGAGGTTTCTCGCAGAAACCATGGACCAAATCTTGCAGCTTTTAAGTGCAAGTCGGTCCCTTCCGCGCAAGTCCAACTCCTAGGTGTAGCCACTGCCACTGGGTCAGTTCGGACTTGCTGCAGTACGACAACTGCACACCTCCCAGAGAGGCAAGGTGGTACCGCAACAGGCAGTAACTCCGTCTGTTGCCGCACCAGCTGTTTTAGACCCTCAGTCTCAACGGACAGTAGCTCCGTTTGTTGTTGTCTTTCATAGACCCTAGTGGTCCATGCTGCAGACTATACAGTCTCAGCTTGCTCCTTCATACAGGAGTATCATGCTGGAAGGTTGACAATGTAGCCTGTTAACCTACAACCCGCCGAGGTTGTGCGCTCAGCAGATACTGCGGCTGCCTGCTCCCACCCTCCACCTGTGAGAGCTCCACCTCCGATGCGCAGTCCACCCTGCCAGACGCATGTTCTTGCTGCGCCTCCTGCTTTCATGCGTGAGTTGCCGCATCGGGAGTTGCCGGGTTCCAGCACTATGAGGCAACCTCCTCAACCCATGAGGCAGGAGCCTCATGCTATGCGGCAACCTCCTCTACACATGAGGCAGGAGCCTCATGCTATGAGGAGCCTCATGCTATGCGGCATCCTCCTCAACCCATGAGGCAGGAGCCTCATGCTATGCGGCAACCTCCTCTACCCATGAGGCAGGAGCCTCATGCTATGCGGCATCCTCCTCAACCCATGAGGCAGGAGCCTCATGCTATGCGGCATCCTCCTCAACCCATGAGGCAGGAGCCTCATGCTATGCGGCATCCTCCTCAACCCATGAGGCAGGAGCCTCATGCTATGCGGCATCCTCCTCAACCCATGAGGCAGGAGCCTCATGCTATGCGGCAACCTCCTCTACCCATGAGGCATGAGCCTCATGCTATGCGGCATCCTCCTCAACCCATGAGGCAGGAGCCTCATACTATGCGGCATCCTCCTCAACCCATGAGGCAGGAGCCTCATGCTATGAGGAGCCTCATGCTATGCGGCATCCTCCTCAAACCATGAGGCAGGAGCCTCATGCTATGCGGCAACCTCCTCAACCCATGAGGCAGGAGCCTCATACTATGCGGCATCCTCCTCAACCCATGCGGCATGAGCCTCATCCCTTGCAGCATGAGCCTCATCCCATGCAGCATGAGCCTCATACCATGCAGCATGAGCCTCATCCCATGCAGCATGAGCCTCATCCCATGCAGCATAAGCCGCATGCCATGCAACATGCTCTGCATACCTTACAGCATGCTCTACATACAGCATGCTCTGCATACCTTACAGCATGCTCTGCATACCTTACAGCATGTGCATACCTTACAGCATGCTCTGCATACCTTACCGCATGCTCCTCAGTCACACATCTTTGGTTGTTGCCAACTCACAAGACTGTCAAGCAGTTTCATAACGTTGCCTTCTGGTCTGCTGCTTTTGCACCAGTGAAACCCTCACTGAGAGAACTTAGCTTTTCTCGGATATGGTTCCTGTAGATGAGAAAGTGCTATTCTCCCTCCTTCTGATATTCCCTTGAGGACTCTGTCATTTGGAGAGGAGCCTTAAGCTGCTTAGCCTCCTATGGACTTTTATTTAAGCATAACATGCTTCCAGGGAGGGTAATGGTTCCGCTTCAGTCGCTAACCCCGTCTGTTGCCACACCTGCTCCCATAGACCTTGAGCTTTGTTGCAAGACATGCAGTCCAAGCTTAGTCCTTGTTAGAGGATTTTTTGTTTACGGAGTCAGTGTGTCACTGGGAAGACGTTCAACAACCAGCAGAAGTGACTTGTTGTGACGCAGTGCGGCAACCTCAGCAACCCGATAAGGAGTTGTCTGTACTACCCAGACAGTCTAGACAGTTTCGGGTTGTCGCTGTACTTCCTCGCTTCCCCATGGTTGACAGTTCACAGACTGTGCAGCAGTACCATGATCTTGTGTCCGGCTCCGTCAGACGACTGGCTTTTAAGAGCTCCCACAAGTCGTCGCTGTCTGGAGATTCTCAGATGGACTATGGATCTGACCAAGGAACTGGGCCTCCTGGTCAATTTAGAGGAGTCCCAGCTCGTCCCATCCCAGACCATTGTCTACCTGGGTATGGAGCTTCAGAGTCGAGCTTTTCGGGCTTTTCCGTCGGCCCCAAGGATCTACCAAGCCCTAGAATGCATCCAGAGCATGCTGAGAAGGAACCGATGCTCAGTCAGGTAGTGGATGAGTCTAACAGGGACACTTTCATCGCTGGCCCTGTTCATCGAGTTAGGGAGACTCCACCTCCGCCTCCTTCAGTATCATCTAGCTGCTCACTGGATAAAGGACATGACGCTAGAGACGGTCCCAGTTCCTGTTTCCGAAGAGAGGAGGTCTACTCTAACGTGGTGAAAGAACAGCTTTCTTCTCAAGGAAGTCTACCTTTGGCTGTTCAGAAACCCGACCGCCGTCTCTTCTCGGACGCATCAGACACGGGCTGGGGTGCGACTTTGGACGGACAGGAATGCTCGGGAACATGGAATCAGGAGCAAAGGACACTTCACATCAATTGCAAGGAGCTGTTGGCGGTTCATCTGGCCTTGATAAACTTCAAGTCCCTCCAGCTTAACAAGGTGGTGGAGGTGGACTCTGACAACACCACAGCCTTGGCTTACATCTCCAAGCAGGGAGGGACTCATTCGTGGAAGTTGTTCTAGATCGCAAGGGACCTCCTCATCTGGTCAAAAGATCGAAAGCTCACGCTGGTAACGAGGTTCATTCAGGGCGATATGAATGTCATGGCAGATCGCCTCAGCCGGAAGGGTCAGGTCATCCCCACAGAGTGGACCCTTCACAAGAATGTTTGCAGCAGACTTTGGGCCCTGTGGGGTCAGCCAACCATAGATCTGTTCGCTACCTCGATAACCTAGAGGCTCCCGTTGTATTGTTCTCCGATTCCAGACCCAGCAGCAGTTCACGTGGATGCTTTTCTGCTGGATTGGTCCCATCTCGACCTGTATGCATTCCCGCCGTTCAAGATTGTCAACAGGGTACTTCAGAAGTTCGCCTCTCGCAAAGGGACACGGCTGACGTTGGTTGGCTCCGCTCTGGCCCGCGAGAGAATGGTTCATAGAGGTACTGCAATGGCTGGTCGACATTCCCAGGACTCTTCCTCTAGGAGTGGACCTTCTACGTCAACCTCACGTAAAGAAGGTACACCCAAACCTCCACGCTCTTCGTCTGACTGCCTTCAGACTTTCGAAAGACTCTCAAGAGCTAGGGGCTTTTCGAAGGAGGCAGCCAGAGCGATTGCCAGAGCAAGGAGGACATCCACTCTCAGAGTCTATCAGTCTAAAGGGGAAGTCTTCCGAAGCTGGTACAAGGCCAATGCAGTTTCCTCAACCAGTACCACTGTAACCCAGATTGCTGACTTCCTGTTACATCTAAGGAACGTAAGATCCCTTTCAGCTCCTACGATCAAGGGTTACAGAAGTATGTTGGCAGCGGTTTTCCGCCACAGAGGCTTGGATCTTTCCACCAACAAAGATCTACAGGACCTCCTTAGGTCTTTTGAGACCTCAAAGGAACGTCGGTTGTCCACTCCAGGCTGGAATCTAGACGTGGTCCTAAGGTTCCTTATGTCATCAAGATTTGAACCTCTCCAATCAGCCTCTTTTAAGGACCTCACATTAAAAACTCTTTTCCTCGTGTGCTTGACAACAGCTAAAAGAGTAAGTGAGATCCACGCCTTCAGCAGGAACATAGTTTTCACATCTGAAACGGCTACATGTTCCTTGCAGCTCGGTTTTTTGCTAAAACGAGCTTCCTTCACGTCCTTGGCCTAAGTCGTTCGAGATCCCAAGCCTGTCCAACTTGGTGGGGAACGAACTGGAGAGAGTACTTTGCCCAGTTAGAGCTCTTAGGTACTATCTAAAAAGGTCATAACCTTTACGAGGACAATCAGAAGCCTTATGGTGTGCTATCAAGAAGCCTTCTCTTCCAAGGTCTAAGAACTCAGTTTCTTACTAAATCAGTCTTCTGATTAGGGAAGCACATTCTCATCTGAAGGAAGAAGACCTTGCTTTGCTGAAGGTAAGGACACATGAAGTGAGAGCTGTGGCTACTTCAGTGGCCTTCAAACAGAACCGTTCTCTGCAGAGTGTTATGGATGCAACCTATTGGAGAAGCAAGTCAGTGTTCGCATCATTCTATCTCAAAGATGTCCAGTCTCTTTACGAGAACTGCTACACCCTGGGACCATTCGTAGCAACGAATGCAGTAGTAGGCGGGGGCTCAGCCACTACATTCCCATAATCCCATAACCTTTTTAACCTTTCTCTTGAATACTTTTTATGGGTTGTACGGTCGGCTAAGAAGCCTTCCACATCCTTGTTGATTTGGCGGGTGGTCAATTCTTTCTTGAGAAGCGCCGAGGTTAAAGGTTGTGATGAGGTCCTTTAGTATGGGTTGCAGCCCTTTATACTTCAGCACCTAAGAGTCGTTCAGCATCCTAAGAGGACCGCTACGCTCAGTAAGGAAGACGTACTTAATAAAGGCAGAGTAATGGTTCAAGTCGTCTTCCTTACCAGGTACTTATTTATTTTATGTTATTTTTGAATAACTAATAAAATGAAATACGGGATACTTAGCTTCTTTGTTAACATGTATGCTGGTCTCCACCCACCACCCTGGGTGTGAATCAGCTACATGATCATCGGGTAAGATTAATATTGAAAAATGTTATTTTCATTAGTAAAATAAATTTTTGAATATACTTACCCGATGATCATGATTTAATTGACCCACCCTTCCTCCCCATAGAGAACCAGTGGACCGAGGAAAAAATTGAGGTGGTGTTGACAAGAAGTACTGGAGTACCTGACCACAGATGGCGCTGTTGTGTACACCCCCACCTGTATAGCGATCGCTGGCGTATCCCGACCGTAGATTTCTGTCGGGCAACAGAGTTGACAGCTACATGATCATCGGGTAAGTATATTCAAAAATTTATTTTACTAATGAAAATAAAATTTTTCTTTCATTTCTGTCAATAAATATCAGATTGTATCATATTTGTTACCTTTTAATCTCATGATTGTTTATTTACAATTAATTGTACTGTAATAAGTACATTTTGAAGTTAAAAAACAAAAACAGAACTCTATTGTATGTATGGACGCAATACTACTACGCATAGTGATTTATTTTTCAATTTATTTCAGTAATTGAATGAGATTGTAACATATTTTCCATTTGAACCTCATGATTATTTATCTATAACAAATTTGATATCAATAAGTAGACCTACTTTTTTTAAGTTAAAAACACTGAACAAAACTATTTCATGTATGAATGCACAATGCTACTACACATATCAAACACATTAGCAATTTATTTTTCTTCCATTTCTTTAAATGAATAACAGATTGTAACATATATTTCCTTTAGTCTAATGATTATTTAATTTTATTTAATTTTATATCAGTTAGTACATATTTAATTTGAAAATCACAATGAATAGTACTGTTTGGTATGTACAAATGGACCATGCTACTATGTATGCTTATCAAACACATTAGCGATTATTTTTCTTTCATTTCGGTAAACAAATAACAGATCATAACATATTTTTCCTTTTAGTCTAATTATTATTCATTCACAATTAATATATCAATAAGTATATATTTTAGTTAAAGTATTGTGTTATGGTACTTTTTTAATTGGTGTTCATGAATCACATTCTTGATATTTTATTCTGGTAAAAGTATTATACTTTTCTTAAATGATTCTAAATTATTCATGATAGTATTTCTTGATGGTATTAGACATTTTTTATATCAAAATAGGCAGTTATAAGCATTTTTAAATGGCGTTTTAAATATTCACAAATTTTCCCTATTCGTGGCGGGTTCTGGTCCTTAATCCCTGTGAATCTGGTGGTAATTGTACTTGAATCAGAAGAAAGAACATGGATAGAAGAGATTTCTAAATCCCAGGGTGCCCTTCACTTCCCAGTGATGAATTCCTTAAACAATTTGATAAGAATGAGAGGGTTTTTAAGTCCCACAGTGGAGAGACGATTTTAAAACCAGGATGCCGCCAGATAACTGTAGCGCTTGACCGCGGGTCTGTGCTTGCCCAAACCTTCCTAATATAGACCTTGATGTAGAGTATATTTGTAAGGTAATGGGTGGCTTTTCAAATATGAAAAATTAAGATATATTAGCTGTCTAGCAATCAAAATGTCTATAAACAGGATACTGTGATTTTCTTCCTTTTATATAGTAACTTTTTTTAGATGGAACCAAGGAATTATTGGTGGCAACAAAACCATGAGTATTTAAATTTTCTTTTAGATTACCCAGAACATCATCAACATAATGGTAACTAACAATTTGAGATTACTAAACTTAAGTTATCAATCTAGTCAAAAAAATCTCCACTCTTATCCAACATATATTTGGAGTTTATTAAGATCAAAGTGAACTTCAGTTTGGTTCTCTCAAATCCTTTGGTATCACTATGTTGATGATGCTCTTGGTATTCAGAAAAGATAATAATCTAGAGACTTCTGTTGCTATTATTAATTCCATAGTTTCGTTCTCAGAATTTACTATTGAAAAGGAAGAAAATTACAGAATCTCAGTTTTTGTTTTCATAGATAAGCTTATGAATAGTAGAAAGCCAACCAATAACTTAACATATATACATTTCTATTCAGGTCATTTGAAAATATAGTGGTATTTTTTTTTCTCCTCAATGTACTTAGGGTACTAAGAATATGCAGCACTTAGTACATAGAAGGTGACTTTACCAAAACTGAAGAAATTGCTACTAGTTTATGCCTCCCCACATATTTTTATTTTAGAAAACTGAATAAGAGCTAATAGAACCTTGTAGATTGTTCAGTTAGAGTAAAGGAAGCAATGAATGGCACACTACTCTACTATTTCATGAATATTTTTACATGTCACACCCCTTTTGTGAAAATGATAAATATAAGAGTAATGTTTAAATATGGTTGTACATTAAAATCATTGTAATTAAGAATAACTCTGAAGTGACAAATATCTAAAGGCAGTTCCTTCCGAACAAAACAGCATACGATGGCCATCTCTTTGGGATTTATTAATGCTTTGGCAAAAATTAAGCATCAGAGTCAGTTTATTACAGACCACGATAGTAGTATATGATAATGACTTAACCTAAAGAAATATTGTCAAATCCTTCTTGATTCCCTATATACCAAAGGTCACAATTTAAATCTAAGCTTTTTTTTCTATATGCTCTTTCTAAAATCTGACTTGTCTGGAATCACCATGAAACTGATAGCTTATGGATCCTATTCTCTATAAATACAATATCATTGTATATTTATTCTCATTGTGAGTCTGTTGATGTCACTGAAAATGTGAAAGTATTAACTCCAATCATCTTTTCACTATTCCTATTATGGCTATAATACATAACATGTCACCTTTCATGATTTCTACCTGCACATGTGTGTGTGTGTGTTTTTGCTGTTGTATAGCCTCTACCTCTTCATTGAAACTCCAGTAGGTCAACCTGATTAGAGCACTACATAGTTCAAGTTTTGTAAGGTTTATTGTATACAGTAGTCCATTAGATAACAATGATTTATTGATAATTTTTTTTAAAGGAACAAATGCCTTGTGTGAATTGAGAATTGTCACTTAGAGGCTCAACTCCTTTTAATTATGTAACACTGTACAAAATTTATGCCATAAGTTACATTACATTTTCTCTTATCTATACACTTTAATCATGAATTTGAAGGCCAAGAACTTAATTGGTACTATAATTCATTCCTGATGAGGACACTTTTGTAGAGTTGCTATTTTTATTGTTCAGAATGAAGTAGCCATTCCATACGTACCTGAAGAGGGAACAGAGCCTGGTGTTCTTCCTACAGAAATCCGTAAATTGGTTGAAAGTAGGAAGCAAGTTAAGCAGATGATGAAACAGCCAGATTTATCTCGGGATCTGAAGTTACAGGTAAGAACAGTATCAGTTTCCCTACACATGTTTTCTAAATAGTTTTAGCTTTGTTGTTGACAAAAAGAATTTTTTTTTACTTGATAAGTAACTACTGTAGTAATATTAAAGGAATAAGACCATTGAATCAATATTGCCAGACTCATAGAACTCACGTAAGGTATTGATGCCCATGAGTTGTAGTTGAGTGTTCAGAAATTTGAAGGGTTGAATTATGTTCTAAAAATATTTGTTGTTGGCAGGAAATCTTTGAAAAATATATTTTAAGTTTCTGAAAACATACTTTACTTTGCAATATTAATGTAAAAGCTGTACAGTTATTTGATTTCTCCAAGGATGGTATAGATAACTGTTAAGGTAATTGTTTTTCCATTCCTTTTCAGTATGATATTCGACAGAAAGCCTTGAAACTTACAGCCAACAGTATGTATGGTTGCTTGGGTTTTTCGCATTCCAGGTTCTTTGCACGACATCTAGCCTCCTTTGTCACAGGTATTTATGACTGTCAGTTTTTTTTTTTTTTTTTTTTTTTTTTTTTAATTTGTGAAAATCTACTTAAATAGTATTACAATTTTCATGTGTAAAGATCATACATACTGTATATACTGCACAGTAGATTAAAAAGTTGGTACAGTCTAATATCTAAATCCTCAGATATTACTTGGATTTCCATTCCTTCTCCCCTGCTCATGCACACAATCTCACATAGAAAATCTCATTTCAGTAGGGGACCCTAAACTTTGGGGATGTGAAAAAAAATTGTACTTGTACTACATTTAAATATACTGTTAAGTACGTTAATGATACTGGGAATAATACTAATACAGTATTGAAGTCAACCCAATGTCATCATGATTTTGATATTTTGCATATTGAGATCTGCTAATTTTTTTTAATGAAGTTTAGATTCTTCACAAACCCTGGCAGTTAGGACTGTTGGCAAGAACCCAACATTTCCAAACCTGCAATTCTTTACATCCAGCCTTGGTGCCATTTTCCTCCTGCACAACGCCACTTCTCTAGCTGACTCTGTCTTACTCTCCTAGCATCCTTCATCACTAAAGATTTTCCCATAAATGTTTGTCAAACAAAAAGTCTTCTTTCTTTACCCTTGCCATGGACCCTAAGGGCTTCATCTTCTTAGGCTACTGCTAAGCAGCAAAAAAAGGTCATTACTCTTTAAGAGAAGTAAAAGTTTTCAGTAAGTGTTATGTGCCTGCTATGGAAAGATTTATTATATATTGTGTACCTGTACTGTTCATTTTGTGTTAAATACAGAATGCTACCATTGCATCGTAAGGATTACATGATTTTAGGGTTGTGGTGGCCTATGTGGTAATGTCCCTGACTGGTGATCACCAGACTGGGATTCGAGTCCCGCTCAAACTCGTTTATTCCTTTGGTTGCTGCAACCTCACCATGCTTGTGAGGTAAGGATGGTGGGTTTGGGGAGCCTATAGGTCTGTCTTCTAAGTCATCACCAGCTATTGCTTGACCCTTCTTGGTCCTAACTTGTGTGCTGATCATATTATTATCATTATTATCAAATGCTAAATTACAACCCTAGTTGGAAAAACAGGATGCTATAAGCCCAGGGGCTCCAACAGGGAAAATAGCCCAGTGAGGAAAGGAAATAAGGAAAAATAAAATATTTCAGGAACAGTAACATTGAAATAAAAATTTCCTATATAAACTATAAAAACTTTTAACAAAACAAGAGGAAGAGAAATAAGATGGAATAGTGTGCCCGAGTGTACCCTCAAGCAAGAAAGCTCTCATCCAAGATAGTGGAAGACCATGGTACATAGGCTATGTCACTACCCAAGACTATTATTATTATTATTATTATTATTATTATTACTAGCCAAGCTACATCCTTAGTTAGAAAAGCAAGATGCTATAAGCCCAAGGGCTCCAGTAAGGGAAAAATAGCCCAGTGAGGAAAGGAAATAAGGAAATAAATAAATGATGAGAACAAATTAACAATAAATCATTTTAAAAACAGCAACGCCAAAACAGATGAAAACTATTAACAATGTCAAAAACAAGATATGTCATATATAAACTATGAAAAGATTCATGTCAGCCTGGTCAACATAAAAACATTTGCTCCAACTTTGAATTTTTGAAGTTCTACTGATTCAACTACCCGATTAGAGAGATCATTCCACAACCTGGTAAAAGTTGGAATAAAACTTATAGAATACTGTGTAGTATTGAGCATCATGATGGAGAAGGCCTGGCTATTAGAACAATGGTTTGATTTTGAAGTGTCCTTCTCCTAGAAGAGCTGCTTACCATAGCTAAAGAGCCTCTTCTACCCTTACCAAGAGGAAAGTGGCCACTGAACAACTACAGTGCAGTAGTTAACCCCTTGGGTGAAGAATTGTTTGGTAATCTCAAGTGGTGTCAGGTTTATGTGGACAGAGGAGAATATGTAAAGAATAGGACAGACTATTCGGTGTATATGTAGGCAAAGGGGAAATGAACCGTAACCAGAGAGAAGGATCCTATGTAGTACTGTCTGGCCAGTCAAAGAGATTTAAAGACATTTCTTTTAACCAAAAATTAAAATTTTCCATCAAGAAATAGAGAGATAAGAGAAAAACATTGTTTGAAACAAATAAAATGACAATATCTGCTTAGGCCAGGAACCAATATCATATTGAGAATTTTATTTGTGTAAAATATAGTGTTTTGTGTTTTTCATCTTATTTATTATTTAAAGTAAAATGCTTGTATTAATTTATTATGCAAGAAAAAATCAAATATTATTAAAAGGAAATAAGAAGCTGAAAATTAAAGATTAGTTTAAAGAGGAATTGGAGAAGTATTGAATTAAAATCTCAAAATAGAGACGATTGGCAAAATCTAACCCAGGCCCTTTGCGTCAGTAGGGGTAGGAGGATGTGATGATGATGATGATATATATATATATATATATATATATATATATATATATATATATATATATATATATATATATATATATATATATATATATATATAATTATATATATATATACTGTATATATAGTGTGTGAGCGTTTTGTATATGTAGTGTATAGTTGAAATGTCAAATGATTATACAGAATTGAAATCTGGCAACTCGATTTGTAACATTTGCATGTTTTACTAACAAAGACATTCCTTTACTGTCTTCACTAAGGTTGGAGAAAGCTCTGCCCATATCTTAGAAGTAGTAAGAAGAGCAATTCCTTATTAAATTGGCTGTGGGAACACTAGTGACATCTAACAAACAATTTCCCATGAGTGTCAGTGTTCTTTTGATTCTAACTGTACAACAAATATGACTTAAATTCATTAAAATTTGTCCTAGTTTTAAGCCGTCTTCTACGCTGAAATATATGGTATTTACACCCATCGTGAGTGTAATTTTAACCTTTTTCAAGTTGTTAAAATTTTAAGATATTTTCAATGTTATGTTTATTCATATAAAAATTTAATTATAGATAAAATACTGTATGGTACTATACATAGAAAGTATTGAAAATGGGTAATAAAAACGTTTGAATGGGTAAGCTGCTGTTTGCGTTGGCCCTATTGGAAATATCCCTGTTGTGTATTTTGAAGTACAGTATGCAATTTTCTATTTATGCAAGTCAATGGATCTACCAAATTCTTGCATAATTCAGAACCCTACTGTATATTTCGAACTCAATTTGAGCTTTCTGTCATACTAAATTCATATATGGTTCCCTCCTCTTTTCAGGTTGATGGTTTCTTATACAGACTTTTTGCTTCTTTTAAATTTTACTAGTGGTACTACAAATATACTTTAATCTCCTAAGATTTGATCCTTTGAATTGACAGGAAAGGGAAGGGAGATTCTCCTTAACACTCGTGATTTGGTCCAGAAAATGAACTTTGAAGTTATTTATGGTGATACTGATTCCATCATGATCAATACAAATTCCACGGATTATGATCAAGTATTCAAGCTTGGGAACAAGGTAAACCATTTTTTAAGTTAGTCACCAGTCAACTTTGTGATAGTGGATAAAAGTTGCCATTTTCATTATGATACTGTCAATAATTTTGTGTAAGCATGAGACTGTTGATGTTTATTTTTTCATTATTATTGATGAAGTAGTTTTAAGATTTTTTTTTTCTAGATCTAATTGTTATCAGATATGACCCATTAAAAAGATATGCCTTAGATTTATTTCATTCTAATCTATAATTTATAACAATCAGTATTTTATGATACAAAATAGTGTCATAAACTTTAATCCTTGACCACCCACTTAAATTTCACATGCAAGATTGGATTCTGTATTCCTTGGTAGCCACAACTTGAATTATTCTTGCAATTGTAATAAATTGACTACATCATAAAGTCTCCTAATATTTTAGTTGATTATGATCCTTTATCAAAGATACTATAGTCTAATTTTTTTAACGGTGCATATTTGCACTGACTCACAGAGGTGCCCTTTTAGCTCGGAAATGTTCCTGATACCTGATTGGTCGAAAGTATTTTTGTCCAAACAACCTTCATTGTTCTCAAATAATTACCAAGTAATGTTAATCAAAACTTATTTATTAACCTATATTTCTCCATCAGATATATGTTTTGTCAATAAACAATGTAAAAGAATAAATATATCATAAAGTATCATCATGGTAAGTCTAAATTTAATAACCCAATCCACCGAAGTCAACGACAGCAGCTTATTTTCGGATGCACGCTTTTTAATTTTGTAATTTTTCACATATTTTAACAAATTTGGATAAATTATACTCAGCATAAGTTAAACATGTTATTATAAACTTCTAAGTATCAGAATTTACCAAAAACATAGAATTAATAAAACCCAATATTTGTGAAAACTTATGGGGAGGTAAAAGAACAGTCTGCAGCGGCCTGTTTGGAAAACAGTCCCTTCTGACTGTCATAGCTGCAGTTTTTTTATTTTTTCGTAATATAGTTCAGCCTATTCCTTTTAGTTTAAATAGTTTTGCATTGTTGCACTTCGTAATATTTTGCTTAGTATTTTTCCACATTCCTGTTCCTCACCTAATATCTATTTTCCCCGATATCCTTCTTTCATATAGGCCTATGTGATATCTGCACTGCGATTCCTAATGTTTTGTACCTTACGTCAGTAAGTATGTAAATAATAATAACAACATAGATTTTATGCTTTGTAGCAAGTTTAGCCTATTCTGTAAACCTGTTCAGTAGCTCACATTATATAAAATAAAATTAAGCATATTTTCTTTGTCCCCGCCTCTATACTATTTTAATGAGACTAGCACGCGCTTCCCTTCAAGCCAACACTTTCCACAGAGGCTAAGGAATCGTAGTGCGGATATCCCATATATGAAAGAAGGGATATCCGGGAAAATAGATTGATATTAGGTGAGGAACAGAAATGTGGGAAAATACTAAGCAAAATATTACGAAGAGAGACAATGCAAGACTATTTAAACTAAAATGAATAGGCCGAACTATATTACGAAAAAAAAAAAAAATGCGTCTATGACAGCCAGATGGGATTGTTTCCCCGCCAGGCTGCTGCAGGCTGTTCTTTTACCTCCCCTTAAGTTTTCACAAATATTGGGTTTTATTAATTCTATGTTTTTGGTAAATTCTGGTATTCAAAGAAGGTTTATAAGAACATGTTTAACTTGTGCTGAGTGTAATTTATCCCAATTTGTGTTAAAATATGTGAAAAATTACAAAATTACAAAGCGTGCATCCGAAAATAAGCTGCTGTCGTTGACTTTGGCGGATTGGGTTATTAAATTTAGACTTACCATGACGATACTTTATAATATATTAATTCTTTCACATTGTTTATTGACAAAACATATATCTGATGGAGAAATATAGGTTAGTAAATAAGTTTTGATTCCCCTTACTTGGTAATTATTTGAGAACAATTAAGGTGTTCGGACAAAAATACTTGCGACCAATCAGGTATCAGGAACATTTCCGAGCTAAAAGGGCACCCCTGTGAGTCGGTGCAATATATATATATATATATATATATATATATATATATATATATATATGGGCTCAAGCCATGACGTCCTGATGGAAGGTTCCTTTTTGGTAGCTTCCTTGGGTATATTAACTACTAGGATATTCCCAGAGAATTAAACCACAGGTTTTCATAGAATTCTTACTTCTGGAGCGAGTATCCTAAAGGTTTCCCTTTAAGACATCGTATATCAACAGGGGACGCATGTATTAACACGCCACATAGCTATCTGCACCCCATATAGAGTTAACACTTCGATATGGAGGGGCGGAGAATAACTGGGGAGCTGTTCCACAGCTAAACTCGTCCGTGGCTACTTTTGGTACTCGAAACGTTAACAAACGGGCGCCATTGCTAAATGACGTCACGTCCGTCCTCATCCTTCTTTTAGTAGCTTGCCTTGCTAAGACGGATTTCCCCTTGTGCTTTTTTATCGGCTTGCATCTTCGTAATGTCGCTACCTTCAGCCTCGCCTTCTTCTGGAAAGTTGAGTACCAGGTCCCAGTATTGTTTAAATAAGCTCTGACCGTAAAGTAACTTATACTTTTCGAGATTTGTTCCAACACAAATACTTACCGAGAACTATTTTTCTTGGAGTCACTTGGTGATCTCTCTTTCTCGACCAAGGTTTTTGGCGCCGTTACCCCCCTACCCCGCCGCCAAAGAATGTGCCCCGAGGGCAGGATTAGGGCAGGTCACTGCTTCTCTGGGCCATTCTCCTCATTAAGTTTCTTGGTCGTGAGGTGTTCACACCTCACTCTCAAGTCTCTCTCGATCCTTAGTGCGCACTTAGTGTTCCACGTGTTCCCAGCGTGGGGACTTGTGTTTTTTCGCAGTGTGCTTTCCCAAGTGTTCCTGTGCGTTAACTTTTCAACCGTGTGCTTACCCGGTGTTTAATTCATTTCCTTAAGTGCTTGTGTCGTGCGTTGTGTCCGTTATGGAATAGTATTCCTTGATTTCTTTCAAGGAATTAATAGCTGAAAGGAACAATTTTACAATAAATCATTCTTCCTCCCCTTATCCTTGGTGTTAGCCGTGTAGGGGCAGCTTATGTTCCCCTTCAACCACGTGTCAGGATTACTGGTCCTGGAAAGTAGTGCAGTGAGTGCACTTCGGCACCAAGAGGAAGAATACATCCAAGAGGCTCATAAGAAGACGAGCCTCTCCTCGCCACTTAATTCCTGATGCCTCGTCGAATAGAGATTCTTATTCAGCCATCTTCCCCTACCCAGAGTAGGGGACGAGGTAAGTCAGTTGCGGGGAAGTGCCCATTGCTCTTCCCCAGGAGTTTGAGTGGGTGCGGTATAGCACCAAGAAGTAGGCGACGAAGGGTTGGCCTAAGAAGACTAGCGCTGGGCGTCTCGCCTGACAGAGCTTCCCTACCACCCTCTCCTACCCAGAGTAGGAGACGAGGTTGGTTAATTGTGAAGAAGATAACTCTTAAGAAGTAGTTCGAGGTAAGTACTACTTTCGAGAGTGTGTGGGGAGACGGAGTCCTGGTGCAAGCAGGCCACGTCTCCTCTGATGACCCCATGTGGGGGAAAAATGTCCCTAATTCTTCTCCAGTCTCTTAGCGTATTTTTCAGTCTCTTCTGCAGCCGAGGGCCTCGCCGAGAAGGAGCCTCCCAGGTCTGTATTGCAGCGTTCCCCGGACCGGCAACCCAGGGTTTTTTCTCACCACGAAGGCCATCCTCCAGACGCAGATATAACCCTCGCAGGGAGAAATGCGAGAAGGCCTCTTCAGGCAGACGTAAGACCGCGAAGCTTCCGGTTCACCCCGCCAACGGGTGTAACCGGGCTTCTTTACGGGCAGCCTGGCCGAATCAGCCACCTGGTTCGGCCCTCGGACTTAAAGGAACGGTTCCCTCCGTTGGGTCAGCCCACGGGGATCTGCGTCCGCGTCCCCCAGCCCGCCAGCGGGTGTAACCGGGCTCCTTTACGGGCAGCCTGGCAGAATCAGCACAGCTGGTTCGGCCCTCGGACTTAAAAGGAACGGTTCCCTCCGTCGGGTCAGCCCATGGGGATCCGCGTCCGCGTCCCCCGGAGAGAATACACGAACAGTAGTCCTCGACGGTACGGCAATGCCGGTTCTGACCCCGAACCTGGTGCGGAGCTCCCCGCCGGGGAAGACCGGTACCACCGCAAGGGAGTGCCTGGTATTCCAGAACCGAAGCGCCCGGGGAGTGCCCGGTGACCTGGCTCCTCGAGATCAAGCGGTAGGAAGGACTCTACAGGTAAGCGTAAGTCCCCGAAGCCTCCGGTTAACCCCGCCCAGCGGGGGGAAACACGCTTCTTGTCGGGCGGCCTGGCCGAACCAGCCCGGCTGGTGCGGCCTTCGGGTCAGAAGGAACGGTTCCCGCTGTCGGGTCAGCCCACGGGAACCGCATCCTCGGCACCCAGAGCCCTTGGGCCGACGAGAGTCCCCGCTGAACCAGCATTGCCTGCGTTAACCCAGGCCCCTGGTGCGGACGTCCCCGCAGATGAAATCCAGTACCTCGGCAGGACGGCGCCCCTGGCCCCAAAGAGCTAGACGTCCAGTCGGCGTGCCCGGCAACCCAGCTCCCCGGCCCCAAGCCGAGTCCTCGGCTGACGGAGGGGAGCGCTCCCTGACGGAGGACTCCGTCTATAGGAGAGTGGTTAGCCTTTGCAGAAGGCTCCACAAGTACCGGAACCTGCAACTACGGATGAAGTCTCCCGGAAGTCAAGCCTTTTTGAGGATCATGCAGACTTCTCCCAACCTAAGACGTCCCTAGCACTTCCTCTAACCCGAGATCTAGTCCTAGAGCAGGAGTATGTCGGCAAGGTAGTGGCCAGCAATGCCGGGGTCCCCCAACCTTTAAGGTGGGGTCAGCAGGACATCCTTAGTCAAGGCGTTTCAGACAGTAGAGCCTCTTCGGCCCCAGTCTGGTTCTCGCCAGCAGAAGCCTCTATGATGGAGAAAATGTCGAGGGACTTAGTAAACGTCTCCTCTTGGCTGGACTGGTGGGCTTACACTTTGGGAGGTGTACAAGCCTCCTTTGACCCCGAGGACCCTGTCCAGCAAGGCCTTCAACCCTTAGGTTATTGACATATCAGTCTCTCGCACTAACAGCTAACTGGGTGTTCTGGAAGCGACACACTGTTCTGGCGAAGGTGTCTTGGAAAGTACCAGACAGGGAGACGCGAGCCATTCGCAGCTTTCCCCTGTGGGGAGAGTCTCTGTTTCCTCGGAAGGAACTAGAAGCCATAATGGAGAAGGTCTTGAAAAAGAAGGAGGCTAACGTCCCCAGACCTACGACTCCTAGGAGACCGCCCTATAAGAGGTCCGTCACAGATAGTGCCGCGACACCCCAAGCCTCTACCAGCACTACGAGGAGAGAAGCCCCCCTCTTCCTCCTGGTCCGCAACGCCTCAGCCCCCCCCCCCCCCCCCCCGCAGGGGAGCTCCAGCGCCCTCTAGCTCCTTCAGGTCGGGTTACTCCACCTCTAGGGGAGACAGATCAGGCCGCCCCTCTGGAAGAAGATAAGAGTGGGAGGCCCCCTATCCCCGCCCAACCCTCGGGTTGGAGGATGCCTCAGACGTCATTGGCAAGCATGGAGGGCTCAAGGAGCAGAACCTTGGACAGTGTCCGTACAAAAGAAGGGCTACAGACTTCTGTTCCTAACGGAACCACCCACGCTTTTTCCGGCCAACCGGATAGAATGGCTAGATCCCAAAGACCCGTTAAAGAGGACCGCCCTTCAAGAGGAGGTGTCGTCCATGCTAGAGAAGGGTACCATAGAAGAAGTTCTTCTCCCAGGGCCAGGTTTCTACAGTCTCCTATTCCTGGTGGAGAAAGCGACCGGGGTGGAGACCGGTTATAGGTCTGTCAGCTCTCAACAGGTTCGTCAAGAAGACGGACTTCAAAATAGTCACTCAGAATTCAGTCTGCTGTCCTTGAGGGAGAAAGATTGTAGGAGGACCATCGACCCCAAGGACGCATACTTCCATATTCCGGTCCACACCTCGGGTCGGAAGTTCCTCCGGGTGAAATAGGGTTCCCAGATCCTGCAATTCAGGACCCTTTTTCTTTGGTCTGTCAACAGCCCCCCAAGTGTTCACGAGAGTCTCCACGGCTGTCGCAGTGGGGGCTCACGAACGAGGCATCCGCCTTATCAGATACCTGGACGCCTGGTGGCTTCTTTCCGCCTCAATGGTCCTCTTGGAGGGACAAGGGAGAAGTCTCCTCCAGTTTTGCAAGGATCTGGGGAACCTAATCAACCCGAAGTAGTCAAATCTATCCCCATCCACCGTAATGAACTACTTGGGGATAACATTAGACATCTTTCGGGGAAAATTTTCCCTTCGGAGGATAAGATAAGAAACCTCAGGCTCATTAGTCAGCCGTTCCTATCAGAACACCCCAGGAGGGTGGAAGACTGGCAGAGGCTGATAGGTCACCTGGTCTCATTGGAGAACCTAGTTCCCCAAGGGAGGGTAAGGCTCAGATCCATCCAATGGAATCTCAGGAACCTCTGGTGACAGACGGATTCGCAGCAGGTGCTAATCCCAGTCATTCCAGCCACAAGACCCTCCCTAGAATGGTGGCATTGCCAGTCGAACTCACTCAAGGGGACGACCTTCGGGACCGGCCCTCCCGAGTTACTACTGTTCACAGACGCCTCCAACCAGGGATGGGGAGCCCTTCCCCTCGACGAAACGGCACGAGAGACCTGGTTGGAAGGGGAGAGGCAACTCCACACAATGTACTGGAGTTGGAAGCAGTCCAGAAGGCGTGCCTACACTTCGCAAGTCTGCTAAAGGGGAACACTGTGGCGTGGATGAGCAACAACGCCACGGTAGTGGCATACATAAAGAAGCAGGGTACTTGTAATCGAAGGAGTTGTGCGATCTCACCATACGGAGTCTAGATTGAGCGGAAGAAAATCAAGGGGTGGTGTTAGCAAGGTTCATTCCCGGGAAGTAAAACGTTCTGGCCGACGGCCTCAGCCGAATGGGCCACATAGTAGGGACAGAATGGTCCCTCCTCCCAGGAATAGCCAAGCTCATCATTCAACGCTGGGGTTCCCCGGTGGTTGTCCGCTTTGCAACAACCTCAACGCCCAACTCCCAGTCTATTGCTCCCCTGTACCAGACCCGAAAGCATCCTTAGAAGACTTTTCAGCACAAGTGGGACAATCTGGATGTGTACGCCTTTCCCCCTTTTCACGTTGATAAGACAAGTGCTCAGCAGAGTAAAGACAGCCCGAAACCTAAAGATGACTTTGGTAGCGCCCTGGTGGCCGGAGAGAGAGAGTGGTTCACGGATCTAAAAGACCTATCGAGTCAACCGCCGTGGCCTCTGTCCGTCAGGTCAGACCTTCTGCACCAGCCTCACTTTCTCAAGCTCCACGACTGGCCACTCTCCCTACGTCTTCACGACTGAAGACTAAGAGCGGCTCCTGAAGAAAGAAGGATATTCTTCCTCCACGGCTAAGAGAATGTCTCTATTCCTGAGAAAGTCCTCAACCGCGGTCTACCAGACAAAATGGACCTGCGTCGCGAAGTGGTGCTCTGAGAGGCACATTAGACCTCTTAAGGCCTCTGTCCCAGACATAGCAGATTTTCTGGTGTTTCTCAAGGACAAAGCGGAGATGTCGATCACAGCCATAAAAAGGGGTTCAGGCTGCCTTAGGCCAAGTCTTCCTCCTGAAGGGCATCGACCTGGGGGCCTCGAGAGACATAGCGATGCTTGTCAAAAGCTTTGAGCAGTCTTGCCCCCCTCAGGCGGGAAAGGTGCCCCAGTGGGACTTAGGCAAGGTCCGGAAGATGATGTGTCGTTCCCCCTTTGAACCCTTGAAAGATATCGTGAACAAAGATCTCACCCTCAAGGCCGTCTTCTGGCTGGCCTTGGCGTCCGATAAGAGAGTGGGAGAGATCCATGGTTTGTCATTCGACTTCTCTCACTCCGACCAGGTATCAGAAACCTCTTCGTTTCCACAGGTGTTAATAGGAAGCAAGTTTCCAAGAACACCATCTCCTTCTGGCTGAGACAAGTCATCGCTAGAACCTATGAAGAGGATAAAATGGCAGTGCCAGGCACTCCCCGGACCCATGACATCAGGGGTCTGAGCACCCCCTTGCCCTTTGAGAGAAACATGGCGGTGGGGCAGATCCTACAGACAGGCACTTGGTCGCACCAGTCAACCTTTACTGCCCACTACCTCAAGGGTTATTCAAGGAAATCCTTGGACGGGTTCTCCATTGGGACAGTCATGGCCGCCCTCCAGGCTGTGTAGCGGTAAGGCCAGAGGCGGTACCCAACGATGAACACATTCTTCGCGACTACATCCAGAGGAAATCGTCAGAAGAATTTTTTTTTTTTTAAGAGGTAAAATCTTAGATAATAGCGTAAGGTTGCGCAGTTACCCTCACTCCCGCACTCTGATAGGCCCCCGCATTCCATAGCCCTCTAGGCCCTACGTGCCGAGTCAAGTGTCAGAATAGCACTCCTGCCTCCTAAAGCATAAGTCTCCAAGAAAAATAGTTCTCGGTAAGTATTTGTGTTGGAACAAATCAAAAATTTTAAATAATTTTTATTTTTCCTAACATACTTACCAAGAACTATTTTTCGGGTAATGGCCTTCCCTTCTGTCCCCGAGTGCCATCCTGCCATTGCCAAGTTGGGCTATACGACGAACTTAATGAGGAGAATGGCCCAGAGAAGCAGTGACCTGCCCTAATCCTGCCCTCGGGGCGCATTCTTTGGCGTCGGGGGTAGGCCTGTATAGAGAGCGGAGTAGGGGGGTAACGGCGCCAAAAACCTTGGTCGAGAAAGAGAGATCACCAAGTGACTCCAAGAAAAATAGTTCTCGGTAAGTATGTTAGGAAAAATAAAAATTATTTAAAATTTTTGATATTTCATGTTTTCTGGCGGAGCTGTGCTGCTACCGGACACGCCATTTTATGGCGTCGCTGTTCCCTTGCATGCCTTATTTAGCTAGCCTGAACAGTTTATTCCGCCTATTAACTAATTAATACTGTTAGTTATTTAGTCTTCATAGCTAGGAACTTCATATATCGTGTTTTGACGCTCTTTTATTCGGTCATCGCCTGACCCCATACTAGATTGCTAGCTTAGCCCCTAGGCCAGATTGCCTAGCACCAGTGTTCATGCATGATGTATTCCAGTGATCCTAGGTTAAGTTATGAAGATGGTGGCATTATTTATTATACTGTTTACTGTGATGCAAGTGTTTTTCGCCTTCAGGGACCATATAGGGGATCGGTTTGATAGTGTGCCTTTCTAACCTAACCTAAATGTAGGACCCCTATATGCTCCCTTCACCCCCTGACTTCGGGCATTCCCTTTGTGTGGCCATGCTCCCCCTGCTATGTAGGGGGATCAAGTCCGTATCAGAGTATTTATCGCTTCTCTGTCCTCCCTAAGGGAATGATCCCCCCTTAGGGTCGCGTCCGAGAAAGAGGAACGGCCTGTCCTTCCTCAGTTTCTGTGGTTAGGTAACTTAACCTTCCATGCAACTTGCGATGTGTCTTTCAGCCTACCTAGCTTGGGGTTTAACATCCCTTATCTAGGTTAAGCCTGGGGGGGGGGGGCTAGTTCTGTACTATTTAGTTTGAGACAGTACCCATGCACCGTTCTCTTTCAGGTTACCTACCCTAGGCTAGGGAGCGTCCTCCCTTCCTTGGTGGCCGTTTTTGTACAGAGCCTCCCCTATAGAAGACCCCCTCTTCTTCTCCCTCCCCACCTATCCCTTGGTATGGTCTAACCTATACACATCTGTCCCTAGTCCTACAACTCCTCCTTCGGGTGGAGTGATCGGGCTATCTTGAACTCCTGTTGGCAGGCCGCTCTGGTACATATACCCTTCATAGCGTCCTATGGGGTTAGCCACTAGAAGCGATTTGTCCGCAGGGGTTCCCCCTCTCTTGGGTGTACCCTAACCCTCCCTTGGGTTACTCTGGCACCCGGCCTACTGCCGGCCCCCTGCCATTGGGTGATAGGACCCACTCCTATCATGGGTACACACACTCAGGTGGGATGCCAGAGGGGTTCGTGTTCTTACCCCTCCATCCCTCCTTCTGTCTCTCTTCCTATCCTGGTGCCGGTCCCTTGCCGCCTCTACTGCCGGCGATACCGCCCCTCTCTTGGTGACACATTCCTGAGATACCCTCCCTCTCCTAGTCGACAGCCATCCGCATGCCGGAGGGCTGCCGCCTTCCGTCGGCGTATAGCTGATGGCCCACCCTTACACTACCTAGCTTCGGTTGTCCGTCCTTCGGGCCGGCCTCCGGCGTGTCGGCATTGATTCCCGGCGGTCTGGGTATACCATACCTTCCTACCTTATCTTATGAACTAGTCAACAAGCCGGCAGCCGAACGGAGCTGCCGCCGCTGTGGCGGCGGCCGCCAAGCTGGCATTATACCTGAATTCTCTTATGTGTCTTCCCTAATGCCATAAACCCTGCTGGAGCAGCCTCCGGCGTGTCGTCGGTCTGCCGGCGCCCTCTGGAGGCACCGAGGGACTTGCACCCCTTCTACCAGCTATCAACTACATGCTGATAGCCCTACACTGCAACCAGATAGCTTGGCTACTCCGATGGATAGGTATTGTCTTACCGTTCTATTAACGGCCATGCTGTCTTCTTGCATATCACAATTTTCCAGCATACTGTGTGTCTTAGCGCAGCTGGTTGCCGGAACCCGATCTCATATGGGGTCTTCTACTACCCCCTTTTTACTATAAAGGTCTGAGTGGTCTCAGTCCTTGATATACATCGCAGGCAATCTCTGCTAGAATTATCTTCTGCCTTCTTTGGCGGTCCATGAAGATTTCCGCTTTGTGTCCTCGGTCACAAACGAAATTGCCTACTGATAAGTTTACGGTAACCAGCTGGGTGGGATGCACAAGTATGTGTCTATCTACTTTCTTTCCCGCTCCACTCTTCAACATTACAATTTTATAAATTAATTAATGTTAAGTTAAAGTTTAACTACTTAAAATTTAACTTTAGGGTAATGTAAGTCACTCTTATGACTTCCATATACTCATGTTCTCTTTCTTTTACAGGAGGAGTACATTAAATATGACCACAACTTCTGTGGAGTGAAGCGCCCGCACTTCTACGGGCACACGGCATGTCGGACCCACACCCCCTGCGCCAATAAGAAAGGCGAACTGAAATTCTGGGACCCGCAGCACTGTACAGTCTGCAAGAGTCGTCTGGTCCAAGCGTTCGATGATCCTCCTTCAGCGGAGGTAAGGGACACTGCTCGAGAGAAGCTACGTAAGTGGGTGCGTGGCTTCCAGAAGAACGCCACCGGACCGTATCTCGCCACTGAAGATTTGAGGGCCTTGCTTTTCCCGAAGGCATCACCAGACTCAGTGGTCTCTAAAGATCAGATTCCCACCGTCCAGATAGTGGTGGAACCAGATGTGGTCATGGCTCAGTCCATGCATGAGTGCCGTTTAGACTCCGACAACGTGGAACGTATGTCGGAAGTGTCGGAAAACACGGAGAGGAACCTCATGGGCGATGAACTAGACTATGAGGAAGATCAGGTGGAATACCCTGAGTCGGAGCAGGAGGTCGCTCCAACATCCACCCTTACACCAACTCCTACACTGACGGATGTATCACTCCCTTCTACATCCGCTACCCCGGATCCTACCCCATCCAACACTCAGGAGATCTTCAAGATGCTTGAAGCTCTCATGGATAAGAAACTTCGCGAGACGCATGAGTTCTTCAAGTCCAACCTCGGAAGTTCGATGCAACCGAAAAGGATTTCGGTTAAGGACCTCCCTGCATGCTCGGATACTAACCCATGGAGGTATGCCGAGCACATGCCGATCACCACGGGCAAGATCTTTGTTAGCGAAAAGGTCGGCTCGATCGCTCTGGAAGAAGTGGAATTCTTCCCAAACTTTGAGGCTTACCCGGACTGTTACGTCCGACTTAGGTCTGAACCTGCCTCTAAAGAAGAGACCGAACCAAAGGAGGTTATCGTGTTCGATCTCCCGAAGGCCCAGGCTATGTTAGCCAACACGATGAAAAGTAGGGGCTTCACCTGCTCTAAACTACCGGCGCTTAGCATAAAGCACCCGACCTACGTCGCACCAGACGATGCGACCTTCCCCTTTCTGGAGAAGGCCTTCACTGCGGTGCATAAGGCAGTGGAAGAAGGGAAACCTTGCCCTGCACTGGAGGAGTGCAGACCCTTCTCCCTGACCACTCCCCCTGATGTTAGACACTGGAAAGACATCCAGTCAACCTTTGTAGTGGGGAAACTAGAGCCTGACGTCGCTGGTCGTCAGTTTAACGAGGACCTCCCGAAACTTAACGATCATCTCCTTTGTTGGAAACATGATACGAAGGAAAGGCTCGCTGCATCTATGTCCCTCCAAGTACAGCTCGAAGTCATGGCCGGTGACACTAGGGTCCCTGACTACTACATGGTCCTCGCCAAGACACACCTGGCGACAGTAGTAAAGGATCTGTACAGCTTCACGAAGGCTCGTAGAGCTTGTCGTGAATTCCTGTTCTCAAGTGCTACAGTAAGACACGAACCCTGGAGACTGATTTCCTCCAACATCTGTGGTAAACACCTCTTTCCCTCCTCCCTAGTGAAAGAGATCACCGACAAGGCCGCCACGGAGAACAGGAACCTTCTCCATAAATGGGGCATGTCGAAGAAAAGGAAATCCTCTCAGGACGACGGCCCTCAACCTAAGAGGAAACCCACAAAGCCGAAACCCCAGCAACGTCAACAGAGACGGCAGTTTCCGGGATCCGCTACTCCCCAAGTGGCAGCTCAGCCACAACAGACCTTTCAATTGGTCACCCAACCGGTCTTGTCACAGTCGCCGGTCTTCACCCCTGCATTTGAGCAGCAGTCAACTACCTTTCGTCTCAAAGGTAGAGGCTCAAACAGAGGTGCGGGCAGAGATGCATCTCGCCGTCCCTCCAGAGGCAGAGGAGGAAAGGGAGCTAGCGGCCAAGGTAGTAAGCCCTCGGGAAGCCAGAAGCAATGAAGTGCTTCCGGTGGGAGGAAGACTCCGCCAATTCCAGGATCGTTGGACCTTCGATCCCTGGGCACACAGCATCGTCAAGAAGGGTCTAGGCTGGAGCTGGACTCAACCACCCCCAACCTTCCAGCAATTCTTCCAACTGTCAACCCCCCTCCTGGAAGAATATGTCCTAGAACTCTTGAACAAGAAGGTGATAAAGAGGTTAAAGTCAACCAGGTTCCAAGGGAGACTGTTTTGCGTCCCCAAGAAGGACTCTGACAAACTCAGAGTCATTCTAGACTTATCCCCCCTCAACAAGTTCATAGCGAACAACAAGTTCAAGATGCTGACTCTTCAACAGATACGGACCCTTCTGCCTCAAGGTTCCTACACGGTCTCAATAGACCTGGCGGATGCCTACTGGCACGTTCCAATGAACCACCACGCTTCCTCCTACCTAGGATTTCGACTCCAAAGGAAAAGCTACGCTTTCAGGGCCATGCCCTTCGGGCTCAACGTGGCCCCACAGATCTTCACTAAGCTGGCAGACGCCATCGTTCAACAGCTCCGCCTCCGCGGCGTCCAGGTGATGGCCAACCTCGACGATTGGCTGGTCTGGGCGATATCGCCCGAAGATTGTCTAAAATCCTGCAACAAGGTCACCCAGTTTCTATAACACCTGGGTTTCAAGATAAACACCAAGAAATCTCGCCTCTCTCCAGCTCAGAAGTTCCAATGGTTAGGAATCCAGTGGAATCTTCAGTCACACCGCCTTTCCATTCCCCAAAAGAAAAGGAAAGAAATAGCAGGGTCTGTCAAAAAACTGCTGAAATCCAAACGGATCTCAAGACGTCAGCAGGAACAAGTTCTAGGCTCTCTACAGTTCGCCTCAGTGACAAACCCAGTGCTCCGTGCACAGCTAAAGGATGCCGCGGGAGTCTGGAGACGTTCTGCATCCATCGCTCGAAGAGACCTCAAGAGACGGCTCCCAAACAGACCTCGGTTACTCTTAAAGCCGTGGTCGGAAGCAAAGGCCCTGAAAAGGTCCATCCCTCTTCAACATCCACCTCCATCACTCAACATCCACACGGACGCTTCGCTGGAGGGTTGGGGAGGTCACTCCCACCAACAACAGGCTCAAGGGACATGGTCTCCCCTATTCAAGACGTTTCACATCAACATCTTGGAGTCCATGGCGGTCCTTCTCACTCTGAAGAAACTCTCTCCGCCTCCCTCGATCCACATTCGTCTGACCCTGGACAACTCGGTGGTAGTCCGATGTCTCAATCGTCAGGGCTCGAGATCGCCCCAGATAAATCAGGTGCTTCTCCCAATCTTCCGCCTGGCAGAGAAGAAGAAATGGCACCTGTCTGCAGTTCACCTACAAGGATTCCGCAATGTAACGGCGGACGCTCTATCTCGGACAAGCCCGATAGAGTCGGAATGGTCTCTAGACGCAAGATCGTTCTCCTTCATCTCTCACCAAGTCCCGGAACTTCAGATCGATCTCTTCGCAACGAGCGACAACAATCAACTTCCTCGTTATGTGGCCTCGTACGAGGACCCCAAGGCAGAAGCAGTGGACGCCATGTCACTGGATTGGAACAGATGGTCCAGGATCTACCTGTTCCCTCCCACCAACCTTCTGCTGAAAGTCCTCTCCAAGCTGAGAACCTTCAAAGGGACAGCGGCCCTAGTGGCTCCCAAGTGGCCCCGGAGCAATTGGTACCCCCTGGTCCTGGAGCTGCAGCCCACGCTGATCCCTCTCCCGGGTCCAGTTCTCTCCCAGCAAGTACAGAAGTCGACTGTCTTCGCTTCATCATCGAAAATCAGGGACCTTCATCTCATGATTTTCTCTCCCTAGCCGCGAAGAAAAGGTTTGGGATCTCGAAGAAAAGTCTAGACTTCCTCGAGGAATACAAGACCGAATCCACACGACGGCAATACGAATCATCCTGGAAAAAGTGGGTCTCATTTGTCAAGGCAAAAAATCCTACGGAAATCACCATCGATTTTTGCATGTCCTTCTTCATTCACCTTCATGGACAGGGCTTAGCAGCCAACACGATTTCTACCTGCAAATCGTCCTTGACTAGACCACTACTGTACGCCTTCCAGATTGATCTGTCCAGCAACATCTTCAATAAACTGTCGAAGGTATGCGCTCGTCTACTCCCAGCACCTCCGCCAAAACCTATCTCCTGGTCCCTGGACAAGGTGCTCCATTTTGCCTCCAACTTGGACAACGATTTGTGCCCTTTCAAGGATCTGACTCAAAAAGTTAATTTCTTTTTGTTCTTGCCTCTGGAGCCCGAGTCAGCGAAATAGTGGCATTATCAAGAGACGAGGGTCACATCCTGTTTACAGACTCAGGAGACCTTACCCTCTTCCCTGATCCGACGTTTCTCGTGAAAAATGAACTACCCACCAAGAGATGGGGCCCTTGGAGAATCTGCCCCCTGAAGGAAGATGCCTCTCTATGTCCGGTAGAGAGCCTCAAGGTCTATCTTCGAAGAATTTCAGACTTTGGTGGAGGCCAACTCTTCAAAGGAGAAACATCGGGTAGCGACCTGTCACTGAAACAACTAAGAGCGAAAATCACCTACTTCATTCGCAGAGTGGATCCTGACAGTACACCCGCAGGTCACGATCCTAGAAAAGTCGCGTCGTCTCTGAATTTTTTCCAGAGCATGGATTTCGAAAGCCTCAAGAGCTTCACAGGATGGAAATCTTCGCGTGTTTTCTTCAAGCACTACGCGAAGCAAGTGCATGAAGTCAAATATTTCGTGGTAGTCGCAGGTAGTGTTATGAAACCTGAAGTTAACTCTGCATAGAACAGTGAGTTACTTGGGACTTTAACTCTTCGGGTGCCTATGTTGACCCTCGTGTGATACGTAGTGATTTCATGGACACTTAGTGTTTCTCATAGACTGTTCTTTACAAGGTGAAATG
Organism: Palaemon carinicauda; assembly: GCF_036898095.1. Classification (NCBI taxonomy): domain Eukaryota; kingdom Metazoa; phylum Arthropoda; class Malacostraca; order Decapoda; family Palaemonidae; genus Palaemon; species Palaemon carinicauda. Next base: position 31,033,191 of record NC_090750.1, on the reverse strand, counting down.
TCATAGTCGTCACATGAGTGCCACCTGCCTAGAGCATGATGTGTTTTTTCCTTTTTAAAGACTGACGTTCCTATGGAACTTGTGCTTTCTAATAATTTGAAATTTTCTTTCAGATTCAAGAGCGAAGTCTTCTCATTGCTATGTACATTATAATTTATTTGTAAATTAACTTTACATCCTTTATTGTATTTATTATTACTATACAGTATCCTGCAATTGTGAAATAAAATTTCTATTTTATTACTTGTGCGTCTATCTCCGCTCCTACTCATACTATGAAATACATGGTTGTCATAGTTTCATTATCCCCTTTCTCTTGATATAAGAAGAATAATAGGTTCTATCCGTATTATATACTCACCTATGCTGTGTAATATTCCTAATTGAATACTTACTTGCGCCATATCTTCGAGACCAGACTGTTCTCTAGCTATGAAATATAGTGCCTAACCACCACTTATCTGTTATTGAGAATGTTCCTACACGAATATCGACCATTCTGTCTTGTCTCCGAGTTCTTCACGTACTCTCTGCAAGGTGAGTAGTCCTTCGATGACCACTTTGAACTTCGGCATGGACCGTTGGGACTTCTCTGCCAGGGGGGGCAGGAAGTTGCATCCCCACGGAACCTCTATCCAGGTCACAATGCTTACCTTTTTTTCAATATTAAACTTACCCGATGATCATATAGCTGTCAGCTCTGCTGCCCGACAGAAAAAACCTACGGGCGGAATACGCCAGCGATCGCTATACAGGTGGGGGTGTACATCAACAGCGCCATCTGTCAAGTAGGTACTCAAGTACTCGATGTCAACATAGAACCAATTTTCTCTCTGTCGTGCCACTGGCAAGACCTACTAAATACGCCGTCCCTAACTGGATTTGTTTCCACAACGATTTGGTGAAGTACACTATTCCAGTTTTGAGCTTTCGCTATGCAGGGGTTTTATCTTCATTTCAAAACTTGAACTCGTTTTGGATAGATTTAATTATGGTGACGAAGAGAGTATGGACTCTCTTTCACTTTTAAATGGCCGACCCTTCCCTTAGACGGAAGTGTGTTTAGGTTTTTGGTAATTTTGCTTAACACGTTATAAATCTATTTATTTTATATCTCTCCGCCTTTATAGGCCTCTTCGATTAACTTTCCATTTATTATAAACTTATAAAAAATAAATTTTTATGTTTGTTTATATGCGAGCTTTCCTAAGTCGCTGTAGGGGAAGAAGGTAAAACGTTTCTGGGGTATTATTCTTGTTCCCAGGCTTTGTGCGGTGAGAGATTGTAAACGTAGTTTATTTGATCTAGTGTTTAGTCTCTTTTCCAGCCACTGAATTCTTTATCTTTATTTATGTTTTTCTGTTACATTGTAGACTGTTTTCGCAATTACTACCTTTTAATGAAGGATAGGATTGCGTGTTTCAGGTAGAAATCAGTTAAAGTTTCGATTTCAGTGAAATAAGTGCAAAACAGAAAATCAAAAGTGATAAAGTGATATGAGCAAAGTGTTACAGTGTTGCGTCCGAGGGTTCGTCTGTTCGTGCCAGTCGTTCACCTAGTCCGGGACCTCTTACAAGCTCCCAAGCCCAGGGGAGAAGTAATGTCGAACGACTTATGGGTTCCACAGGCCTTGATCAACGAACAGACGTTTTTCCCTCCGTGGTTTCGGGCGTATCTACCCAAGATCGCCCCACCCACACAAAGACGAGAGAGCCCATTTATTCCTCGTCTGCGGAAGAGGTTTCTCGTAAGAAACCATGGACCACATCTTGCAGCTTTTTAAGTGCAAGTCGGTCCCTTCCGCGCAAGTCCAACGGCCTAGGTGTAGCCACTGGGTCAGTTCGGACTCGCTGCAGTCATCCGACGACTGCACACCTCCCAAGAGAAGCAAGGTGGTACCGCAACAGGCAGTAACTCCGTCTGTTGCCGCACCAGCTGTTTTAGACCCTCAGTCACAACGGACAGTAGCTCCGTCTGTTGCCGTTTTTGTAGACCCTAAGTGGTCTTTACTGCAGTCTATGCAGACTCAGTTAGCTGCGGTTATGCAGGAGTTTCGTGCGGAGAAGGTTGACACTGCTCCCGTTAGCCTACAACCTACCACGGTTGTGCGCCCAGCTCACGCTGAGGCTGCCTGCTCCCACACTCCGGCTGCGGAGAGCTCCACCTCCGATGCGCAATCGACCCTGCCAGACGCATGTTGACGTTAGCCGACGTGCGGCACCCTCCGTTAACATGCGTGAGCTACCGCATCAGCAGTGGGAAGGTGGAGTCAAGCTGCCGTGTTTTGACGCGATGCGTTAGTTTCCGCAACCCACGGCAGTCCCCACCACGCACCACCACTCTGCTTTGGTTGTTGCCTGCTCCCACACTCCGACTGCGGAGAAGGTTGACGATGCACCCGTTTGCCTACAACCTGCCACGGTTGTGTGCCCAGCATGGCTGCCTGCTCCCACACTCTTGTGGTGAGAGCTCCTCCACCCATGCGCAGTTGACCCTGCCAGACGCATGCTGACTCCCATAGACACACGGAGCACTCCGTTGCCGTGCGTGAGCTACCACAAGCTGCCGTGTTTTGACACGGTGTGTCAGCCTCCGCAACCCACTGTGGTTACCGCCACTCGCCCGCAACAGACTAGTCAGTCAGGAGTTGAGGCTTCCCCACACAGCTTTGGTTGTTGCCAGCTCCCAGACTGTCAAGCAGTTACATGACGTTGCCTTCTGGTCTGCTACTAATGCACCAGTGCTGTATGTCCTCACGCCCTGTTGTGGTTGACAGTTCAGTTTTTGACAGTTCACAGACTATCAAGCAGTTACATAACGTTGCCTTCTGGTCTGCTGTTTATGCACCAGTGAGAACCTCACTGAGATAACCTAGCTTTTCTCGGACATGGTTCCTGTAGATGAGAAAGTGCTGTTCTCCCTCCTACTGATATTCCTTTGAGGACTCTGTCATTTGGAGAGGAGCCTTAAGCTGCTTAGCCTCCTATGGTCTTTAATTAAAGCATAACAAGGCTTCCAGGGATGGTAAATAGTTCCGCTTCAGTCGCTAACCCCGTCTGTTGCCACACCTGCCCCCATAGACCCTAATGGGCTTTGTTGCAAGACATGCAGTCCAAGCTTGTGTCCTTGATAGAGGATTTTTTACGGAGAAGAACCTTCTGGCCAACAACCTTCCTACCGGTTGGTTGTGCGCCCTGTTGACGCTGAGGTATCCTACTCGCGTCCGCCAGTTGAGGTGGTTCCTCCACCGATGCGACCCAGTGTGGGTTGCCAGTCGCACGTTGACGTTAAGCGACTCTCGGAGGTGGTTGTGGACGTTCAGTGTGTCACTAGGAAGACGTTCAACAACCAGCAGAGGTGACTTGTTGTGACGCAGTGCGGCTACCTCAGCAACCCGGTAGGGGGTTGACTGCACAACCCAGACAGTAGACAGTTTCGGGTTGACGCTGTACTTCCTCGCGTCCCCATGGTTGACAGTTCACAGACTGTGCAGCAGTACCATGATATTGTGTCCGGCTCCGTCACGCATACACCAGTGCGACCGGATTCAGCAAGTCAGACGTTGCCCACTCCGTTGCCGTTTCCTCATCAGTTTCGGATGAGGAACCCTCTGATGAGGACATTGCTGAACAAGACGATCAACCCCCAGCCCTGCTATCCATCCAGAAGATGCTGAAGAAGGAACGCTGCCCTGTCAGGCTGTGGATGAGTCTGGTTAGGACACTGTCATCCGTGGTTCATTTTGTGTCACTTGGAAGACTACACCTCCGTCCTCTTCTGTATCATCTAGCTTTTCACTGGAAAAGGACAAGACGCTAGAAGCGGTCTCGATCCCGGTTTCCGGAAAGATAAAGTCTGGTCTGACTTGGTGAAAGGACTTTATCAACCTTTGAAAGGGTCTTCCCCTGGCTGTTCAGACTCCCAACCACGTTCTCTTCTCGGACGCATCGGACGTAGGCTGGGGTGCGACATTAGGCGGTAGGGAATGCTCGGGATTATGGAACTCGAGTCAAAGGACAATGCAATTCAACTGCAAGAAGCTACTGGCAGTACGTCTGACCTGGAAAAGCTTCAGGTCTCTCCTTCAAGGCAAAGTGGTGGAGGTGAACACGGACAACACCCTGCTTTGACGTACATCTCCAAGCAAGGAGGGACCTACTCTCTGACATGGTACGAGTTCGCAAGAGACCTCCTCACCTGTTCAACAGGTCTAGACTTTTCACTAGTAACGAGGTTCATCCAAGGCAACTTGAATGTCATAGCAGATTGTCTCAGTAGGAAGGGACAAATAATTCCAACAGATTGGACCCTCCACAAGGATGTATGCAAGAGACTTTGGGCCACCTGGGGCCAGCCAACCATAGATCTCTTTGCAACCTCGATGACCAAGAGGCTCCCAATACTTTGCTCACCTATCCCGGACCCAGCAGTAGTTCATATAGATGCCTTTCTACTAGATTGGTCACATCTAGATCTATATGCATTCCCTCCGTTCTAGATTGTCAACAAGGTACTGCAGAAGTTCGCCTCTCACGAAGGGACAAAGTTGACGCTAGTTGCTTCCCTCTGGCCCGCGAGAGAATAACTTACCGAGGTACTTCGATGGCTAGTAGACGTTCCCAGAACACTTCCCCTAAGGGTGGACCTGCTACGTCTGCCACGCGTAAAGAAGGTACTCCAAGGCCTCCACGCTCTTCGTCTGACTGCCTTCAGACTATCGAAAGACTCGAGAACTAGAGGTTTTTCGAAGGAGGCAACCAGAGCGATTGCTAGAGCAAGGAGAACATCCACCCTTAGAGTCTACCAATCGAAGTGGGAAATCTTCCGAAACTGGTGCAAGTCAGTATCCGTATCCTCGACCAGTATCTCTGTAACTCAAATAGCTGACTTCCTCTTATATCTGAGGAAAAAACGATCTCTTTCAGCTCCTACTATCAAGGGTTACAGAAGCATGTTGGCATCAGTCTTCCGTCACAGAGGCTTAGATCTTTCCAACAATAAAGATCTACAGGACCTCCTTAGTCTTTTGAGACCACGAAGGAGCGTTGTTTGGTTACACCTGGTTGGAATTTAGACGTGGTTCTAAGATTCCTTATGTCAGACAGGTTCGAACCGCTTCAATCAGCCTCCCTGAAAGATCTCACCTTTAAGACTCTTTTCCTGATATGCTTAAACATAGCTAAAAGAGTCAGTGAGATTCATGCCTTCAGCAAGAACATCAGATTCTCATCCGAAACGGCTACATGTTCTACAACTTGGTTTTCTAGCCAAACACGAGCTGCCTTCTCGGCCTTGACCAATATCGTTCGATATTCCAAACTCTTATCGTATGGTTGGAAATGAACTAGAAAGAGTATTATGTCCTGTAAGAGCTCTTAAGTTCTATTTCTAAAAACCTTTACGAGGCCCATCTGAAGCTTTATGGTGTTCAGTTAAGAATCCATCTTTGCCTATGTCAGAGAATTCTTTATCCTATTTTATCAGACTGTTATTACGAGAAGCTCATTCCCTTCTGAATGAGGAAGACCAAGCTTGGCTGAAGGTAAGGACACACGAAGTTAGAGCTGTCGCAACTAACGTGGCTTTTAAACAAAATAGATCTCTGCAAAGTATATTCGACGCAACCTATTGGAAAAGCAAATCAGTGTTCGCGTCTTTTATCTTAAGAATGTCCAGTCTCTTTACGAGAACTGCTACACTCTGGGACCATTCGTAGCAACGAGTGCAGTAGTGGTGGGGGCTCCACCACTACAATTCCCTAATGCCAGAACCTTTTTAATCTTTCTCTTGAAATATTTTTGGGTTGTCCGGAAGGCTAAGAAGCCTTTCGCATCCTACTTGATTTGGCGGGTGGTCAAAGTCATTTCTTGAGAAGTGCCTAGATTAGAGGTTTTGATGAGGACCTTTAGTATGGGTTGCAACCCTTCATACTTCAGCTCCTAGGAGTCGCTCAGCATCCTATGAGGATCGCGAGGCTCAGTAAGGAAGACGTACTTAAAAAGGCAGA